>NC_055965.1:10366202-10468702 GCF_018492685.1 Alosa sapidissima
AAGAGAGTGAGAGGGAGATGGAAGAAAGATAAAAAGAGTGACGTGGGTGGAGGTGGAAAGTTGGGGGTATTGGAGGGGCTGGGTGGAGTGCTGGTGGTGGTGGTAGTGGGGCTTAGGGGAGGGTTGGGTTCAGTTAGGGTGGTGCCTTTTGGCAGCTCTGGATGTGTCTTTCCCAACAATTCCTCGAAATGCCGAGGGTTTTCTCAGTATCAGAGACTCTAACTGATCCAACTTGGGGTACCACCCCCACCACCCCACCCGGCCCACCCGATTGCCAATCCATCTTACCTCTCTTCACCCAGACCCACGTCTGCATCCAATCGACGAAAGCTCCGAAATGGCCTGGCCGAGCAGGGCTCTGCTGACAGCGTCCTGGCAACGTTACTGTAACACTAGCAGAACACAGTGGGGAGATTTGTGTAGTGGGCTGATTGGACTGAACATATACAACGCAACACAATACAACACCCCCACCCCCATCCTCAGATCGCCTCAGAACAAAACAAAACACAACAGAAGATTTGTGTCTGATCCTGATTTGATGTCTGCTATCAACATTCAAGTGTGAGTTTATGAGAGCTAGGACCAGAGCAAGTGAGATCGAAAGATAGAAAGAGTGAGTGAGAGAGAAAGATAGAAAGAGTGAGTGAGAGAGGAAGCTGAAAACAGAGAAAGACACAAATGGGGTTTCTTTTGTGCACTCGCTGGCTTTATTCATTATTAAACTGAGGAGACCACTCTCTTTCAGTCACTTTCAGGTTCAAGTCCCATCTCAGTCCTAGCAACAGGGCACAGCACGGTTATAAATAGAGATGGTAGAATGAAGGGGGGGGGGACAATAAACAGAAAGTAGGAAAGATAATACAAAAGAACAAACAAGTAGACAGATTTTGTCGAGTGTAGACTGTCTGTAGCCATGCAGTAGCCCGTGGTATGAAGGAGAAACAGACGTCTAGGTAATGGGAGATACTGTACACAGATAAAGGGCAATCTTTCCTGGCCTCTGGCTGAAGGTGCGTGAGTGTGGGTGTGAGTGAGTGTGTGTGCGTGAGTGAGAGTGTGTGTGAGTGAGTGTGCGTGCGTGCGTGCGTGCCTGCCCGCTTACGTGCGTGTGTGTGAGTGAGTGTGTGTGTGCGCGTGTTTGTGTGTGAGTGAGTGAGTGTGCATGCGTGCATGCATGTGTGCGTGCGTGCGTGTGTGCGTGCGCGTGCATGTGTGCGCCGTTTGTTTCATGCGAACGAAGAAGTGTGTTTGCTTGTCGTGCCAAAACTGCTGACCACAACCCCCCTCAGCCTCACTTCCTAATCTTTCCGTGATCCAGTTCGAGGTCATTTTGTTGATTTCATCTAACGAATTGGAAATGTATTTATGCGTGCGTGTGTGTGTGTGTTTGTGTAAGGGGGAGGTCGGTTGCTAGGATTGGATGGTAATTTATGTAAATAACAGCAAACTTATCCACAGTTCTTGGAGCTGACAATGGGGCTTGCTGAAAACTCTGATAAGACGAAAGCACATCAAAGGCAGACAAAAGCTGCGAGCTATTGCACTTCATTTCATAGGTGCGTTTTGATTGGCTACCAGCTGTGTTGTAGTCAAGTCACTATGCCTCGAGTCCGAGTCCAGGTTCGAGTCTCCAGTGTTCAAGTCCGAGTCAAGTCCAAGTCATTAAAAAAAAATTCCAAGTCAAGTCCGAGTCGAGCCCACTACTCATCCAAGTCAAGTCCGAGTCGAGTCACTATCAAATGAAAAACTGACAACCTTCGGGGCATTCATGTTTCCAGGGATTTGGCGTCATTAAAGTTAACGTCTGTTATTGTAGGAACATGGCGTGATGTGTGATGTAAGACATGAAGCAGTTTTTAGATATTAATTTAGTAATTTAGATATTAAAATCCTATACCAAATAATATTCTAATGACATATTACAATTCTGCATGGTTTGAATGTACGAGTCAGAGTCCAAGTTTGAGTCATTCAGTGCTCAAGTCCAAGTCAAGTCACGAGTCTCTAAATTTAGCTCATGACTCGGACTCGAGTCCGAGTCCTGGACTTGAGTACTACAACACTGGCTACCAGCACTGCATCAAAAGTTGTATTTCCCTTCAGACAGGACCCACTCTACGGGGAGCTGTGTGAGGGGATTAATAAACAAAAACAAAACACAAAGGCATTCCGCCAAACACTGAAGGCATGTTGGGACGAGTAGTCCCAACAGGGTTGAACCCATGGTGAGGACAAGTGACCTTCTAGTGAAAGGAGTGTGTAGGAGAAGACAAGAGAAGGAGAGAGAGAGAGAAAGAGAGAGAGAGAGAGAGAGAGAGAGAGAGAGAGAGAGTAAGTAATGGGACTCATAGTTCATTGTGAGGGAAAAAGGTGATTCATCTGGGCCCAATCCATCTCCTTCTAAAAAAAAAAAACAATTTCCCCTCTTCGACGAGAGAGGAGGGAGCAATCACTGGAGAAAGCGTCTTGTTGCTGGCCCTTTTCCGGAGCTGTTCTGTTGTTTGCTTGTCTTGGGCAGGCCTCCCATTTTTACAGCTGGAGTTGTGGCGGTGGTAAATACGATTAAGTTATTACCACTCCCCAAGACAGCATGGGACCCATGTGGCGCGGGCTGGACAAGCTTTGAACGGCGGGCGCCATAAATGAGCCTGGACCCTTCGCAAAAAAAAAAAAAAAAACAACAAAACAGAACAAAATAAATCACAGAAAAAAAAGGGGCCCTGAAAATAAGGTCTGAGAGGGCTTTAGGACAACAGTGAGGTCACAAAACATGTCCGCTTTTTTTCTGACTTCCCTGTTTTCCTCAAGGTAGACCTTGATCAGTTTCCCATCTCCCCTTTTCTCTCTCACCATCTAATTAGACTTGTAGGGTGATTTTTTAAGTATTTATATGCTTGATGGTATCAGATTCTATACCTTTTACATATTATTCTATACACTTTGGTCAAATTCGAAACTCCACTCAGTCCTGGTGGTCTTTTCTGTCCTTTGTCAGTACTGTGGTCATGGACAGTCCTGGCTCAGCAAATGGGAAATAAACACAGTGTCTGGGGCCAAATCGTAAAACACATCCAACCAATCAACACATGGCATAAACAATTCCACCCAATCAACACATTGCTTCAGGAGCACAGAAGGGAATGGTGCAATTTGATTGGCCATTGAGCTCACATATCAACCTTTCACCAGAATCGCTGACTCTACCTTTAAATGGACCACACAAACCCAATGCCCCTGCCTTGAAACTATACTTGATATGTCATGGATTATTCATATTTGTACACATTGCATATTCCTGCCGGCTATTTTGGACTACCAGGCTTCAGTGAAATGTTGTAGTGTGTAAACGGATGAGGACTTTGCTACTCATTTCATATTCTTTGCAATGAAGGCTGCTTTGCTAAAATGTATTAATTTTATTTATTTATAATGATATAGGGTACAGTATGTTCATTAGGGCAATAATCCTATTTAAATGTATAATTATAGCACTATAAACTGTCATAAGATCTTTTAATTATGTCATTGCTATAAAGAGTTTGATGATTTCAGAGCTGTGAAGACAGCATTACATGAATGTTGTCTGATGTTTTGTAAAGAAACTAGCTTGGAATGTTAAATTGACCCTAAAACAGAAAAAAGACTGGATTGGCCTATACAATAATGAGCCATCTTTCATACTAAAAGGAAAGATGGTGAATATGCCTTATATACTGAGGAGTGTCTCCTTTTAGCCTTTTAGCTAATTTAGCCTCCCATTAATAGGTTTCCTGTTTCCAAACATTACTCAGTGTACACACATTCGACAAACCCGCTTCTGTAACCAGTAACAAGATCACAGCAGATTCTAATCAACGTATTAATCAGCTTGTTGTTGCATTGTTGGTAAATTTTTGGTGATTCGAGCAATTCAGAGTCAGATACCTGATTGTTTGGCTTTCATTTGCATATTGTAACAAAGCTGTGTTTTCTTTGGCTTCAAGACGCTGACGCTGTCAATCATGCTCACAGTGTGATAAAATTGATATGTAATCTATATAAACAGTGATCAATACAAGACACCACCAAAATATAGGGTTACACATTACTGAAGGTATCTACATCTACAAGAGTGACATGACACTGTCATGAACATGTCATAAACATTATAAACAAGTCATAAATGTTTATGACATAACGCTTTTCTCATTAAGTGCCATTCGGTTTTTGTCATAACAAGTTAGGGTTAGGGTTAGAATTAGGGTTAGGGTTCATGTGTCAACATGATGTCATGTGTGATCTGCAAACACGGATTGAGGACTAGAAATATCAGACCCTGGTTGCTCCCCAACACCACCACAGGTCCCTGGACAATGGAGAGTGGTGTCTCAGCAACACCCATTTGTAATGAGTGTGAGGTTCGCCTCCTGTTGTGTTGTTGCAAGGGAGGCAGCCGTGGTTGGAGTGCATGATTGTGATGTCAAGTGGGGTACCTCGAGGCACAAGAGTTCCTCACGAGTCTCCATATAATCCGAGCTGACTTTGCATTCAAGTCATTTTTCCTCAGTCGTAGGTCAGGCTTTCCAAATATTCGACATATCATGAAGGTGGCATGAAACTTATCCCGTAAACATTTGGCTTGGCTCCGAATGTTCTCAACTCTTTGTAAAGGCAGTCACTTCTTTTTGTCGCAACAGGACAAATATTCAAGGCCAAACGAAAAATGTCTCAGCGACACCCAGGCCTATCGGTTAAAGAAGCCTAGCATTTATAATTATGCACTTTGTGGCCTTGTGCGAGACATAAAGTTATACGACAGTCCGTCTGTTTTGTGGCCAGTCGCAGTTTAGTGCACAACAGCGCCTTGTCATTTATGCCATCGGCCGCTTGGCTCAGTCGGACATGCGGTCCAGAGCGCTGCTCCCTGCTCCCGAACTCTAACCGTGCACACGTCTGAGGACACGACTGTGCACACGTGTGATGTCTTAGAATGTTTTACAGAAACGTGTCTCTTTGGGTCTCCAGATAGAGTCATGTTTCTCCAGCGAATTCTTTTGAATTGATTTTTGGACATGGACCCATTCAGACTGTGTAGCCTAAACATCCTTGACCCCAAAACATCCAAGTTGGATGAACTGAAAGCGGTGTTTTCCCCAATTACAGCCCCATGTCCCTTTTGCTCTGGCTGGCTGACGCTCGTCCTTAAGATGTGGCACACTTTATTTGCCGAGCCTTTGCCCAGAGACTGTGGCTTTGCAACCGAAGGGGTCTGTTCAGTGAGACCCGGTGGCATCCCAAAAAACCTCCCCGTAAAAACCGGAGCAGTGGCAGCACTTCTTCCCATGGGACAGGACCACAAGGCTGCCCGAAAAAGGACACGGCAAGCCCCCCCCCCACCGCCACCACCACCACCACCACCACCACCACCCTCCACCCCCTCGACCCACTTTGAAATCACCTCGGCAAAAGATCAACGACAGAGTGCTGAGGAAAAGCCATGAAATTGTGAAACCGTAAAAAAAAAAAAAAAAAACAGGAGTCAGCCGGGAGTCTGTCTAAGAGAATTCCTGCTTCTTTCAGGAAAAATAAATGGCAGCTGATACTCGAAAGCAAGTGGTGTTTAGAGAGAGAGAGAGAGAGAGAGAGAGAGAGAGAGAGAGAGAGAGGCGGGCCTGCAGAAATCCCCTAAAAGTGCAAACAAGAAGAGTTTATGAACGAAAGGCACGTCTGTGAACCTTTTCAGGAAGGGGAAACTCCCTGGCCTGGGGCGGAAAAAAAAACGGTGCTCTCCGTCAAAAAGCAGTGCTACAAAATGACAGCTCCAGCTTCCAAAATAAGGACTTAAGGTCGCCATAATTAAAAATGTCCACTGCTGAATGCTACAATTAAACGTGCTGCTTAAAGAGCGCAGTGGAACAGCACACGGCCAAGGCCATGACGTATTGTACCACTTGATTGAACAGATTGAGTGATGCATGGAGTAATTGTAGGCCATAATGTTTCAGAAGAAGCAAATAAAGAAAACTTACGTAAAATGCACTTCCTCTGCCATTGTTGTCCAAACCCACAGCTAAGGTTATCCATCAAGGCAAATGAAATGTTCAAGTTAATAACATGTACTTTGGAAGATTTTAAAATATAAAGAGTTCTCCAGTTGCAAAACCCAAAGCAACAAGTCATTCTTCTAAACGGGGGTTATGAGTTAGACGTGCGCAATCAAATTCAAGTTCACAAAGTTTACTGACCGAATCCTGTAACGTCTCTGACCGGAATGTGACATTCGTTGTCACTGTACAACTTGTTTCCTCAACAAGTGCTACTGTCTCCCAACAGTGACAACTTTCAACATCAAAATGAAGTCATATCCAACCACCAAGTTATATATTTATTGTTTCTGACTTGTGTGACATAACACAATCACAGTGGTGCCACTTGCTATGACAAAACAGGTCAATGGTACACATGGATACAAGTACCTTTTGACTGGTAGCACAGTTTTGAAGAAAATGCAATTCAATGCAAAATGCAGAGTGATTACTAACTGTAAAATGCCCGAGTGGGGATGTCCTGAGATATCTCCACTTGTGATGACTCATGGAATGTACATGGACATCAAGCTAAGTACCTTTTGACTGGAGTTTTGAAGCTTTGTCTTTTGTCTTTGGTGCAAGCTGGTCTTTGGCTGAACTGGTGCAGTCAGGCTCGTGAGAGGTGGCTGTTGTGTGGGCAGTTTCAGCTTCTGGGCTACTTATCAGCTGAACACGCAACATTTCCCAAATGTGCCCTTTGGCATGCCAGCGGAAAAAAAAATGCCAGCATCAACGGGCACCTCTTGCTCTCGGCTCTGAGGCCAGGGCATGGGCAAAGCATTTATGCCAATTTGGAAAGAGAAAGTCATGCAGCAGAAGCGGTAGGGGGTGGGTTGTGGGAAGTGTGTGTGTGTGTGTGTGTGTGTCGGGGGTGGGGGTGGGGGGGTGGGGGGGGTTCTGTGTGGTGTTTTCCGTCTGGCGCCACTCTGCTGCCCACTTTTAACGTAACCCAAATGAGTCAAAGCCAGTAGTACAGGGGAGCAGCAGGAGAAAAACAGTGTTTTTTTCCCCCCCTACCCCTTTGCTCCCCCCCCTCCCTCCCTCCCAAGATGCCTCCAGGAGGTCTGCTTTGAGGACGGGACACACACACCCCCCGTTGGCTGGGTTGCCCACCACCTTGCTTGCTGCCGTAGTGCCTCCACCACGACCTCCACTGAGACCATTTCCTTTAGAGAGCGAAGAATGTTTCCTCAGGATGCAGCTGCCCAAGGGCTGGTAGTGGTGGAGGTCTCTGTGTGTGTGTGTGTGTGTGTATGTGTGTGTGTGCACATGTGTGTGTGTGTGCGTGTGTGTGTTCGTGTGTGTGTGTGTGTGAGTGTGTGTGCGAGTGTGCATGCGTGGGTGTAGGTGTGTGTGTGTGTGTGTGTGTATGTGCGAGTGTGTGTGTACAAGGTGAAAAGAGCTCATGGAAGGTGGAGGTGGTGGGTGGTGGGTGGTGCTGGTGGTGCGGGTGGGACTGAGACTGGCAGACTGCTCTTTAACAAGCCCTGGAGGAAGTGAAAGAGAGCTGTTATAAGTCGTCAGCAGCTGAAGCAATTGGTCAGGAACGGCCATGCCTCTGACCGAATGTCCTGCACCACAACAATTTGGATGGGGATCACCATAATAAAAAAAAAAAGCGGTCGCGCCAAATGCGGTCTTAGCCGAGAGCGACCGTGGTTGTGATGGTGGTTTGGCTCCAGATTGGGGAAATTGCAGACAATTCCCCTGGTGCCACTTACAGCCGGGCTCTTTTTATAGGCCGCTCGTTTTTCTCCCCCTAAAATGAGGGCACCTGTGAAATATATTTTTTTTCCCTATTCAACCGAAGCTCTCTGCCCGAGGGCTGCCCATCTCTTCATGTCTTCGGCTGAAATGCCCTCACTTGCAGTGGTGACTCCTAATGGAAGCCAGAGGAAGCTAAATTCCTCAGAGTTAAACAAATTAACATGTAAAAAAAAATTAACAATTTTATAACAATATCCACGAAAAACACTAGAGACACATTTGACACCATTGTATGTCAGTAGTGCTCGATTGGTGTTGCATGTGGAGTGATGCACGTCTTTTGGATTGCACCCCATGTGGTCACTCCCCCTAGCTCAGATGCCCATTCTCGGGTACTGACCTTGTTCCTTCATGTCCTCTCCAAACCCACATCCCTCCCCGTGTGTCTTCAGCCATGGAGAGGTCGGGGGAAGAGAGCGTCATCCCTGACCATCCCAACAACAGCAACATCCGCTGCAGCCCCCAGGACAAGCGCTGCATCCAGAAGACTCTGGCCCGCCACCCAGGCAAGTCCACCAATCAGAGGAGCCACAGCGCCCGTGAGGACCCCAAGGCCGCCCTGGTGAGTTATAAACCCTCTCTCCATCCCTCTATCCCTCCGTCTCGCCCCTCTCCTCTCCCCTCCTTCTCCCTTCCTCTCCTTTCCTTTCCTCCTCTCCTCATCACTCCTTTCACCCCTCTTGACCTCCTCCAAACATTTTGGCCCCATTAATCACCTAATTGCCGCTGGAAAACACTGTGCAAACAACAGGCTTGAGACGTGGCCCCACTTTTATGGGTTAACGGGCCCCTGAGCTCCTGCCATTTTACTGGGCAAATAAATACAAGCCCTTGTAGCCATGCGTTGTTAAACAGGGTTTACATAGCAAAACATGTCGGCCAACATGGAGAAGAGGACTATGGGGAAGTCGTTTGCTACGTGTCGTCGTTGTATATTACATTACAGGCCGAGGTGTGGTTAAGTTGCGTAGTTAAAGCCGGGGTTCGTTCGGGGTGTATTAGAAGTCAACTGAGAACATTGCGTTGATTGACTGGTTCATAAAATGAATGGTGCTGGTGGAACATGTCGCTTAGCACACACAGTGGGAGATCAGCTGTTTGTGTTCAACCAAATAGTTCTCTCTCCATTATCTCCTAATGGCTTAATGTCTGAACGGTTACCCCATCAAACTCCCACTGCTTGGCATGGGCTGCGTGTGTTTACAACATGGCTTCATTCACTGGAGTTTCCCCCCTCTGTGTGTGTGTGTGCGTGTGTGTAGAGAGAGAGAGTGAAGGTTTGTGTTTGTGTGTGTGTGTGTTTGTTTGGCTGTGAGAGATAGGTGAGAGTGTGTGAATGAATGTATGGGTGTGAGTATGCAGTGTGTTTGTCAGTGTCCGAGAATGTGTGTACTGTATGTTAGTGTATGTGTGTGTGTGTGTGTGCATGAGAGAGAGAGAGAGAAAGAGAGTTAAAGTGTGTGTGTGTGTGAGAGAGAGAAAGAGATAGAGTAAAAGTGTGTGTGTGTGCGTGCTTCTGCCCTCTCGCCGCTGTAATGGACCCTCCTGAGAGTGACTTTCCTGTCCACCCCCTGCAGGCCCCATGCCGCGCCGAGCTCCAGAGAGCCCTGGACCGTCTCGTGTCCAACACCCGCACGCACGAGGACCTCTACACCATCCCCATCCCCAACTGTGACAAAAACGGAGACTTCCACGCCAAACAAGTAGGGGGGAACTCAGACAGGGCATGCTAGAATGTGACTTGTCTTCAGAGGCCTGATCGTTTTCATGTGGTAGAGCATGTTGTTTTGGTTGTTTAGAGGACTCGCGAGTCTGCTGTTCTGAAGATTAACGGATCAGCCCAACCCAAGTCAATTACATTTTATATGAGGGTTATATGAGGGATTTATGACAAAGAAAACATGTTCTGGACAATATGCATATCTAGTCTCGAATCATATCAAATTGACACAACACCCACACATTATGCAGTCTTAAAGAGGCATTAAGTATTGTTTGAAACTGGTGAGCTGAGTAGCTCACAGCCCTACTGCCTTGCTTTACAGAGATACTTTTAAAATTTCAGCTGACACTAGCAAACTTTACAGAGATACTTTCAACATTTCAGCTGACACTAGCAAACTAAAAACAAAAGTGGAGTAAAAGGTAAAAATGATAAAAAAAAAAATACAAAAAAGTAATAATGATAATGTTGGAACATACATTTGGTCACAAACTTATACATGATGTATGTTGCTATAGAATAGAATAGAATTCTTTAATGTCATTGCACAGAATACAACGAAATTGGATGGCAGTCCTCTTGGTGCTTATAGATTTAAAAAATAGAGTTCTAAATATATCTATATCAGCTAATGAGCCAGAGAGAGGCTGACGTGAAAAAGTGACGGTCATGTGTCAGTAGTGTTCAGGAGGGAACGCAAATTCAGACCTCGCTCTTGCTGACGAGGAGAGAGACGACCGCTATTGCACAATAGAGTGCAATGATCCTTTGTTTGTTGGTCCTTACGTCTGCGTGTTTGGAGTCTGAGTTGACATTTGTCTCAGCATAACATTGGGTTACTTTTTAACGAGGATTCTTCGTAGTAGGCCTTGGCGAACCCTACAGCAAACACAGCCAATGTCATCTTGCCATTTTGAACCACAGAAAGTATGAAAGAAAAAAATCGACCAATGGCTATGTTCATGTACAAATGTTCTACGTTCAAACTTTATCTTGATCTATCAGAGGGACCACATATTGATTTGGAACAGCATACATAACCTCAACCCATAGCAGGCAGCACCATCACATTTGTGTATCGGAGAGTGTCCGTGTGTAAAAGAAAAGCGAAGTGCAAGCATTTTCTGTGCTGAGAATTGTGCAAAGTCGAAATCTGGGAACAAGGTCTGTTGTTCGGAGTGCAAGTTTAACCTCTGACCTGGCGCAGTCTACACAAGCATTTTTGGGAACTACTTTTTAGCTGTTTTCCACCATGGTTGCACGTTCAACCCTTGAATTGTTCTCTTATTATCATTTGAGAGAGTGGTGGCCATCATACATCCTGCTGATTTCTTTTTTTTTTTTCACTGAGCAAATTCTTGTCTGTGTTTGAAAAGCCACAAAAATGTCCATATTAGCTTTGTACAAATACTAGCATGTGCTTGCCAGAGGTCAAATTAACTAGGTATGCTGCCTTGGAGGACGGATTCCTGAAACTTTCCTGAGTTTTCTTTTCATTAGTGGTAACGTCCCTTAGGTTCACAGTGGTCGGGCAAACACAATGTGCTGAGTCATGCAAATGGAAGTCAATGCGGCTTTCTAGCTGAACTTCCTATACTCACTGGTCAATAGTGACCAAGCATGCCCAGTGATTTTCCAAGACCCCTGTCTCGCCACATCAAAGAGAAATCAAATGATATATATATATATATATATATATATATATATATTTAAGTAACTTTTACATAATTGTATACTGCATACTGCAGATCATTAGGGTATCAATTTATAATCGCACTCTATTTCTGGTGCTATACTTGTGTACTTGAATGACATTGAAATAGAATGTAAAATAATAAATTCTTATTTAGTAGCTTTGTCTTTGATGAGCTGAGCTTTATACGCTTGTGTTGCACGTTTGTCTTACCGCATGCCTCCAATGATTTGTTTGTGGCTGCAGTGTCACCCGGCGCGAGACGGGCAGCGGGGCAAGTGCTGGTGCGTGGACCAGAAGACGGGCATGAAGCTGCCCGGGCCCCTGGAGCTGCGCGGCGACCTCGACTGCCACCAGCTCACGGTGGCCCAGGTGCGGGAGTGACATCACCTGGCGTCACGCCGGCCCAGAGAAGGGGTCTCGGGGAGTGAGGGGCATGTTTTGAGGGACACCCCTCCCTCCCTTTCTCTCTCACTCTGAACCAATAATGTGCAGTACCATGTGCTCTCAGGCCAGCTGCATCCCCACTAGTGCTGAGGTCGTGTGTAACTATGAAAGGACTTGACCTGAAAAAAAAAAACTCCACCAACTTTGAGGAGGAATGGTACTTGAGTATGCTACAAAGAAAAAAAAAACATAGAGATGTCTTCTTATGTTATCATTGTTTTATTATAATTTTTTTGTGACTGTTTTGTGAGCTTATGTATGTGTGGATGGGTGTTTGTTTTTCTTTGTGCTATATATATATATATATATATATATATATATATATATATATATATATATATATATATTATAAAGTCTTTTGAGCACTTGACTGTCTTTTAATATCAGTGAAGTTATACAAATGTGCTGGCTTTAAAGTAAATAAAAAAGAAAACAAAAGATTAAGGTTTATGTGGAAGAGATCCAAATAAATAGCTTTAAAAGCTGTTCTGAACATGAGGTTCTGGTGCTTTTCATTTCAAATCTTGAGTTCACATCTGGGATATCACATCATCTCTGAACCACAGCAGGGATTTGATATCATGTGGAACGAGACCTCAACACAAAACACTTCCATAAATGCATTTATTTTCTCACAATGCATTCTATATTAAAGCCCAAAGACGATCTATGCCATTATTGGGACAATTTCAGCGGGGGTCTGCTTAGCAAAACATTTATGGCACCTGTACAATTCATCTCTGTCTCTGCACTCTTGGATTGTGAGGTGGAATAAGCCTGACATACGCTACTCATTGTTGGTTTGAAGTCGTTTTTCTATGACAAATTCTCTTTGGTGCCCTCTGAATTAAGCATAGCATGTAACCCCTCCCCCCCCCCACCCCCACACCCACACACACACAGCACTCTCCCTGTTTTAAATTACCCATTCATGATCAGCGGAAGCTTTTCGCAACCTGGCAGGCTGGGCAGAGGAGGAGTAGAAGGGGGTAAAAGAAGACCTTGAAAGAGGAAACTCTGCATCTGACAACCCAGAAGTCCAAGAATAGATGTTCTTTATCACAGCATGTACTCCACAACCCCCCCTACACACATTTTTCCTCCTCTCTCCTCCTTTTCTAACAACACACACACACAAAACTTCTCCTCCTCTTCCACCAACATATACACACACTTGTCCCCTCTCCTCCTCTTCTGCCAACACACACACTTCTCCTCTACCAACACACACACACACTTGTTCTCTTCCACCAACATATACACACACTTGTCCTCTCTCCTACCAACACACACACTTGTTCTCCTCTCTCCTACCAACACACACACACACACTTGTCCTCCTCTCCTACCAACACACACACACTTCTCCTCCTCTCTTCTCTCAGCTTCTTCTTCTACCACCCCCACCCTCCTGCACTGCTTTGACTTCAAGCTTTATTTGTCCAGGATACTGGCATCGGTAACCGGGCTTTGGGGGACTCTGTGCCGTGCTGATAGGATAATCTCGTTTCCTCTGTTGGCCCCAGAAGTGCAGAAATGCTGATCGCTTCTCTTCATGTTTCGTCGCAGCCGGGTTTTTTTTTTTTTACTTCTTTCATTATTTTTCCACTCTCATCCTCTCTCTCTCTGCAGGCATCCTGGCAAAAACTGGTCGCTCTATTAGTGCAGTGGGTTCTTCGGTGCCAGGAACCAGGTCTTTTTCGAACCCAACAGACAACGTGTTAGAAGACTGCAACAGGGGCCCCGTCTCTTGGCAACCTTGAGAGTTGTGGCGTGCCTCCAAACTTGCACTTTTGCAACATTTGTGACAAAAACTTTAAACACACAGTACAGAACCACATTCAAAATAAATTACGAGTGAGAAAAGTCTAACATGAGAATGATGGGTGATGACCCATGTCCCTCCGGACTGGAGACAGGGGCCTCCATAAAAATGATGAAAAGTCGTACAGTCAGACTCTGACGTTCGTTTTTGCAAGCCAGATGTCTTCAAAACGTCAGATGCCAGATGCTGTTTCTGCACTGGTTTGAAGCTTCCCCAAGCCTTGCGGATGTGGTCCTTTTCAGAAAGCCTGACACTCTATCCCCAATCATCTTTTACACTACACTCACAGGAAAACCCCGCAGTCAACATCCGAGCAATTAGCAACGCCCCCCCCCCCCCCCCTTCCCCCAGTGCCACATTAATAGCAAAGTTGGTCCTTGGCAACACAACCTCCATAGCAACATGGCCCCTGTCTCTGAGCAGACAAGCTCCCTGATTGGCTAGGGAAATGAGTCAGATGAGAGTGATGGGACTTGGAGCCTGTCGGCTGGGGGTGCGGGTGCAGGGGGGATGTTGAAGGTGGATGGATCAGTGGGTTTTAGTGAGGTCAGCGTTTGTCATCTCCTGAAAATGGAAACCGCACGTAATCCTCCCCCAAGAGCATTGGGTTACTAATTGACTCCAGGAAGAAGAGTTCCGTCGGGCTGCTCATCATAAGCCTTAATGGTACATTGAAGCAGTGGATCAGGCTCCGAGTTCTCTGCGTGCATGCACGGTGTGTGTGATGAATATTCACATGTGAACCATTCAGCCTGTGTGTTCCTTTTGGAAACTTACCGTCCAGTGTCGTGTGCCTATGTACTGCACACCATCCACATATATCCTGTATTTTGCTTTCAGGTTTCTCTTGGCCTGCCTGTCTGTGCGTGTGTGTGTGTGTGGTGAGCAGGAAGCTGTGGTGTGCACAGCTGTGTCGCTCTTCACCCTCCCTGATCCTTGGACAGCTGCTGAAAGCTGCTTGCCAAAATGATTGACAGGCTTTTATGGGTGCAGATGGAGAACAGGAGACTGACAAATACGGTTTAGAGAGAGAGAGAGAGAGAGAGAGAGAGTGAGAGAGAGAGAGTATGTCTGAATGAACACTGCACAACTACCTCAAAATGCTTAATGACACGATGCTTAATGAAAAACCTAACATAAAAACATTAAAACATTTCTGTCATGTATTCTGTGAAGCCAATGGCCACTGTGTAACTTTCATATTGAGAAGGTGCAACTGAGGATTTGAGGGGGTAAATGCATGGTGTCATGCTGATTCAAGTTTTCCATCAGCTTTTTCCTGGCAGACAGCAACACCCAGATGTTGTAGTAAGTGGGTGATGTTGTAAGACTAACCACATGAGCCGGGTTCCAATAGCTAGTTTCCTTTTTAAATGTACCTAGAAACATTCAGTCTGCTCCTGACACTAGCAGTCACCATCCCTCCCTTTCTCCCTGTGATCGTATGAGTCTGAAAGTAAAGCTTTTCTCAAAACAGGGTAGAATCCTTTGATCTTTCACAAATGTTTGGGCAGGTACAATATGGTCAGAGGTTTCACTTCACATACAATAGATACCCATACTGCTAACAAAAGTGACCTCTGCAACATTTTGGTATGCATATGTCAAGGAAGCAGACTGAAATACAAGTACATTGTAATAAAACACCATTACCAGCTATTGTATGTACAGTAGTACAGGCTAACTAAGCAGGCTAATAGGTAACAAGTTGTCTTATATGAAATGAACACTGTCATAAGCAACATGCAATATAATTCACAACAAGGCTGAAAGTTGTGGGCGATGATGTATCGTAAATATTAGTGGAGCATACACAAATAAGGCAATCTTAGTCTTATCTCATTCATAGAGGGATCAAACAGAGTTTGAAGGGGTCAGTCTTGAGGGGCCAATGGCTGTTTTGTAAAAAACAAAAAATTGGATTGGACAAAGGCTCTGTAGGTCCGTGTCCCTTGTCAGAGGTACATGTATAAGAGTCCACTGCCGTGACTGTATACTGGCAGACACATGAGCAGATAAATAAAGTATTTGTAATTTGGTTTTACAACTCAGAATTGCTGAATCAGAGTGGATCAGTCAACAGGAATTCACCATGAAATATCTGCATATCTATTTTGTGAATGCCAAGGAGTTCACAATGAGCAACAACCTTTTTGTTGCTGGAATTCATTGGTGACTAAGTACTTTCTGGTTTTGCATGGTTTTACAGTAAGAGGGGAGGAATCTGACTGACATGTCCAGGGACACACCAATGCAGAATTATTCTAAGAGTAAATGTCACTAAATAACACATGACAGGGTCAAGAACTGAACCCTGGAGTACTTTCTCAGAAAATGGGACTATTTCATTTCAAGCCTGTGGCGACTAATGAAGACAAACATATGTAAAGCTGAACCTGGCCTGCCCCGTTTCATATTACATATACTGTAATAATGTTATTGTTTTGTACTCCCCTATTTGAAGAAAGCCAACTAGAATAATTTCGTAACAGGTTTCTTGACCTCATTTATCAGCATTGACATAAAATGACGTTAGACATTTTAGGGAGTTGAGGGAGTCAAACCATTACTCACCAAAAAACACACATTGAATGCTTGCATAATGGACACAGAAAAGGAAATAACAAAAAGAGTATTTTGGCAGTCACTAAGGCCCCCAGTACCTCCAACCCCCTTCTCTTTTTGTTGAGCACAACTATGACTCATCCTGCCTGTTAAATCTGCACGCCTAGTTAACCATGTGCAGACGTTACTTGGTTTTAAGGAATAAAGGGTAGGGGAAAGGTCATCTTAGGCTATGGGGTTTCTGGGTTTCCAATATGTACATGGTCGTCATTTTACTTCTCACCACCAATTAAAAGTCATTCTTCTTTTTTACATTATGTAGAACAATACTTAAGGTCGAAACTATGAAATGGCACATTTGGAATTACAGCACCCTATCCATTTATTGGCCTTCTCTGGTAAAGATGATTACAAAGAGGTATAAAAATAGTCATCTTCTGGCATTTTATCTTAGTTTCACAATGAAAACAATAAGGAAAAATCCTAATCTTAAAGGGAAGCAAATTTATTGTGAGATGAAAAAATGTAAAGATGGTAAGTGTATTGACCTCAGAAAGTCAGGACATGAGTATAACAGGCACTTGTCTGAAAATGTCCATAATTACAGTTAAAGCAATAAGATGTTCCAATCAAATGGAACTGTTACAAACTTGCTTGGAAAAGGACTCATGTCCAGTGTTGGGAACGTTACTTTAATTAGCTATAGTTACTCACTACTTGTTCCAAAAAGTAACTGAGTTAGTAACTAAATTTACTCTATGGTAAGAGTAACTCGTTACCAGGGAAAGTTTATCAAGCATAAGTATATATAATGGATTTCAACAAAGTCTTCGCTCCTGGACATAATGTACACATTACATGCACGTTCTTGCCTTTGACCAAAATTAATTTGAAGTAGGGCTTATATCTCCACTTGCCAACTTGCCATCTTTCATCGGATGTCCTGACCTCTGCCGTTTCATCGAATCTCTACTTTAGCTGTTGCGTGTGTGTGGCGCGTGTGCTGGCAAGTGTGTAAAAACACTGGCTCTGATTGGCTATCATGAAACATGACTCTGCCTTAGCCAATCATAATCGCTTACGTCGTTATTAACCCACCTCCTCACTAGCTGTGAGCCAGGGGTGCGTTCGGATTACACAGTTTATTCAATCAATGCATAGTAACGCACCGCATTTAACGTCCAGTAACGTTAACGGCGTTGTAACGACGGGAAAAGTAATTAGTTAGATTACCCCGTTACTGAAAAAATAATGTCATTACCTAACGTTATTCCAAACACTGTTCATGTCTGCCCCTACGCACAGCAAGTAAGATGCAAAAAATCTCTATAGATCACTGTTGGAGAGACGCAGCTAAAAAATAAGTGCCATACATGCAACAGATCATTTAAAAGGCTTGCCAGGAAAGGGATTTTCTTGTGATTTAACAATAAATGTAAATGCCAGGAGTTGCTCAATGATGTTGGGATTTTACCTTGAATTGTGCTCTATGATCAGATGAAAAGAAAACTCAGCTTTGTGCCAACAAAGGTGGACTTGGATTTCAAGGTGGATTTGGTGTACATAGAAGACAGACTAAAACAGCTTGCCTAATTATAAGTATGGTGGAGTGACTGCAGTGTTCTGTAGCTGCTCATTCAAAGGCCCTGAGAACCTCATTAGGGTTCATGAACTCCATGAAGTACCTGGGCATTTAAAGTCTGGATGCCTCTGCCATGACGAAAGCGGGTCATGTTTGGATCACCCAGCAGGTCAATGAACAGGTCAGATGTACTTCCATATCAGTGCAATAATGGTTTACTATGCACACAATTAAGTTTCTGCCATGATCATATCTGACTCTCTGATCTATAGGGTCGGGCACCGAAACACGGTTCTAATATGGCACCGGTGCCTACGCAAACGGTAGTAACTGCACCGAATAACAATGTGGATTTCGGTGCCTCATTTTGGTGCTTAAATTGCGTTTTATTTATTTTATTTTTTTATACGAGGCATCACTGCATTTTATGCGCCATCTCTTGCTCTGATAGCAACACATCCAGATACAGTTAGCTAACATAAACACTGGATATATAAACCAGAGGGGTGCACCCCATAGGCGAGTGGACAGTGTTTGACAGCTTGCGTGAGCCCAAGTAGCATACTTTAAAGCAATTTGGCGAGCTCCCGTCAATATCTAGCAGTGGGCCTAACTATACACAAGCAAAAGGCTATGAAACAACATCAACAGTAGCCTATACCAGGGGTTCCCAAACTTTTCAACCGGCGACCCCCAAAATAACCGTGCCAGAGACTGGCGACCCCCACTATCCCTGGATGTGACTCAAAAAATAAAATAAAATAAAATGTGCGCACCGGCCACACGCACTAGGCTTATCCAAACACGGTCTTAACAACAACACAAAAGAACAGAGCAGCCTGTTATGATTTTACATATAGAAATTTACTATATGATAAAAGCAGAATACCTTAGTCAAAAAATAATATCCATGTAACATGAGTGCACATTATTGCTGTCGTGCAAACATAACTTTGAAACATTACTTTAATTTCCATTTTAACAGAAGAATATCTCAGTCAGGGTAATATCCACAAACTGTTGTAAACATATGTACATTGTTGCTGCGCAAATTTACATTTTGGCAACTATGTTTCAGCATTAATCTAATGATGCTAATGAGATGGATGCGCCCTATGCGCGGAACACAGCAAGTCCATTCTTGGTTTAATTGTGGAGACGGCCACATGGAGATCATCTTCCACATTTAGACGCGATCTGTATGTTTTTAATATATGTCAGTGCAGAGAAAGTCTTTTCGCACATATATGTGGAGCCAAACGGCGTCAGTACGTCCATCGCGGCCTTGAATAGCTGTGGATATTCCCTCTCGACTGAAATCCAGAACTCAGCAAGTGTCTTGGAATTAAAATCTGTCTTTAAAGTGCGGTCAAGTGACAGCTCCCCCCCCCCCCCCCAAATGTATTTGATTTATGGAAATAATTTCGCAACCCACCCCTCGGCGTCCCCCGACCCCCACTTTGGGAACCCATGGCCTACAGTATACACATCATCCTTGCTAATGCGCTAACTGGCATTTATTTGAAATGTTATCAGCAAAGTTGTAAGGTGAAAACTTTATTTCACGGTGTGTTCTAAACAACATAATGGCATGATATTAATCTTTCATGTGCATGAGGCCCATATAGCATCACAATGACTATGAAAATCATGTTAAAAGTTAGCTGGCAAAAACATAAATATGTAGGTTACATACCTGATGTCACTGAGCTGTCTAAGAGGCTACGAAACCATCTCCGTACGTTATCGCTAATTAAACTCAGCTGACTGGTGTTAGCACATAGCCATAGTCAGAGGCGTATCAAGCTTTTTAAAAGTGTGGGGGTTGTGGGATAGGAAAATGAAACAATCTGGCCAAATTATAAATAACTCCCTACAGGGACGTTGTAAGTATTTTCTGAGAGGGGTGCGGACTATATTGGTGTCCGGGAGTTTCTCCCCCGAAAAAAATTTGAAATTCTGATTGCTAAACACACCATTTTAATGCAGTTTGGGAGGGACAGAAGAAGCAGCACCCCTCATATGTGTGGCTCATGTGACATGTAGGCCTACATGATCTACCTGCTATCACTTCACTATTTGACACTACCCTACATGGAGACGTATCTCATGTTATAAATCAAGAAATCATTTCAGAATCATTTATGTTTTGTACATATGGGTTAGCAAGCTACAATAAATTGCCTAACAGACAGCAGCCTAATTTCGAGGTATCACTAATACTTATTAAATAAATGTTAAGGACACAGAATAGTGACAGAACTGTAAGCTCAAATTCAAAAAAGTCTACCCAAACATATGCAAAGGAAATATAAATAAATTGTGTTGCATATAGCCAGCTTAATTAATGTCAATTTAAAGATTATGGTTAGCAGTTTCTATGCTTTTTCCATTGAAAGTTACAGGAAGCCACGTTGTTGTTTAAACTATTGTTGATTCTAGCCCACGGTACCTCCAGTTTCACTTGCTGCAGGGACGCACACATTGCATGAGCGCTCATAAGCGTTCTATTTGAGTTCTACATGATGGAAATCTTAGTTCTCAGATGTAGAACTCAAATGTGTCTTGACGCCGCTGTTTGTAAGATCAAAATAAGATGTTCTAAATGGAACGTGATTGTATTTACATTAAGATCTCTAGTAGATGTAGCACTACGACACATTGACAGTGAAATGCCGCCGACATTTGTAAGATCAGATTAAATAAGACGTTCTAAATGGAACGCAATGTAATTAAGCTGTTCAGATCTTTTCCAAGGTCTTGGAGACGTATGTGTGCTGACTGGGCTATGTATAACCTAGTTGATGACACGCACCCCAGCTTTCACTTTCTACATTGTGACAAAAACTGTCAGTCAGACCGGCAATTTTGGTTTACTAAATTAGCATAATGCGGTAACAATCATCATTTCAATTCAACCTGAAATCTGCTCACTGCAGACGTTATAATGCAGACCCAAGCAGCAGCACAGTCTTAAAAGACGCACACTTTGATCAGAGCGGCTCTGGTTCTTCACTGGCTAACTTGATGTGATTGGCTGGATGACCGTTCAATCCAATCAACAGACCTATGTGTCTCTCTGTGTGTGCGTTATGGTAGATACGGTTCCAACTCTTTACGGGAGCGTTTATTTCCATATTTTACTTTCATTTTAATCTGACAAAAAGTGTGGGGGATAGAATCGTGTTCCAGCAAAAGTGCGTACGTTATAACACCCACATCCCCCACGCTTGCTACGCACCTGGCCATAGTTGCTGTTAAAATGCCTACTAGGCTAGCGCTGGGAATCTAAACACTTCAACACCGACATGTAGCCTAGCATGTTTAAAACTATTGCTTGTTATGGGTTAAGACATGACATTTCTTGAAGCATTTGGGAACACACTGAATTAACTGGAAAGTAGAGTCCCTGTTAGATTAGCTTGCTTGCAAATGCCGTTGTCCAGGACCTGGCAGTTCTATGGCAAGCGGTTTTAACATACCTATGGCAAACACTGGGTAAACTTGAAAGCATAGCTTAGCCTACCATTGTGTGTGCATGCATGGCAAGCTGTTTTAACATTTAAATGTATTATTCGTAGGAGCAATGAGATATTGATAGTAAATTGAATATAACAGATCAATTTCATGTTCAAATTTGTCTTCAATATTATCAATAATAAAAGCAATTCATGCTTTAGGCCATTTTAATTTAAAACATTTTAAAAACAAAGTACCGGTTCAGGCACCGGCACCGTTTTAAAAGTATCGATTTAGCACCGGTATCGAATAAAACCCAAACGATACCCAACCCTACTGATCTATGCTACAACCCCAAAACAGAAAAAGTTGGGATGTTGTGTAAAATGCAAGTAAAAACATAACGTGATAATATACAAGTCTCGTAAACCCATATTTAGCATCAAAAAGGACATAGATAACATATCAAATGTTGAAAAGGAAAATTTGGACTATTTCATGGAAAACATATGTTAATTTTGAATTTGATGCCAGCAACATGTTTCAAAAATATTTGGGATGGGAGCATGTTTACCACTGTGCCGCTTTACCGCTACATTTAAGAAAATTCTGTAAATGTTTATGAACTGAGGAGACCATTTGCTACAGTTTTGAGAATGAAATGTCCCATTACTCCCCGATATAGGGTTTCAGTTGCTCAACAGTATGGGGTATTCCTAGTCATGTTTTTCATTCCATTATGCACCTAATTTGACAGATCTGGACTGCAGACAGGCCATCTTAGCACCTGGACTCTTCCTCTATGGATAAATACTATTTAAGTATGTGCAAAATTCATTTTGGCATTGTTTTCCTGAAATATTCAAGGTCGTCCCTGGAAAAGACATTGCCTAGATGGCAGTATATGTTGCTCAAAACCTGTATACATCATTCAGAATTGATTGTGCTTTGCCAAATGGGCAAGATGCCCATAGGCACTAATGCTCCTCCACACCGTCATAGATGTTGGGTTTCAAACTGAGCACTAAAACAAGTTGGATAGGTTGGGTACTTGGATATGCCCTCTCCTCTTTAGCCCAGATGAGTCCATGATTTCCAAAAAGAATGGCAAACTTTGATTGGTATAACCACAGGACCTTTTTCCATGTTACCCCAGTCCATTTTAAACAAGCTCAGGCCCAGATAGAAGGGTGGTATTTTCTGTATCATGTCTCAATACAAATTTAGCTGTTACAATTTTGGCAGCAGCTTTTGAACTGAGTATCAAACTGTGCACATAGACAATGTTTATCAGAGGTTTTCCTGAGCCCATACAATGACAGGTCTGGAAACAGGTCTGGTATTGATGCAGTGCCATCTGAGGTCCAAAAGACCATAGACTTCGACCCCGTTTACACGAGCATGTGTATTTTTATAAACGAAGACATTTCCCTACATTTGAGCCTTTCATTTAGACGCAGACGGAGAATTCGCCCCGTAAAACGGTTATCCAAAAAAACTCCGGCCAAAGTGATTTTTTTGGAAAACTTCGTTTATGCGTTCGGTTGTAAACTGTGGTAAACGGAGTTTTGGGCAGCCAACGTCACAGTATGCGACAGAAGTACACCAAATGTGCGACCAATGTTTACATTTACATGTTCTCACATGCGACTTCACATTTTGGGGCTGAGGTGATCATGGACGCGCTCAGAATAGCCATCGCGTTTATGTTGGTGCAGACCCTTTTTGTCTGTTTGCATTTGCAAATTCAGCTCCTCTTTTATGTGGAGGAGCACAGAAGAATGTGTAGGCCTACTTTATCGACAACAACTTGCTTTACCGCTGCTATCCGAAGAAGAGAGTACACTTCCGTTCCCGGGGGCTCGGGCAACTTTTCAGGATTCTGATTGGTTAATGTGAGCTTGAGCTTATCGTTAGACTGCCACTGTGGTTTGGCGTGCTCATGACAGCATGTATGTACACGGGTTCGTGTAAACACATTTAAAAAAAAAAAAACGTTCTTGTGTAAATGCAATTTTATTTGCAAACGTAGATGGCCAGATATTCGTTTAGGAAAATACCCTGCTTCGTGTAAACGTAGTCTTCAATTTGTTTTTCAGCTCTTTTCTTTGTTTGCAAAGATTTCTCTGAATTCTCTGAATGTTTTAAAAATATTATGTCCTGTAGATGATTAACTCCCCAAATAGGTCACAATTTCATGTTAAGAAGCATTAAAATTACATTGTTTCATCATTTGTGCACACAAGTTTGTGAAAGTCAAATTTGTCATTTTCAACATTTAATATGTTGTGTGTCCTTTTTGCAACTAAATATGAGTTGAAGAGATTTGCAGATTATTACATTCTGTTTTTATTCACATTTTACACAATGTCCCAACTTTTTCTGTTTTGGGGTTGTACATAGAAAACCAGTGGTGTGAGCTCAAGAGACCAAGGAATCTGGATGATCCAGAAATATTCTGTATAAGGGACGGTTGTGTTGTGTCATACTTTTGTTGTTTTCAGTGGTCTTGTTATGAAATAATCCAAATAAAGAAAAACGTGTAGGTGTGTGTGTTTGGTATTGTAATGTACCTCCAAAACGTATTAAACTGACTTGAATGAAAGAGTAGGTGTGTGTGTCCAAAGGTTTGATGTTGTATACCTCCATAGTGGAGAATGAAACTGACTCGAATGCTGGTCTTCACAGTTCTCCAACCGTCTGTTCAGTGAGTGAAAATAATCTGTTTACATTGGCTTGGCACTGTACACAGAAAATAAATATTAAGGTAGTGGCTCGGACCAACCCATAAACAATTTTGCCCAATCAACATGTTCCCCCAGGAACACGGAAGGGAGGGGTTTAATTCTAGCAACCTCTGCTGAGCAAAAACCATTCACCAAGAAATTCTTGCATTACAAGAACTATACGTCTTTAAACAAGATAGAATAAAATAAATGCTAACATGCTAACATAATAATTGACATATCCCAATTATGCTTTGTTCATGTAGATTTGACAAACATGCGCTTTGTATCTAAAGAAGCTGTAGATGTCCTCATCTAAACACAAACTACCAAGTCAGTCACCTTCAGTCTTACCTATCAGTCTCACCTTCGTGCAAGCACTGACATTAAAGCTTTGGACAAAGCTAAGTCATTGGTCATTGCTGGAATGTTGTATTTGCACAAGAAAACACTAACCAGGAACTATTTTTCGAGGAAAAAAATATTGTTTCAGCATTCCAGCAAAACCTGAGAAATGCAAAGAGATTATGAACACTGATTGCACGGCTTAGAGTCTTCAGAGACCAACTCTGAGAGCCAACCACAGCATCAGGGGGCAAAGTCATGCTTTCTAGCTCAAGACAGATTATGAATCTGAAGTTTGTTTCTACAAGTTCTCTGGACCACAATTGAAGAGAAGAGATTCTGAAACATCAGCTCATACATGTTCATTTCACTGTTTGTTTTTTGAAATTGGTCCACCACGTGATCTCGCTGTTAACCGGTTGACTGAACAGGTCAGATTCTTGTGGTTGCCCATGTCCTTGTGTCTCAAATACTTGTTGACTTAAACATTATTTCACACCCCAGTTAGGTGCACACGTTCAACGATAATAGCCACGGCATTTGTCCAAGGAATACCTCAGGAATGATACATCATAATAATGGAACTGCCATCGCCCTCTAAAAATATACCCATGGTGCACCACCAGAGTAAGCTTTCAAGGCTGTTTAGTTCCACTGCCTGAGTCTATTTTGGTTGAGCTCCGTAGGCTTTGGAAGCTCTGCTCTGAATGGGAAGACACTGGTGCGAAGGGGGAGAAAATTCCTGTGACTAATCCCAAATGGGAAGTCTGCGGGGCTTAAGGTGGATTCCTGCGCTTGTGTTCCAATGCGACTGGCCTCCTTGTGTCCAGGAGCGCTGGAAATTCCACAGTTGTTTCCGAGCATAATGCTAGATAGTGGCGAGACTCGTGCTAACTGAAAGGCATTGTTGACAGCCACTTAATTCTGAACATAAACTGCAATGGACAGAGAGAGAGTCTGAGTTGCTGTGTTGCTTGGCAACAATTACGCTAGAAGAATATTTGTAAAATCATTGGTCCTTACACCCTGGTGGGGGTGATTGCTTAAATAAATGAGTAATGGCAATACATTGAGTGTTCATTTATTCATTCAGACAGTTACAGATGGTTTTGTCTTCTTTCATGGTTGACTTTCATTAGTGGTGGTAGAAAATGGAAACAAATCCCAACCAAACCACATGATTTTTAATGCCAGCATTGTAGCCTTCTATGTAATACTTTAGATGTCATATGCACAGGTGTGACTTAGTAGATATTCTTTCAAGCTCTGCAAAAAATTCTGGAAACTCTCTTTCTATCTCTTTCTCTCTCTGTCCATTGCAGACACTGTGACTCAAAGACCGAAACTAGGCCTATCTGTTTCAGAAAGTAGGCTTACATTTAAGTATAAGTATAAGTATAAATACTCTTTTGATCCTGTGAGGGAAATTTGGTCTCTGCATTTATCCCAATCCGTGAATTAGTGAAACACACACAGCACACAGTGAGGTGAAGCACACTCTAATCCCGACGCAGTGAGCTGCCTGCTACAGCAGCGCTCGGGGAGCAGTGAGGTGTTAGGTGCCTTGCAACTGGAAGCCAGTGCAGTTGCATAAGCAATGGTGTTACATGGCTAGTGGATTTGGAGCATGTTATAATCCTCGCTGCAGAATTCTGAATGAGTTGGAACCGATGGAGTAGCTTATTAAGTATTCCAGACAAAATGGAATTAGAGTAGTCAAGGCGGGAGGTCACATATGCATTGACAAGGACTTCTGCACTCTGGGTGAGCGCTGGGCGAAGCTGTGCAATGTTCCTTAGATGGAACAAGGCACTTCGAGACATACTGTTTATGTGTGCAAATGAAAGTGTATTGTCCAGTATGACACCAAGGCTCTAGGCAGACTGATATCATGAACTGTGCATGTATGACACGTCAACGGCCACTAGCGTGTTATCTAACGCATAATAGCATTTTGGCGTGTTTATCAATGCCATAACCTAACCATAAACCTAACCTTAGAGGGAGCCATATACTTGGCGTTGATATACATGCGTAAGTGAGACGATAAGAGGTGTGTACTGTATGTTTACGCGACATTGACAGACACGCAGATAGCACAAAATGCGTGCAGATAACACGCCAGGTGGCTATTTTTGAAGTGGCGTGTATATTTACGCAAAACCATGATACCAAGTTGGCTCTAGGCCTGGTTGGAGCAAGTAGGTAGACTTTCACCAGACATGAAAAGCTGAAACACCATTACGTCATCATAATCAAACTGCCTCTGGCCAACTGAGGGGTCTAACACATCTACTTTTAGTATTCCATATAGGATTAACCCTTAAAGAAGTACCGTCACACCGGTGTGATGGGAATGTTGAGAAATGAACGTTCTAAAGAATATCTGGGTTCATTGAATTCAACATAGAATTTTAGAACCTTCAATTGTTGCGGAACTTAGAACGTTCAAAAACCTACACCTTTAAGGGTTAATGGTAAGCCAGGTAAAAAGGTAACTGTTTATATGGTGACCTTATCAATTTCATAATGATGTAGCCTATGTGGTGATGGGGTCAGATGGGGCTTGAAAATTCCCAAATTCCAAAGTGAGGAATGGCAGGAAAGGTTTGAGTATCACTGGCTTATAGGGTGATTTCTTTCATGTTTCAGACATGGTCAAAACAGTGATAGTCATTACATCATCTAAGTGGTGCAACTTTATTATTACATTACATTTGGCTGATGCATTTTTAGCCAAAGCGACTTACATATGTCAACTATATTACAAGGGATTACCTTGTCCCTGGAGCAACTTATTAGACACACAATTGATCTTCCAAAACCGTGTTTTGACATCTCAGACATTAGTACGACGGAGTATTAGGGCCACACACGAAGAAAAGAAAAAAATATTTTTGCCATGGTGAGATTAAATTTGACATGTTGACTTTAAACTCGACATGTCGACATTAAACTCGACATTGAGAATAAAGTTGAAATATCATATCTACTTTAATCTCGACCTGTCGACTTTAAAGTCGACATGCTGACATTAAACTCGCAATAGGCTCTACTGTTTAAACATAGCCTACACAGTTTAAGCTATATAGCCTACACTAATACACACTATGTTACATGAAAAATGGGCTTCAAATAGGTGTTATTTCAGATAGATTGCTAGATTGCAGATATTCAGATAGATTGCGTCTTGTTTGTTACTGTAACTGATTATTGCCGTCATTGTGAAGTGATGTCTCGCGGTTATGGAAATACCATGCACTATGCCGTTTAGGCTAAATAGCTAGAAAAATATATGTATCCAATGATATAATGTTTCTATACAAAATGTTATTTCACTCTGTTTTACGTGGGTAAGGCCACTGCACATCCAAATAACTGCCATTCATGACCCACCGGCCGTCACTCTCCATAGGATAACATGGCAAAACTGATTTTTCTAAAACTTCTTTTCCATGTCTCACCTGCAATACGAATAGGAGGCTAGAAACACAGGTATAGCCTAAGCATATATACTATTTTGATCCCGTGAGAGAATGTGTGTGCATGCACTTTATTTATGCACTATGTGTGCATATGTTAGCATGTACTGTAGGCTACTAGCCTACATGGGGTGGTCGGGAGGACAGCTTCATTCGTCCCTCCATAGACATTCAGCAATAGGCTGTTTTGCATCCATTACAAACAAGCAACGTGAAAGTCTAGGATTGGGGAGAGTGCCTAGTATGCCTAGTCTAGTGCATAAGTATGAAGTTGAACCTTTAGATGAAAAACAACAGTTTAATAATAGGCCTACAATAAATAAACCGCTAATGACGTTTAGGCTTTTGACCATCTCATTTATCGCTTGTAACTCCGTGATAAGGACCTAACAGCAAAGTATTTGGCTGAGCAACGTAGGTTAATATGTTCTATGTTTTGTCCACATAGGCCTACGTCTAATCATTGTTGCACTTGTTGCATTGTTTCATTCGTCCTCCCTTTCAATCGTCCCGAGCGGTCGTTCTCTCTCCAAACTAACTTTATTCTCAAAATGTTGAGTTTAATGTCGACACGTCGAGATTAAAGTCGATATTACATTTCAACTTTATTCTCGAAATGTCGAGTTTAATGTTGACATGTCGAGTTTAATCTCGTCATGGCAAAAATATTTTTTCCTTCATGTGTGGCCCTAATACTCCGTCGTACATTAGGGTCATGGTTTCACAACCTAATGATTTTGTCTGCCTGAGCAGTGTGCAACATACAGTAGAGGGCTGTACCCTGGCGCATGGTGTAAAACTCGTTTTCCCCCCGTGCAAAGTTTAATTCGGTATTTTGCACGTTTATTTTTTTAAACAATGCGCCCAGGGGTGTGGCAATTAACAACCTAGGGGCGCATTGTCTAAAAATCGCTATTGTACACCTGGTCAGAAGTCTATGGCGAGTTGTTTATATGTTATTTTAAGAGCGCATTGTCAACAGTCATATTGGCAGGTGCACGCACCATCCTTCTATCATTCATGAACGCACACCAGCGCACATCGATGCAAAACATTACAAATTGCACAATTACAATGGGAAACATAATTAGAATAAAGGTATTGCGAAATACTGTACATCTCATGATGAGTAGTTATTCACCATCATTTGCAAATTGGTAATGAAGGTTAAAAGTGATTAGGGGAGAGGCGAGAGACACGTACAGTATGGAGCACAGCTGAAGACGCACTGTCACTAGATATAAGCAACTCCTCTGCAGGATAAATGTTTTTTATTCAGTCATTTGAGCAATATTAGGGTAAGTGTTGCTTTTTCCTATGTTTTCGATGGTAACCCATTGCCAGTCAACAGTGAAAGTAACTGCATAGGCCTATAACTGTCTTGTCGCTGACTGACACCATGGTGAAGTTAGTTTCACTTTGCCAATGAGTTCAAATAATAAAGTGCAAATGTGTGAAGGCTATGCTAGGTTTTAGTAAAGCATGGTTTAGTGGAATGACTATTCCATACGGTCTCGCAAGCAGCCTCCTTCAAATGTGCCGTTGAATGTCAAAATACCAATTTATTTGACATCGCGCTTTGCCCGGTAAAGGGAATGGCAGATGTCATTCTCATTGGTTTAAATGATTTTATACGCCCCAAACACACCCATGACTGATTAAAAAACCTAGGAACACCTTGCGCCACGCGCCCGACGTTTGATAACGAAAACCCTCCCAATGTGGACTGGACATCCTACTAAATTTGAATAAGCTTTTGATGAGTGACGATGCGCTTTTGACTGTCATGATAGGGCCCCTAATCATAACCTACTTCCAATCAACAGACTTTCCGTCCGTTCTCGCGCAGCAAAACATGGCTGTGTGTGTATCTGCTTGGACTCTGCTGCATTAAGGCGGGATAGCGTTGTGATTATTGACAAGGAGCGCTGTTCTAGAATGTCAGAGGAATGCGCGGCATCCTTGCTGTAACAACACAGAGCGAAGGCGGCCGCAGCTGCACTCCAAAGGCCTATTATGTGTGTGATCCGAGAAACGGTGCTGTCATACTTGGTAGGGCACTAGGCCATCACCTTCGGAAAAAAAGATAATATGATACAATAATATTCTCCCTGAGAGGACCCTGAATCATTGTGATGGAGAACATTTGGCTTGTCCTTCGACAAGGCACAAAATACATTAGGCAAGAATTTTGGGGCTTGTGTAGGCCTATCAGCAAAGGGGAGTGTTGTTTCACACCCGTGGGAATTCAGTCATGCAGGCCTCATGATGTTCAGGACAGGAGTGTATCATCAATTGGACATTCAAGGTTAAGCTAGCCAATATTTCAATCATTCAGAGCTTGAACTACAAGCTATTGGGGTTGTATTTCTAGTTTGGCAGTGCTGATTCCTGTTACACAGTAAATATTGAATTTATTGGGAAAAAAAACTCTTTAATTGTTATTGTTGTGACAATCATCACAAACTATTGTAGTCAATACCATTTAGCCAGAAATTAAGTCTGGTGAAGCCATTGAAATATGTTGTCATCGTTCAAACACTTAGGCTTATATATTATTGCCATTTATGAAGCCATTAAAAGATGTTGACATCTTTCATACACTAATATAATAGGCTATAAACAGTAAGCCTAATGCAACAGGGAACAGAAAAACGTATTGCTATTCATTCTCACGATTAGCATGGGGTACTTTCCATAAGATCATCTCTCAGTGCAAATCAAACCAGCTATTAGGCTAACTGAAATAAAACCATGCCAATCTCTAGGTATGGAGAAGGGTATGTGATGATGTGGGGCTATTTTAATTCCAAAGACCAAGGGAACTTTATCAGGATGTGATACCCTGGATCCATGAAATAACTGGCCTTGAAAAATAAAAATCTGCCTGCCTCTATGGGAATTTAACATAGGGGTGTGAATACTTATGCCCACTGTATTTTAAGGAAGAACATTTATTTATTTATGATACATTATTCATTCACAAAGAAGTTTGGTGTCCTTAAAGGTTGGATATTTCTTCATTTTTTAACTTAAGGCATTAAGATCAATTTCCAAAAGATGATTTTGTATTCCTCGTTTTAGTCAACTTTAACATGGGTTCATAAACTTATGAGCTCAAATGTAGAATAAAAGTTTAAATAGCTTAATATTTAGCCTAATCCGTTTTGCAACTGATCTCCACCAGGATAGCCTAATTCCCATTTTATAGACCTACATTTACAAATGCCTAACTCTTGCAGAATAGAACAAAAGCCCCACTTTTTACTGTGATGTTAAGTAGGTTACTAAAAGATCAGGCAAACAATGAAATTCAAACTGGTTGCAACCATCCACATGTGGAAGACGTCAAACATCTGTCAAGTGTCTTCTCTGAATGTCTTCTCTGTTATGAAAACATCCATAATTATGGTATGACACATAATGTGGCAAGAGCAAAGCAGTTGTCACTTGTGCATGTGATGGATTGTGTTTTCTGTGAAAGTCTCTGTAGTTATCTGAGCGCCTCCTGTCATCGTGCTGAAATTAAAAAAATAATACACACATTCTAGAGACTTCCATCTATTTGCTGGAGCTTAATTCGAGTCTGTGGTGCTTGTACCCGATAATTCAGTTTGCAGGGCTCGGAACAAAGGGATTTTGGGGTGAGCTGTCCTCCGATTTCAATCATTAACGTTAGCATTTCTATGAAATATATATATATTTATATCAACATACTTCGTAATTAAAACGAGCAAAACATCATGTAGTGAGGTGAGAATCATTCTAAGCAGGCTTGACATTTCGGCATTTAAGCCGAAAACAAACGTTATAGGGACAGTCAGGATTTGGTCACCTAGCTAGCTTGCTACCTCAGATACCGTTAGCTGCCTTGTGTTGCCAGCTAATTTAAATCATTAAGCCAGCTAAATGTTAACGTTAGCGAGACAACCTTCATGGTAACTTAAGTACGCAAATTCTTAACATTCATGTAAATATACTAAAATAGCAGACGTTGTAACGTTGTGCTCAGGCTCATCTGGACAAAGGTTCGTCAGTTTAGCGTCTTTATTCACATAGGCATAGTGCTACTGTTATCTTGTTTAGTCGTACAGGGAAGGACAGGTTATCGAGCTAGAAGCTAATGTTAACTTGCTACAACAGACGAAACAGTTACAAAACTGGATGTAACGTTATGGTACCAGTAGGGCATACTGTTAGCTCTTTATTGTCAAGTGATTAACTTGTTAGTTAGCATAGTTATCAAGCCAATGTTGATGAAAGTCAAGCTAGACCCCTTTGTTAAATTATCGTAACGTTATGGTTGCAATTGTTCAGAACTTGACAGCTGACGTTAGCCAGCTAACGTTAATTAACGTTGGCTAAAGCATATGATTGACGTTACTTACACAAAGGGCTAACACGTATCAAATCTTTAACACTTGATTAAGGTGAGCTAAGTTAACTTAACGTTCCCGCCTGTAAAAATCCACTAGCGTATGCCATCAAAGCAGTTGTAATTAAAAATGAACAGGAGTCTTTATTAATTTGTCTAGCTTCTAGATACTAAATAATACAGTCAGTCCAATTGGCATCAACGTTACCACCATTGTGTTTAATCATGCGAAACAAAATCACTGCTACCTTACATTACTTCAAAATAATATTTTCCCTCAAAATAGTTTGTGATGCCTAGACAGAATTACCGACAGTTAGCTTGCTAAATGTTGCGAGAGCTTTTGATGTTACCGTTAGCAAGCTAGCACTACATACGCCAATGTTTCTTATTCCCATATACCGTCAGTAGTTAGCTTCTAGACATAGCAGCTAATTGATGAGATTTTTTGTGTAGCAATACAAATACATGTACACACACAGGAACTTAAAATACACGTAAAACTATAGCTACCAAGATAGGTTAAAGCAGGCAACTAGGCTGTTTTGCCAGCTGTCTTGGGCTGCACGTTTCCTCCCAGCTCCCATTGTATACACACACTGCTTCAAAGACGTTGTTTGGCATCATTGGCATCTCTGTCCATTTCATTATCAGCAGTGCCTCTACGGCGTCTCACAGAGAAACGCTAGCGTATAATGCGTCATTCTTTTTCATTCTAAATAATGTGTTTATTACAGACAGAGTTCCTGGAATAGGCTGATTTCACCCATCTGCCAAGATGTCAAGTAAGGATTGGTTTTAGTGCATTGGATACATTGATAGCTAAATGTAGACGTTGTAGATTAATATCTACGTGGCTTGGATATAGGTCATGTGTTTTGCTGTTGCAATTTGGTGTAGATAGTTTTTGTGCAGGTTTCAGACTATTGGTATTTTTTCATTCTCTTAGTAGAAGGAATTTATGCCCAATAAGGTTTAATCCATAATGCCCATAGTGTTAAGTAGCATATGGTTATGATTTGGGGGATAGGCTACATGCATCCTTTATTGTTGTCATGAACCTGTCGTTTCATTGCCACTAGTGTGATGGGATGTATGGCTTGGCTCTCCTAGTAAAGTGCACTAGGCTTAATAGGACATTACAGCATTTCAACATTTTGTTTCTCATGAAAAAAGTTAATGAAAAAAAAAAAAATTAAATTCATTTTTTTTTTATCTCCCCATTTCTTGCTACTATGGATAATGAAAACTCCTGTTAACCACATTTGTAATTTAATACATTTTGTATGACTAATTGGAAAGAAGGTTGTCTGAAATTGTAATTTTTGAGACAATCATCACTGATATATATTTTTTTAAATCTAATTTAATAAGGGCTCATTGCCTTTGTCATTAATCTCTCCCCCCTCCCTTTTTTGTTTCCTTATAACAGAGAGGCCTTCCTTTGCCCCTCCCCCCACCCCTGCCCCCATGACAGTAAGTATTGCAGCCAGCCAACAAGATGGATCCAAGTTTAGAAAGGGACCTCCCTATGTATTATGCTTTTTCATTTCAACTTGTGATTGTTACACTAGAGCCTCTGTTATTGTTGACACACGTGTGGCCTTTACCTGAAGCTTACTTCTGTTGCAGACTTGTGGTGTCTGTCTGTTTTAAGGTGGTGTAGCTCAGTCTGATGCCTGTCTGCAGCCATGCCTAGTTTGTGTATTGCCATTCATTACTGGTGTAATCCCACAATATAGAATTGAAGCGGCCACACGGACAGTCACTGCATGTGTGTTAACACATACAGTAATATGGTTTCTATTGTAGGGGATGTCAATAATGCCAAGGCACTTGGTGTTGCTTTTTGCTGGTTTGACTGTTCAACACATGTTGCTTTGGCATGACCCCAGACCATTGTTATTTTTTGTTTATTTAGCTGGCTTTACTGTTTGTCTTCTTTCATGTTTTTATTTTATTTTTTATGTCTTCTGTGTTTACTTTTTTATTTCTTGATTAACTAGATATGCTTTTAATTTCCTTGCTTGTTTTCTCCCCCCCCTCCCCCCTCCCCCCTCCTCTCTTGTGTTCATTTCTCATCCGTGTTTCTTGTCTCATTTGTTTCCTCATCAGCAAATGCCCAACACTCCCGGGTTTGTGGGCTACAACCCATATAGCCACCTGGCCTACAACAACTACAGGCTGGGAGGAAACCCTGGCAGCAACAGTCGGGTAACGGTAGGACCATTGATGGGGGATGTAGACTGAGGTGGAGGAGGTACCCGAGAAAATACCCAGAGAACAGTGGCACAGCTCAAAGCCAGGGAGTCTGAATTCACTTTACAAAGCTAACTTGCTACACTTCTCATGGACAGTCTACACTGCAAATTATAATGACGTTAGAAGTGGGTGTTTGGGTATTGCTAACAGATAGCTACACATGGAATCTTACAACTTCCTTGATCAACTCTAATTATCCCCTCAGGTGGGCCGAAAGGAGAAATAGAATTAACCACATATGACGTCATTGTAAGAGCTTACCGTATCCGTATTTTGGGTGAAACTGTTCTGTGGCAAGATTATTGTGTCGTAGCTATCATTAACTCTTTAGCTGGACAAAAACTTGTAAGGTAGTTCTACTGATATCAAGGCCAATGATAACAATGCCATTATTCATGGATAACACAATGTCACACAGAGCTATTTTCTTCATAACATCTATGACTTCGTCAAACACCAAACTAGTCATAAAAACGATGTCAGCCAGAGACCTAGAATGTCAAAATATGTTGAAATAAACTCTCGGTGTAAGGGGACTGGCTTCTTATTAAGCTGTACTTCGTCTGAACTTTTTCCTTGATGGAGTGGAATTTCTCAAAATAAGAGTTCAGGACCGCACAAAAAAACAAAACAAAACAAAAACACATGCCTCTGGAAGAAAATAAATGAAAGAGTAGGGGTCAGCTTAGCTATCATTATCATTTATTCATATTTGTCTGTCTGTATTTGGCTGGTAAATGTGTGTTTGCTTATTCGCTTGCCTTTTAGAATGCATCAGGTATTGCCATACCCAAACCACCCAAGCCACCAGACAAGCCTTTGATGCCCTACATGCGATATAGTAGGAAGGTAAGTGTATCACAGCTGCTTTCTACTTTTATTCACTCATTCTAGTCTGGCTCATTTAATCATGAGCCCTATTTTTTCAGCTGGGTTTGTAATTATGTGAGTGTCTACAATTATACACAAATATAGGGATACGTAGGTCCCCCCTATCCACCTGATTTCTACCATTTTGCGTTGGCCCACTGATTGGTTTTGGGAAACCTATGGCATGCATATAGCAAATCGTGCTCTTAGTTTCTGACACGTTAGGCATTCAATTGGCGGGTAATTCCTTGGTCAAACGTTTTGCGCAACATCAGGGCAATTGCAATGACCTGAAAAAAACTACACTCAGCCTCTTTGGATTTGGGAGATATTCACTCAGACACACTCACTTAGTAACAAAAGAGTTCAAAGTCTGGGGAGCTAAAACAAAACACATTTTAGCAGCAAAAAAAAAAAAAAAAAACCTGTGACATACAAGAACTGGGGAAGAAGCCAGTATTTTGTCTTCTTTTGAAGTGAAATCGGCCCGTAAAAAAACCCCCAGCAGTCTCTGGTTTGTAACCTGTATATAGTTGCTAAACCCCGACCCCACCTCACCCCAACACCCCTGACCGACAGACCAACAGAATCAACCCAACCCGACCCCATGCCCATGTTTGGTTCTCATCACCAGGTCTGGGACCAAGTAAAAGCCTCCAATCCCGATCTGAAGCTATGGGAAATTGGGAAGATAATCGGTGGCATGTGGAGGGACCTCACTGATGAGGAGAAACAGGAATATTTGAATGACTACGAAGCAGAGAAGGTTGGTTTTTTTTACGAGGTGTCGAATGGGGTGGTTTGGGGTGACTGGCGGAAGTGGCTTGGACTGTTGTTGAACTGTTCCTTCTTATTGTTTTGATTTGTTCTGTGTTTTGTTTTTATCATCTGGCCTGCTCCCTCCAGTCAAACATAGTCTAACCTCTGTAACTCTTCTGAGTAGGTCCTTTGTGGTAGAAGGAGATTTGAGGGTTTTGTTGTTTGTTTGTTCGGCTGCCAGTTTTAAGTCACGTGGCAAACTTTGTTGCGTGTGTCTTGAGGGACCTCAGGGTTGTTTGGCTGTTTTGTTTAGCTTTTCTCCGCGGATGGGTTGTCTGTCCTGTTCGACCTCCTCCCTCTCGGTTCCTCATCCCGCCTTCTCCCTGCAGATCGAGTACAATGAGAGCATGAAGGCTTACCACAACTCCCCCGCGTACCTGGCCTACGTCAACGCCAAGAACCGCGCCGAGGCCGCCCTGGAGGAGGAGAGCCGGCAGCGGCAGTCACGTCTCGACAAAGGCGAGCCCTACCTCACCATCCAGCCGGCCGAGGACCCCGACGGTGAGTGGGGCTCATTGTTACTGCCCGCTCCAAAACCGCCCGTCTCACAGAACCATCAGTGCGTCCTCTTGTTTTTTTTGTCGTAGTTCATCTGTAAGACCAAAAAGAAAATGACAAATATGAATCAGGATAAGAACTGTGACCAATAACAACTCCTCATTGTATTGGGATGGAACCACTGCTCTGGTCAATGAACGACTCATAAGAAAGACCTCCCGATTGGACAAAAAGCAACTGCATAAAAATGTAACTTTTTTAACAGATGAAGAGCGTTTGGCTTAGTGGGAGCTGTTTGTGGTTGAATAGAGACACCACTGATCTAGTGCCATATTATTCAGGAACTCCCCAAGCAGATTGTCTTGTGAAAATGTGTTCAGGTTTTGCCAGATCTATCTTCAGAGGGTGACCTCATAGAAGGACTTCCCTGTTATGAAAGGTGCGTGGTCTAATCTTACACATCACAAAATGCCCACTCACAATCTTTAAATAGCAACATTTTTTTTGAGATTTAAAGATTCTGATTCTTAACACACATGTAAATCAATGAAATACACATCACTTGAAAGAACCGTTAGTTCTAAGGTTTTTGAGCAACAGTAGCTAAAAGCTATCAGGCTATCTGGTAGGAAAAGTGATATGAAGTTCCATGGTATGAGCAGGGCCCGTCTACGGACATATTAGACATTCTCTGGTATCAGTCTCCAGTTGATTATTCCTATAGGAAGTGGCATGATGCAAGTGAAGTGAGTAAGTCATGTTGCTTTTATAAATTTCTTGTTTCACCATAGAACGTCCTTTGAGGTTTTGGCAAAACTTTTGGCAGTTTGTTGTTCAGTTCAGTTCTCATTAGTTTGTGCAATCCCAGGCAGGCGAGACAAATATAAAAACAGTGGAGAAATGGACTGTCAGTGTCTCAGTGATGCAGTTGCATTTTGCCTCTCTGGAACGGCCGGGAATGGCAGTGACTTCATCTCTTTTGCCCTATGATTAATCTGTCTGAAGAAAAAAACAACACAGTTCAGTGTCTTTACCAAGTATCTTTTTGAATCAAATGTAAAGTATAACAATACGTTCATTTTCAGTCTGCTTAGTGAACTGGTATCACATAATCATTTGCTTTTGACGTGGAACATTTCCAAAATCTGAAAGAGAGGAGACAGGTCTTGGAATATAGCTGGTGTACACAGCATATATTACTATATATGTTCATCGTTTAGTTATTTATCCTATGATCCCAGAAGAGGATTGTAACCATGTGACTGATACCGCCATTTTGATCACATGCCATCTAGATTAAATACTGCTGTCGAAAGATATATAATATATAATAGATATATAATATCGCAACAGTAACTAAAAACTAGTAGTATAGTCCTGCTACTAGGAGATTTTAACTTCCATGTTAATAATCCCTCAGACCGTAAAGCCATGGACTTCTCGATTTAATAACATGTCTCGATTTCACCCAACATGTGAAAGACCCCACCCATACCCACGGTAACACACTTGACCTTGTCCTTACAAGAGGGATTGATGTAAACGCTCTATCAGTAGAACCTGTCCCTGTATCGGATCATGCATGCGTCTCCTTTACTGTCCCTGTTCACATGCCATGGAAGGATCACCGCCCCGATATCCATAACTCTCGCCGCATTGACAATAACGCCAAGTGTTTATTAGCCGAGCGGCTGCCTGACATTATATTCTGTTGTTCAAAGATATCATCTCTTGATGAGTTAACAGACAATCTAAACACTGCACTGATCCAGGCGATCGATTGCGCTGCTCCCCTGACGTCACGAAAGCGCACTCGCTCAGTGCCATGGTTTACAACAAACACTCGTGCGCTGAAAAGGACCTGCAGAAAGTTGGAGCGCAAATGGCGAGTGTCAAGACTTGAAACTGACCGGTCGGCCTGGGTAGCTAGTTTTAAAAAGTATAAAGACTCCCTTTTTGCTACAAGAGCAACATATTTCTCAAACCTGATTAACTCCAACACAAACAACCCTAGGTTTCTGTTTGATACTGTCAGCAAACTCACAAGATCACATGCCCCCGTCTCTAGCACAGAATTCACTGCTGACGAGTTCATGACCTTTTTTATGTCAAAAATGGATTTGATTAGAGAGAAAATTGACACTATTACAGATGTCTCAGACACTACAGATATTGATGGATTAGCTCTGCATCCAGACTGTGTTTTCTCTCAGTTTGAATCCGTCTCTTTGGATGCCTTTACAAATATAGTAAAAATATCAAAGCCTACAACCTGTCAGTTAGACCCAATACCATCTGCTTTGTGTAAAGAGTTGCTCCCTGTCCTAAGTAGTGCTTATCACCTCATTATTAATAAGTCTCTCACTCTTGGCATTGTTCCAAAGGCCTTCAAGTCAGCAGTAATTAAACCACTGCTCAAAAAGCCAAACATGGACCCAGAAATCCTGCAGAACTACAGACCCGTATCCAACCTGCCCTTCATGTCTAAAGTTCTTGAGAGGGCTGTTGGGGAACAACTCACGGCCCACTTATCTCACAATTCTCTATTTGAGAAATTTCAGTCTGGATTCCGAGCTGTTCACTCCACAGAGACTGCTTTGACTAGAGTCACTAATGACTTATTGCTTGCAAGTGATGCTTGCCAAGTGTCCCTCCTGCTTCTTCTTGACCTGAGTGCAGCCTTTGACACGATTGATCATAGTATACTTCTTAGGCGTCTTGAGAATCTCATTGGAATCAAAGGGTCAGTCCTCTCTTGGTTTTATTCTTATCTATCAAACAGAACCCAGTGTGTAACCTTCAACAACACCAACTCTGAACAGTGTGATGTAAAATGTGGTGTACCTCAGGGGTCTGTACTTGGCCCTATGCTTTTTTCCATTTATATGCTACCACTAGGCACCATAATTAGCAAGTTTGGTGTGAACTTTCACTGTTATGCTGATGATACTCAACTGTATGTTCCTGTGCTGCAAAATGACAATTCTACACAATTGAAATTACAAACATGTCTGATTGAGATTAAGAAATGGATGTGTATGAACTTCCTATTGTTAAATGCTGACAAAACTGAGCTGCTCATAGTGAGACCAACTAGGAGTAATAACCTGCCGGATGATCTGTCTGTAAATATTGACAACTGCATTATCTCTGAGAGCCTAACTGTTAAAAACCTTGGTGTTACATTTGACTCTAACCTTACTTTTCAGCCCCATATCAAAGCGGTCACTCGATCCACTTTCTACCATCTAGGCAATATTGCTAAGATTAGATCCATGTTGTCTCTCCGTGATGCCGAAACATTGATTCATGCGTTTGTGTCGTCAAGACTTGATTATTGCAATGCCTTATTCTCTGGCCTCCCAGCAAGTACAACACGGAGTCTCCAACTTGTCCAGAACACTGCAGCTAGAGTCTTAATGAAAGTGAAGAAATACAGCCACATTACACCAGTCTTAGCTTGTCTTCACTGGCTGCCAATACAAGCCAGATCCGATTTTAAAATCCTTCTTTTAACATACAAAGCCTTGCGTAATCTTGCATCTGTTTACCTGAGCGAGCTCCTTAAGCCCTACACACCATCACGTGCTCTGCGCTCTATGAGTGCTGGCCATCTGATTGTTCCTTCCGTAAAGAAGAAATCAGCTGGACACAGGTAATTTGCGTACCGTGCACCTACCCTCTGGAATAGCCTCCCTTTACATATCAGAGAATCGGGCTCTGTGGACTGTTTTAAATCCAGACTAAAAACCTTTCTTTTTTCCCAACATTTTGGTCAACCACTAGCCCTTTGAGACTATGGCAATGGTGATATTACACTATAAACATCAATAAATTAAATTATTCTTCTAGTTCTATAAAGTTTGATGGTGGCAGTCTTCAATGGATTATGCCTATATCATGAAGCAAGCCAAATTAACATGTAGCTTTTATTACATTTTGATTTCATCATCGGACATCCTTTGAGGTTAATATGTTTTGGCAGTTTGTCCTTCAGTTTTCATCCGGTTGTGCAATACCATGTGAGAAGAAACAGTGGAGAAATGGACTGTCAGATTCTCAGTGATGCAGTTGCACTTTGTCTCTCTGGAACTGCCAGTGAGCTGTCTCTCTGTCCGCCAGCTGTCATCTATATTGCTCCATAATCAGTCTGTGTGGGGGGAAAACAATGCAGCTCAGTGTCATAACACTTTTTGTCAAGTATTGTTTTGTATCAAATATAAAGTGAACTGGTATGACATAACCATTTGCTTTTGAAGTGGACTATAATGGTGTGGGGAGTCTAAGAGAGTGGAAAATTACAAAAATAAAAAAAATATTTGAAAGAGAGGGAACAGGACTTGGAATACAGCTGGTTTAACCAAACAGTTCTCATGTATCATGTTCACACTTTACAGAATAGATTGCCATGGTATCATTCATGGTTGTACCATACCTTTGTATACTAGTCATTTCTCCTATGATCCCACAAGAGGATTCTAACTATGTGACTGGTGTGTTGATACAGCCATTATGATGACATGCCAGCTAGATTAAATATTGGTGAAAAGTCGTACTGGAAGTATACTGCGTTGTGGGATGGGTTGGCGCGTGGCCTTGCATCCGCGTGCATACCTGCCTGGGTGGAAGGTTCCGTTTCAGTAATGTGCGGTGTGGCGGCTTTATTCCTCTCCTCCCCACCTTTTGCAGATTACGACGACGGTTTTTCCATGAAGCACTCGGCCGCGGCCCGTTTCCAGCGTAATCACCGCCTCATCAGCGAGATCCTGAGCGACAGCGTGGTCCCGGACGTGCGCTCCGTCGTCACAACGGCACGCATGCAGGTGCTCAAGCGCCAGGTCCAGTCGCTCATGGTGCACCAGGTAAGCCCACCTGCAGGTTCTGCTCACACACGCGCGCACACACATACACACACACACACACACACACACACACACACACGCCATCTCTGACCTCCAGATTCTACACACACACACACACACACACACACACACACACACACACACACCATCTCTCACCTCACCAGGTAACCCCACCTCCAGGTTCCGCTCAGGGTGACGGCCACTGCCAGGGTGTCCGTCAAAGTTATTAATAAAATGAACAGGGTTTCCATGGCTTTACTTCTACTGGTCTACCTGAGTAAGGACTTTGCTTTTAGCCTAGTGAAGGAACACCACTAGGAGCTAGGTTTGAAAACCACTAGTCTGAGAGAGATTACACATCAGGTTATACAACAAATTATACATCCACATATTCATAATGTACAGATCTTGAGACTATTGTACGGTATTGTAAGTGTTTTTATTTATGTTTGAGTGATGTTAATGTCCAGAGTGTTGTGTGGATGACGTCTGACCTGTAGAGAAAGCTGGAGGCTGAACTGCTGCAGATTGAAGACCGTCACCAGCTCAAGAAGAGGAAATTTCTGGAAGCAACTGAGGCATTCACCAATGAGCTGAAAAGGGTAGGGGAGAAGCACCTTTGTTGTGTACTTTCAGCAAAATATTTGTAAATAATGTTTCATTTTTTTTTTCTGACCTAATTATCGAAGTTGGATTGTCAAGTGTAATGATATAGAAAAATAGAACTGACAATTGAAAAAAGTATATATACTCTTTTGATCCCTTGATGGAAATTTGGTCTCTGCACTTATCCCAATTTGTGAATTAGTGAAACAAACTCGGCACACAGTGAACACACAGTGAGGTGAAGCAACAACTGCAGCGCTCGGGGAGCAGTGAGGGGTTAGGTGCCTTGCTCAAGGGCACTTCAGCCTTGTCTAGTAGTCGGGGTTCGAACCGGCAACCCTCCGGTTACAAGTTCGAAGCGCTAACCAGTAGGCCACGGCTGCACAAGCAAAATAGCATATGAATAGCAAAATAGCATTTGAAATAGCATTCAAAATATAGTGTAGTGTTGTTTTTTTTTATTTCTTTTATTTTGGAAGGGTAGCATATCAGCCTCCACAGATCCTAACTCCTTCACAAAGATAAGAAGATGAGATCGACAGATACGAGGTGGAGAAGAGGCACCTGAGGGACAAGTCCTACTGTGTCCATGAGGTGGAGCCAGTTAGCTCGGCTAGAGGGCAGTGAGCGCCAGCAGTGCGTCTACTCGAGCAGATAGATAGATAGATAGATAGATAGATAGATAGATACTTTCTTGATCCCTAGGGGAAATTCAAGGTCACAGTAGCATACAGACATACACACACACATTCACTAACAGCAGAAAAAGTAATTAAAAGTATATAATATAAAGAAACACAACTAAGCAATAAGGACTGTAGAAGATAAAGAATATACTAAATATGCTAAAATACAAATTATAATAAATAAAACTTAATCTAAATCAATTCCAAAAAACAGTATCCACAAAGTGGGTGATTAATCAATCAGGTGCGCTTGCAATGACTGAAGCAGGGACTGAGCCTGTGGTCCTCTGTGCATAAGGTAAGGTGCTCTTTGTGAGTGAGTGCCATGGTGATGGTGCAAATGAGTAAGTCAAACAGTGCAACAGTGCAAGAATAAAGTCTATATATCTATGTATAAATAACTATATTAAGAAAGGTATAAGTGTGGTCACAGTTCGGCTGTGGCATGGAGGGAAGGGTTGTGCATATGTGCTAATAAAGCACGCAAACAGTGAGGCAGAAGACAATGGTAAAGTGGCTAGTGGACAGACAGTTCAAGACATGAAGGTGGTGAAGAGGCAGACAGACTATGCGGAGAAGTCTATTTCTCCTCTTCCCTTAAGTGATGCATTGAACAGTTCAATGGCCCTGGGGATGAATGACTTCCTCAGTCTGTCTTTTGTGCAAGGCAGTGAGCGAAGTCTCCAGCTGATCAGGCACACGGCAGCTTTTCATTTGCACAACAGCAGAAAATGTCAGAGCATGCTTCACATGCCACAACAGTTTCATTTGTTTCTCTTGGCACAACCATTTCTTTTCATAATCTCATGATGAATAGATCTGTGTGACTATACATCAAACAGAATATGAATTATTTAATTATTTAAGTACATAAAGAAAATAGTAATAACATGATAAGGATAAAGTAGAATAATGAATTTCTGTGAGAATTTAATTGCCTTATTAGACTGCAGGGAATGACAAATATTGCTTTTGATGCCATGGTAACGGGCAATTTTCATTAAAAAAGTAAAAAAAAAAAAAAAGAACAAAAAATGCTTTCATAGAGGGTTCAAAACTGATTGATTTGTATATCATATGATTTGAAGAAAATTAGGCCCAGTGCTAGAGGGAAGTCAACATTTCAAAGTTATACAGTTTTGTCCTGTGGATACTCCAGTGAGGGGCATATTATTTGAAGTCTAAGTTCAGTATTAAGAAGGTATTATTAGTGTGGGAATGTCTACACAGACTTGCATCATGTGCTCTACAGCGCCCTGAGTGTTACTATGTGCATTCTTCTTCATTCTCCCTATCCATGTCCACCTGTCTCTCTCTACCTTCCTCTCTCTCTGTCCATTCGTTCTCTGTCATTCTGCTTTTGTTCTGCATCCATTTGTCTACCTCACTATGTTTTCCATTCTGCCTCTCTATCAATGCACAGGTATCTGTCCCCTCTTTTATACATCTGGCTTATCAATTTGTCTACCCCCACCCATGACTACTATTCCGCCTCTCTCTCTCCATCAATCCCTATTTATCTTCCTCTTCTCACTGTTTTTCTCTCTCTCTCTCTCTCTTTCTCTCTCTCTCTCTCTCTGCATGTATGTCTGACTGCGTCCAGCTGTGCTGTATGAAGGTGGAGGTGGACATGGAAAAGATCTCTGCGGAAATGGCCGCCGCCGAGGAGGCCTCCCGCAAGCGCATGGCGGAACGGGAGCGGGAGATGTCCGAGGAGCCGGAACAACCTGCAAGCCCCACCTCCTCCTCCTCTGACAAGACGAAGCCCCCGGGCCTCGGCAAGGCCCCCCCACTCTCCCAAAGTGACGGCAGCAAGAAAGAAGAAGACGAGGAGCCTGCCTCGGACACCAAACCCACAGACACCGGTAAACAGCCCGAGACTACACTATGTGGATTACAGTATTGGGACACTCAATCGCTTAATCTCTGAATTCCTGTGTTTCATTCAGACCCATTGCCACCGGTGTGCAAAATCAAGTGTCAACAGCCCGAGTCTTTTCACTGACATGGTGTTTTTTTATGGGGCGATACAGAGCTGTGGTCACCTCTTTCCGTGAACAGTGGAATTGCCCACTGGTGAAATACACATGAAGTCCTTAAAAAATCGTAAAGTGCCGAAATTAATTTACCTCATAGATTAAATGGTAGGTGGTAAAGTACTATGTCAGAGACTACGTTTAGACCGTCAGGTAAATGTGGCACAGTTCCGATGTGCAGCATGAAAGTGTAAACAGGAAAAAAGCACATGGATTGCGGTATTTTCAGTTCCAGTTCCAACCTGAAAAACAGAAATTCTGCTCCTCAGATATATTTTTGGTGATTTGACTCCATGAAACGTATAGAAGCAGTGTCTCTGACTCATAATCTGCCGGTAAAATTTTTTGTCTGGGGACTATTGCGGTGATACAATTCTACCAGAGAACCATTCCGATGATGTCACTTTTTGTGCCTATTGACAGGTCAGACTGATTTATGTTGTGCACATGTGTGGTTGTTTTTTTTGCCATTGTCATTTGTTCCGTGCTTGAATCTTCAACAGCTGTATAAAGTCACAGCTACAGTTTATGCAGTATGATTTCCCGATACTGATGTGTGTCTTCTCTGACGTTGTGCTAATTCCAGCCGAGAAGTCGAAAGCTCCAGAGGAGCAGGAGGCCCCGGCGGCCAGCGAGGAGGCCGCCCAGGAGGACAAGGAGAGTGTGGCCGAGGCCACCATGGAGGAGTGCACCAGCGACAGCAACACCGGCTCCGAAACCCCCTGCACCCCCACCGAGGAGACCGCGCACCCCGAGTCCACCTTCGAAGGGTCCTCAGGAGGAGGTCGTCCCACGCACTGAACAGCCCCCCCGCGCCTTCTCCCCACCCCTACTCCGTCTCACTCCCCAAGACTACGGGTCCACCGATCCACCGTCCAATTAAAAAACCCACCCACCCAGCCAATCAAGTCTCCTCATGAGAGACTTCATGCTGGAAAGGCGTCTCCAAGCTGAGCCACCACTTGTCCAACTGTCCCCCAGTCACTATTGCACTTGTCTTCACTGATATGAGATGACAAAAAGAACGCACAGACACACAAAGAACACACAAACACATGTGTACACACACACACACACACACACAATCTGCATATCAGTGTTAACATTGTTCTGTTTGTTTGTTTGTTTTTTAAATCATGGACTTGCTCTTTTTTGCGCAAATGACTCCGCACACATGACCTCTTTGGCCGTAGTCGAGAGCTCTGCTCGTCATCAGCTTTTGGTCTGCACAGTGTCGAGTGCTGTTTTTAATAGGAATGGAAACAATATTGCATGGGGTCATGTCCAAGTTTGACTGGAATATGTCACTTCGTTATTAGCATTATTATTTTATTTCTACTTTTTAAATGGGTGCAGTTGTATTTTCGGTAGGTCATTGTTGTGCTGTTGCAGTGTACAGCTATGGTATTGCACACAAAGAGTAACACCTGGGCCTGGCCCCACACACAGTTTAGTGTTTTCCTGTATGTTTATATGCGGTGTTCACACACAGGTTTATACCTGTGGCTGTTGTCTCTCGATGAAATAATTATCACGTTGACCTGTACCTGTCACTTCCCGTGAGGCAGGTTGGTGCGGTGGACATCCGGTACACCGTGTTCAGTAAACGGTTACATCATTTGTATGCAAATGCAGACTGAGCCTCAAAAGGCAAGATGGTGGCAGGGTAGTGAGAGCACTGAGACTTCCTGCTGCAAGGCTCTGCAAACATGAAGACAAACAACATCAAAGGATACGTGCTTATTCAGTGGCCTTGCCCGATAAATGATTTGCTTATTGAATTCAGCTGAGACACTTCCGCGCTGCTTACTTATTTCTTGCCTCCCCCCATTCTTACTTAATTTTCACCCTCTGTTTTGCTAAAGCAGAAAGAAACAAGGGGGCAGTTTATATGGGCCCTTATTCTTGGAATGTGCTGTTGTATGCTCTCTGTATTAGTATTATGTGTTGCCGTTGTCTCAGGAGTTTGTACTTAGTCTTGGTGTGTTATTTATGATTGCTTTGCTTCCCCAGCAGTAGATTTTAGTGTCTGTGCCAGTTGTATAGGTGCTGTGTTGTGCCGTAGCGATGTGCTAGGAAGAGCTAACTCAGTGCTGTGGATGGTGCTAGCTCAGGCGATCTCAATCGAGCTTTCTAGGGCCCCCCCCGACCCTCCCCTAAGGAACTCACAAGCGAGGTAGCATTCATCAATAGCATTCAAGATTAGCAGCTAGCAGATGGGAGGGGGATGGATGGGATGACTGATGAACTGAGTTAAGAGCCTCCTGAGCCAGGCTGGCCAATTGCATTCTTTAGCAACAATGCAGCGAGGTACTGATAGCTGTGAGTTAGCTGCAATGCTACAAATTGTTTTGTGTGCGTTGTCAGTGTGCTTAACGTGTGTTGGTTCTCAGCATTGAAGTCAGGTGACATTGCTATCAGTGGTTTTTATGCTTATCTCTGTCTGCTAAACAGCTATCGGGTGGCACACAGTTACACAAAACAGTGTTGAAATGCTGTGCTTGTGTTCAGTGCTAATGCGAAATCGTGTGTAGTAGCTAGCTGTTAGGGTCACGCTTAGTGGCGTTAAGCCTCCTTCAGCATTAGCAGTGTAGCGACATCTCTTAGCATCATTCTAAACTAGCCTGGTTAGCTGCTGTTAGTGTTAGCCTATCCTGAGCAGTTCTTTTAAAAGATATATCATGATCACAAGAAGCTCATCCTATCACCCTGGTTACACAGGATCATCTCATGACAAAGCCACTTGGAAAGCTGTGTTGAAGAATGGATTTTGCAACATGATTTCCTTTTTCATATTTATACTGTGCCAATAAATTTTTGTACACCGAAAATAAATAATAATAAAAAAACATCTTACCAGTGTCATCAAAATGGTGCTGTGATTTTTTTTACAAGTATTTCAGGCCTTTCAAGTTGGTTATACATGAAAGCACTGCTGTCAAAACAGCAAAAAATCATATACATTTAAATGCAAAGGGCATGATGAAACATGAAACAGAAATGCAAATCTCACACCAGTCACGCTATATGTTTACACTACTTCCATGAAAAGGTGACTAAACCACGACTACAGGAAGTGAGTAAGACGACAAAGGTTTGGGGCTAGGCCTCTCCTGGTTAATATTATTTGCTTATTCTCCCCTTTAGCGCTCCCTTTTCTTCTGAAGAAGGAGTTGCTAATCAATCAGTAGAGGAGTATAGTGGAAAGGCACCGGTGTTCTGCTGTCACTGGCCACCTGTTGGTACAGCACCAGCAATGAATCAATACAGAAACAACAGACATATTGGAACACTGGGGCCCCTTCACATAGTCTAGCCGTACAGTTGAGGTTCTAGTGGGTTTCCTGTTTTGCAGCAGGCTCATATTCAGAGAGGCCCCATATGGTTGCTGGCTGCCTTCACTATTACTATACAGTGCACCGTGTGTGTGTGTGCGTGTGTGTTCTGTACTCAGGTCTTGGCTCAAATGGTCTGGGTGAATCCCTTTATATTTCAATCATTACTTATATTTGAAGTGCTGTCTTGCCTCAACCACAGCAACTATGATTTTTTTTTGTTTTTGAAAATGAATTGGACGCCTGCTCACAACAGTTGTGTGTGTGTGTGTGTGTGTTGTGCATGCATGCATGAAGCATTTGCCTTTGCCCTGCACTCACACTGCACACCTGAGGTGCGGTTACAGTGCTCTCTCTCCGGAGTGCCTTTGCTGGCAGAAGTGAAAGCCGAACACCAAAACCACACCTGCACACCTTAACGCAACAGGGGAGCTGGGCTTGGAGGTAGGGGCCTGTGTGTGTGTGTGTCTCTTTGTCTGTGCTCGTTGTGTGTGAGAGTGTGCGTGTGTGTGAGTGTGGTGGTGATGATGGGGTGGGGGGGGGGTGGGAATGTGGTGTAATTAATTTAATCGCAGGCATTTATATTTTTTGTGTTGTTTGTGTACCATGCATAGGCTACAGTTGTTTCCCTTTCAGTGTGCAGTTCAAAAATGACATGCATTATGCCATTTCAAACAAAAATCCCCATGAGAACTGATCTTCCACCTGCTTGAACTGTTTTCTGCCTGAGTATGATATGAAACTACAGGAATGACAGCCAGTATCTGTTATTCAAGTGAGAGAGGCTGAGAAAGACGAGGTGTTACTGCCTCTGCACCAGGACCCACTCCCCATCTCTCATAGATGATGTGTTTTATTCTTCAGAACCCAGACAATGCAAATGACTATGGTCTGGACCTGGCTCAGTTCTGTTTCAGGTCTGGCTCAGTTCCAGCTGTGTTCTGGTCCAGCTCTGGCTGAGTTCTGGCTGAGTTGTAGTTTAGTTGTCTGTAGTCTCTGCCCCTGTAGCCCTTGATCTGCTGCCCTGACTGGACTCTGATGTACACTAGGTGTGTTTGTCCTTATATCACCCAGACCAGTGCTGTCCCTACAGGGCTGAGCAGTTAGAAGAGGCGGATCCCAACAAGATGCCCCGTTTTCAGACAGAAGAGGCCCCATCTCAAAAAGTGGCCATGTGTGAACTAACTCTGTGCCATTTGCCACACTCCCACACTTGGTTTTTGGTATTTTCACTTTTTTATCCCCTTATACACACTGGAGATGTTGTAAAACCACAGCTGACGCTCCCACGCAAGAGTCACGTTGAGTTGTGTGTTGGATAATAATGTGGGTAAATCTAGCTTACACCATTGATTGTAGTGGGTTAAGCTGCAATAACCGTACAATAGTGAGGCAGGCACATCACATGCGGTGACTGTGTTTGGGGTGGGCTTACGGAAGGAAGAGCACCAGCAGCAAATATGCAAGAGAAGGGAGGCGGGGGTACTTTGCTTTGATGTGATTTTTTTTGTTGATATTTTCGTTGAAGCCAGATCTGTTTTCAGTAAATGAAAAAAAAAAAAAAATGAAATTAGACACTTTTATGTATTTATTCATTTAATAATGATATATAATGTCATGGAAAGTTCTTTATTTATTTCAAAAAGTGAAACTTTCATAATCTCGATTTAATACACAGTCAGTGACATATTTTAAGCCTTTTTTATTGTTATATTTATTATATATAATTCTAATCCTGATGATAAAGGTTTACAGCTAATGGAAATCAAACATCCAGAATCTCAAACTATTAGAGTTAAGAATTTATAATACAGAAATGTTGCCCTAAGATGAGATCTAATCAGCTAATTAAGTTAAAACACCGGTAATGGTTTTCTGAGCCTTTAATCTCTCAGTGTGTGCAGGGCAATGGAGTTCTTCCATATTCACATTTTTTGAGATGCACTGTATACTGTTCCTATTCATGGCAGGCACTATCGGGTGATTATTATTGATTATTATCTGTCTGTACGATAATACAAACAGCCAATGATCTAAGAGAAAGCACAGCAGCTATTCCTAGAAGAGACGCTATTCAGCACCAAGAGGCCCGACCCCCATCTGAACGGCATTTCATTTGCATCTTGCACTGTTATTGAGTTGTTTTGGGTAATAATGTGTGTAGCCAACATAGTGGTCTGACATATACAAGACAGGGGCTGAGAAGTGTTCCTTTTGCGCTGTTCAGAATGGCTATTGCAGAAGGCATGTAAATTCTTGTAAATGTTCCTCTGGGCCAGTGGTACGTTACAAGGATACAAGGATACAAGGAAGTTTATTGTCACATGCATATAGTTACTGGAAGTAAGAAATGCAGTGAAATTATGTCTGGTGTCAGCCTATTTGTGCATTAATGGGGGGGTAAAAAGTGCAGAAGAAGAGGGGTTTAGTAGATTAAGTGGCAAGGGCTGCATAAAAAAGGTGGGGGAGGATTGGGATTGGGTGGGGGGCACCAACAAGGAGCACCCAAGAGCAACAGGGGCAAGGAAAAACTCCCTTACCAAGGAAGAAACCTTGGGCAGATCCACGGCTCAAGGGGCTAACCCAACTGCCAGGGGTCTTGGTGTGTGTGTTGGGGGGATGACAGGGGAGATGGAATAGTGTGCTGTGTATGTGGGGAGAGGGCAGTGTGCAGTATGTGTGTTGGAGAAGCTTCCTCATGAGACAATGTGCTGTGTATTGGGGGGGGGGGGGGGGGGGGCAGTGTGCTGTAAGTATGTTGGAGATGTGTGTTGGAGAAGCTTCCTGATGAAATAATGTGCTGTGTATGTGGGGGGGGGGGGGGGGCAGGGACTTACTATTGCAAGCAGAGTACTGTATGTATGATGTATGTGAGTGATGACAGTGAAGATGTGTGTGTGGGCGGGAGGGGAGTGGAGCAGTGACTGTGTGTGTGTGTGTGTGTGTAGTGTGTGTGTGGGCAGTGTGCTGTAAGTATGTTGGGGATGTGTGTTGGAGAAGCTTCCTGATGAAATAATGTGCTGTGTATGTAGGGGGGGGGGGGCAGGGACTTACTATCGCAAGCAGAGTACTGTATGTATGATGTATGTGAGTGATGACAGTGAAGATGTGTGTGTGGGCGGGAGGGGAGTGGAGCAGTGACTGTGTGTGTGTGTGTGTAGTGTGTAGGTGGGGGCAGTGTGCTGTAAGTATGTAGAGGATGTGTGTTGGAGAAGATCCTACTGTCTAAGATTATACTGTCTGCCTGATGGTAGTAACTGGAATGACCAATTACTGTTGCTATAGTTGAAAGTACAGCGTGAAAACATATCTCGAGTGGTGAATGTGTGAGTCTGAAGCATGGGTGTGTCACTCACTGTGTGGTCTGTGTTGCCAGATGTGCATATGCCATTTAGACATTTGTTATTAAAACTGTAAGGATCCTAATTACCAGGCTGGTGATAATCCTTTCAATCATATATGGACTCTTGATCAAGTGTGGGCCTATTGTCACATGTCCACAGGAACAGTTAACTATAGGGCCAGGAAATGTAATCAAATGTATACCTTGTCATGTCTTGATTGATTCACTCTCACTACAACAATGGTCTCAAGTCTCATCAGCTGACCTCCTCATGTGATCCCAAATCAACTGACCTGAGGATGGGTCATGTGATCCATATCAATGTAACCAATCACAAACTGGGTAGCCTATTTAAGGGAAGTTCACAGATTATTCTTGGAGCCATTCTGTAGTCAGAATCTCCCGCACCACTTTGGTGTGTAGCCATCTTCCCCTGAGCTGGTATGTTCATTCTCTGATTGTTTTATATGGTTTCCTAAATGTTCCTTTAACCTGTTTTCGTAACTTTCACATTAATTTAGATGTACTTCTAAAATGTATTGGATGAGTAACTTATACCTGACAAATAAATTGTTAAGCTTTGACCCGTAGCTTTCTAGCATTTCTTTAGATATCCCCCAGGTTATGATGTGCCATGGGGAACGGCTAGGATTAGTCTCTGGTGCCGTGGGGGCTAATCAGTTGAAAGTAGGCATGTTACCAGAAGAACTGACCATTGTATTGTATTGTGATGGATCACTGATTGTATTAGTAGTCTGGAATTAGCAGAGGTGGAACGTAACGAAATACATTTACTCACGTTACTGTATTGAGTAGTTATTCTGTGTATTTTGTATTTTTTAAGTAGTTTATAAAATCGGTATTTTAAATGTTACTTGATTACACTTTGAGTGAAGTATTGTACTTCGCTACATCAAAAATACCATCTGTTACTTGAGTAAAAAAAACCGAAACGAACAAAACAGAAAAACAGAAAGGGAGAGAAAAAATCGCGCCCTAAACCACTAGCCTAGTGATAATGATCAGCATGTAGCCTACAACAGGACTGAATCAAGCTGGCGCCATGCAGTCTTTCTGAAAGTGATGGAGATGGAGCTGGATCACGAGATGCATCATTTAAATTACATGTGTAGCCTAACCTATGAAAGTGTATTTTCCGCTATTTCAATTGGTTGTCTCAGTTCGTTTTAGCCAGAGGTGGGAAAAGTACGAAAATATTGTACTCAAGTAGAAGTACCAATACTTTGATGAAATATTACTCAAGTACAAGTTAAAATACCGATCTGAAAATGTACTCAAGTAAAAGTAAAAAGTAGTTAGTAGTTCATTTAAAATGTACTTTAAGTAAAAGTTACTTAGTTTCTTTTTTTTTTTTTGGGGGGGGGGGGGGGGGGTACCAGAACAACCAGTTTTACCAGAGACTTTCTAATGAGGAGATACAGCACTCAACAAATCCTCCATAGTAATGCGTGGGGTTAGTTTGTAACGCCAATATGGCAGTTGTCTACACATATCACAACCCTTCCGCGGCAAAACGTCGACATGTGAATACATTGAGCCAATCATGTGGTGACATTGCACCAGCAGCACAACAATTAGCGGTCCACTACTAGCGATGCTCAACTAAATAAACAAAAGATAGGCCTACCTTATGAATCTGCAGGCGGACTAAACCATTTAGCTCTTTAGCAAGGGAGAGTGAGAGTGACCTTAGACAGTTTTCACTATGTTTTGTATACAAAATCCAGTCAGTCAAACTTTAAATTTCGTCTGACATTCATTTTGACATTTGATTTGGAAGTTATTCAGGTAAAATAAATATATGGGGGAAATAAGTATTGAACGCTTATTTTTTTCCCAATTGACTATCCTTCTGACTCCCTGGTCAGAAATATTGCGAGGAGATCCTGTGCATGGCCGGTTGATGATGCAGTGATGTTCCTTCCACTTGCAGATAATGGCTCCCATGCTGCTTACTGGAAGATTCTGAAGTTTTGAAATGCTGTAACCAGTTTCATTGATATGTTTTGCAACAATAAGGTTGCAAAGGTCTTGGGAGCTTTTTGCTTTTATCCATCATGAAATGTTTCTTGTGTGACACCTTGGTAATGAAAAACCTTTTTATAGTCCATCAATATGTAGGCTACTAACCAAGCTTGCACAGATAGAAATGATAACTACTCTCTAACTACTTATGGATTCCAGCTCGTTCCTTCCCTTTCCTTGCCTTAGTGCTTTTTCTTAGCGTGTTCAATACTTTTCACTGTGTTATTCCACTTCATTACACATGACTCTACTTATGGAGTTGTTTGGATTTTTTATGTGTGGATTACCTGAGTTATTACTAATGCCTGGTGAAAATGTTGTGCCCCCTGTATTCCACTTTTCACGGGCCCTCTCCTTCATTGGGGCCCTATACTTCCCACTTTCCCTCCCAGTACGACGTCCTTTAATCTGCTGAACCTTCTGCTCGTTTCCAAATATAAAAAAAACTCTCTGCAACTCAATATTGGCCTGCCTGCCTCAGCTGCCTGTGAGGGGCTTGTACTTAAGTAATATTTCATCAAGGTATTGGTACTTTTACTTGAGTACAATATTTTCGTACTTTTTCCACCTCTGGTATAGGATTACAATTAGGGTTAGGGTTAGGTATAGGATCACAATTAGGGTTAGGTATGGCAGCGCTGCCTGGGGGCCCTAAAGTCCATCAAGCTGTAAAAGTCCATCAAGCTGTAAGAATGGTCACCCTAGACAAACAATGGCATTAGCTAATGCTATCATTGTGGCTAACTACTACTATTGTCAGTAGCTAACCTTATTTATCGGTCCGACTGTTGTTGTGAGCCTGCTCAAATTACACAACAATTTCCAGACTTGATCCAAAAGTTTGTCAGATCCAACTTCGTAAGTGACCATTAGAGCCCGACCGATTTATTGGCGGGCCGATATTATCGGCCGATATTAGGCATTTTCCAAACTATCGGTATCGGCATTTATAATGGCCGATAAATTAATATTTTAAAAATAAAATAAAAACGGACGAAACACCCTTCAACCATGTCATGAGTGTTGGCGTTGTATAGTTTGTCCACCAGAGCGCACTCTACACCGTCCCTGCTGGCAACACTCGTGTATAACGTGCCACACATCCTGCAACCTGCTGATCCAGCGAGTCGGGCAGAAAGAACCAGTTATCCGCGAGTGAGATCATCAGTGAAGTGTGTTCATGGTGATTTGGTCACGAGACATACATTGCTTGAAATAACAATTAAAAGAACATTCCCATCAGTTCTCTTAACTCAAATAAGCATGACAAAATTTGTGAAAACAATGTCCAATTTTGCTGCTGTTAAATAAGCCGAGAGTGAAGCTGCTTCATCATGTTTAGTCCTAACTGTAGGTTTTACTAGCAGGTTTTTCACATGGGACCAGAGAGGACGAGAAGGTGTGTACTGCTGAAGCATGTCTGACAAGTATTTAGGTCCTGCTCCATTTACTGATTTATAAACAAGCAATAGTGCTTTAAAGTCAATTCTGTGACTTACTGGAAGCCAGTGCAAGGACTTAAGAATTGGAGTAATGTGGTCAGTTCTTTTAGTTTTTGTTAGAGTCCTAGCTGCTGCATTTTGTATCACCTGAAGCTGTTTAATAGTTATTTTAGGAAGGCCTGTGAACAGTCCATTGCAGTAATCAACCCTGCTGGAGATAAATGCATGAATGAGTTTTTCTAAGTCATGTTTTGACATCAGCCCTCTGAGTTTGGCAATATTTTTGAGGTGGTAAAAAGCTGATTTAGTTATCGCTTTCATGTGGCTGTTGAAATTTAGATCACTGTCAATTAATACACCAAGATTTTTAACAGTATCCTTTGCCTTCAACCCTTTTGTGTCAAGGAGAGTGGCAACCCTAAGTCTTTCCTCATTTTTACCAAATATAATTACTTCAGTTTTTTCTTTGTTCAGCTGAAGAAAATTGAGACATCCAGGTGTTGATTTGTTCTATACACTGAGACATAGATTCAAGAGGACCATAGTCATTTGGTGATAGAGCTAAGTAAATGTGTGTGTCATCTGCATAGCTATGATATGAAATCAAATTATTTTGAATGATTTGTCCAAGTGGTAGCATATAGAGGTTAAATAATAGTGGCCCCAAGATCGACCCCTGGGGAACACCACAGGTCAAGGACGTTGGTGTTGAGGTACAGTTTCCGATGGCAACAAAGAAGCTCCTTTCTTGTAGATATGATTTTAGCCAGCTGATAACTATGCCTGTAAATCCAACCCAGTGTTCTAGTCTGTGTAGTAAAATATTGTGATCAACAGTGTCAAATGCTGCACTAAGGTCCAGTAGCACTAGGACTGATGTTTTACCTGAATCTGTGTTGAGGCGTATGTCATTGGAAACTTTAATGAGAGCTGTTTCAGTGCTGTGATTTGCCCGAAAACCAGACTGAAAGTAATCAAAATACCCATTTGATGTTAGGAAGGTGGTTAATTGATTAAAGACTACTTTTTCAATAATTTTGCCAATAAAAGGTAGATTGGATATGGGCCTGTAATTGTTTAGCATGGAGGCATCCAGGTTATTCTTCTTGAGAAGTGGCTTTACAACAGCTGTTTTCAGTGACTTAGGAAAAGTGCCAGACAGCAGTGATACATTTACAATTTGAAGGACATCCGCCGCTATGAGGTGAAAAACAGTTTTGAAGAAATTCTTAGGCAGAGTGTCTAAGACACATGTGGAAGAGCTGAGATTCTGTACCGTTTTTTCAAGTGTTTCGTAGTCTATCAAGCTGAACTCTGACATCAAGTTTAGTTTCCCTCTGTTTGTTGCTGGAAGTTCAGGTTGTTGAATTTGTAATTGAGCAGATATCTTGAGTCTGATTTTGTCAATTTTACCTTTAAAAAAAGATGAAAACTTATTGCATTTATTAGTTGAGAGAAGTTCAGGCGCTAATTGTGAGGGGGGATTTGTTAACTTATCAACAGTTGAAAATAGAATACGAGTGTTATTTGAACTTCTATTGATAATGTTAGAAAAGAAAGACTGTCTTGCTTTGCATATTTCTGAGTTATATGTGCGGAGCATCTCTTTATGGATTTCATAGTGGATCTGAAGTTTGTATTTACGCCATTTTCTTTCAGTCTTCCTACACTCTCTTTTTAGAAGTTTAACTGCTGTATTTTGCCTCCATGGTGCTTTCTGTTTGTCCTTAACTTTCTTGAATTGTAATGGAGCAATGTCATCCATAATGTTTGCCATTTTTGCATTAAAGTGATCAAATAAGTCTTCAAAGTCTGACAGTTGACTTGACTTTAGTGAAAGTGCTTGCTCAAAGAGAGCACTTGTCTGATCATTTATGATTCTCCTGATTCTGTGTTTTGAGTGTGTGGGGACATAGACACATCAAAGAACATGCAGAAATGATCAGATAAGGCCAGGTCTTTAACAGCTGTAGAGACATCGAGACCCTTTGTGATAACAAGGTCGAGGGTATGGCCGAGAGAGTGTGTTGGCCCCTGTACATGCTGTGTAAGGGAGAAAGTATCGATTAGTGCAATGAATTCCTTGGCATAATTGTTTTCAGGATTATCCACATGCAAGTGAGACGTATCATCTCTCCCCGGCCTGTTATTTTGAAAGCGTATGTTTTACAATTTGCAGTATGACTTTATCCATTGCTAAATTAGGGCTCATCCAAGGGCGCGGGAAGGGGGGTGCTGAGGGTGCTGCAGCACCCCTTGCTGGCAGGAGATAGATTTTTAAAATTTGTTATATAGCCTATATTTTTAAATAATTAGGCTACTAATTCGCTGTCTGTCATTATTTATATTTGTGTATGTGAAATGATGAGTCAAATAGCAAAAAAGGGTTATGGATTGGTTGGAATATAGGCTACTAAAAATTAACAGTTATAGAGATCAACGTGAACGTGAGTCAGTTACTGTAAGAACCGTAGCGTGGTTTCAGCTAGGTGATAGCCAGAGAATGTCTAATCTGTAAACTGGCTCTGGTGATAGCGATCAAGTGTGTAGGCCGACGATCGATACAGGCCTACATATTCCGTGCGATTTAGACGTTCAAAAAAGCATGGGGATAAGCTGAAAGAAACTTTAATTGTGTTGTACAGTTTTGCAAAATTAATAAATTATAGCTAGTGAAATCATTTCACTAGTCGCAGATAGAAATTATTTGGACACATTCTTGCTGTGGAGACGACACACTTTAGGCTATTCAGGAATTATTTGCGAGATCATTGCAGCCTGATTATTAGCCTATATTTAAAGCCAAACATCTCTGGTGTGGTTTTGACGATCAGAAAAGTAATTTTCCTTAGCTATACTGAAATAGGCTAATGATGTCAAGTGCGCTTCTGTGGGTGCACTGGAGTCGGAGTGCTGTCGCGGAACATTGGAATTTGTGGCTGCCCAGGACATAGATAGATAGATAGATATACTTTATTGATCCCTAAAACTTCTCTCTATCACCCGCACACCGCACTAAAATGATGTATTTAGCAGTCAAAATCCCAAACAAAATCCCTTGAAAAATTCCAATCAGGTTTTAGATCAAATCACAGCACAGAAACGGCTCTAGTAAAGATAGTCAATGATCTCAGACTAGCTACCGACTCAAACAAAGTCTCAATCCTTATTCTTCTGGATTTGAGTGCGGCATTTGACACCATTGATCATAGTATCCTAATTCACCGCCTTGCGAAGTGGGTGGGTCTCTCTGATAATGCTCTAAACTGGTTTCAAACCTACATTACTGGCAGAGATTTTTATATCAGTCTAGGAGATCATGTATCTGAAAAACATGACTTGCCTTTTGGTGTGGCCCAGGGGAGCTGCCTTGGTCCCCTGCTATTTTCTCTATATATGCTTCCATTGGGAAACGTCATAAGTCAGCATAATGTAAACTTCCACAGCTACGCAGATGATACCCAATTGTATCTTTCTGTGGAGCCAACTAACCCAGATGGCCTTTGCTCCCTCACTGCATGCCTAACCTCCATTAATCAGTGGATGAGCAAAAACTTTTTGAAACTAAATGATGACAAAACAGAGGTACTTCTGGTTGGACCAAAACTAAAGCGAGATATTATTCTTAGTAATCTGGGGAACTTGGCACACCAGGTCAAACCAAAAGTAACAAGCCTCGGTGTCATCTTAGATGCAGAGTTAAGTTTTAAGCCCCATATCAGTAAAGTTACTCAGACAGCCTATTTCCACTTGAGAAACATTGCCAAAGTGCGGCCCTTTTTAACTCAACAAGATGCAGAAAAACAAATTCACGCCTTTATCACTAGCAGGTTAGACTACTGCAATGCACTTTTCACTGGTCTTCCCAAAAAACATCTAAAGAAATTGGCACTCATACAGAACTCTGCGGCTAGACTTTTAACTAAGACTAAGAAGAGAGAACACATCACCCCTGTGTTGGCTGAACTGCACTGGCTCCCTATTTCCTATAGAATTGATTTTAAGGTTATGTTAATTACTTACAAAGCTCTGAATGGCATAGCACCTTCATATATCTCTGAGCTTTTAATATCTTATCAACCACAAAGGAAACTTAGATCATCCAATTCTAATCTTTTAATCGTACCCAAAGTGCTCCACAAACAAAGTGGAGAAGCTGCGTTTATCTATTATGCCCCCAAACTATGGAACACCCTGCCTCTGTACATCAAGCAGGCGAGTTCAGTAAATATTTTTAAAAAAGATCTGAAAACATACCTGTACAGGAAAGCTTTTAGTTAACTCCTCTTATCCTGTAGACTACATTTTCAGATTATTCTACATCTGCTACTATTGGAGGGCGCAGCCAGCCAGAAGCAGATGGGCTCCCCCTATTAAGTCAGGTTCTGCTCAAGGTTTCTTCCTGGAATATGGGAGTTTTTCCTTGCCACAGTTGCCATATGGCGTGCTTGTGGGGGGTAAGAGGGTTAAGGCTGCCAGTCTTATGACGTCATTTTCTATATTTTTGATATGTTGCTGAGTATAACATAAACAGCAAAGAAAAGTGATTGATAATGACTGACTGACTATTATTGTGTTACATGCTTCAAATGAACTTTGCACTTTGAGCTGCATTCTGTGTATGAAAGGTGCTATACAAATAAAGCTTTATTATTATTATTATTATTATTATTAAACATGTCCAGGAGGAGAGAAATCGTCGGACATCCATTATTTTTGTTATTCAGCACCCCTGGTCAAAAATAGGTTCCCGCGCGCCTGGGCTCATCATAGACTAGCTAACCACAAAGCTAGCTAATGCCATGAATACCAGTGGAAGACCGCTAACGTTAACATTAATGAGCTTGGAAACCACAACGAACTTATTCTGCCTAAATAAAGTAATGATTTATAACTAGTATATCTGTAGTTAGTCCCTGCATTGTAAAATGTAAGTTAGACGTGCGAGGAGTGAACTTTTAGACAGAGAAAAAGTATCAAACGTAGCTTGTGCATAAAAGTTAGCTTTTCTTTTACACGTGTGTGAAATACAATGACGCCAAGTGTGCGTTTCAGACTGTCAGCTGCAGCATTAACTAGTTACATAATGGATTTAGATCACTAAATAGTAGGTTTTAGAAGGCAGGCAGCAACTGATGAAAATGGTTCGATGTAGCTTGATGGAAATAATTTTAAAAGTGCAGGTAAAGGGATAAGCAAACTGACATTGTAATTATAAGGTAGCTTATAAGGCATAGGGACTAATTATTACACACGCACACTCAAACATTTAAGAGTGACCTTTATCTTGTTTAATGATAATACAAATGATGATGATAGTAATAATGTCATCATTATTTTTTGTAATTATTAAGTCTTAGTTCAAAGTTATATTTATGAAGCTTACTAAGTCTTAATACTGGTAACTTTGATTTGGTTGTTGTTATTGTGTTTTGGTTCAAAAGACTAAGTTTCATATCTTAAGTTTCTATTTTTATACATTTTATTTATCAGAACTTGAATATATTTTGATGTTCCTCTGTGACAATATTATTTAAAAATAAACAAGTTTGTTTTTTAAATGCATTATCATATTATTTTAGTCAATACTCATAAATAAGTACAAATAACTAATGTTAGGGAAATCTGTTTTGTTGCGCGTTTCTGAAAAAATATATATATATATATCGGCCGATATATCGGAATATCGGATTTTTAAATCATCAAATATTTGTATCGGTATCGGCCTTCAAAATCCTTTATCGGTTGGGCTCTAGTGACCATGGTATAAACGGGATAATGCTCTTCAATGCGTCCATTATCAGAAATAAACGGTTCACGCCTCCGCGTTGTCCATTTATTTCTGATAATGGACACCTCGTTGGGCATTATCCCTTACTTAGCATCTTACTTGTCATCACATAGATTGCAGTATTTTTAAAATATAAAAGTACAATAGTATTTTGATACAAAATACAGAGTCATTTTCTTCAACCCAATAAAATACAAATGACAAAATAGTATTTTTGTATTTGAAATACATATTTTAAATACATGTATTAGAAATACTGCCCCAGTTGTCAGACACCAAACAGGACGAGGACCACAAAAGCGTCACGTTCAAAAGTTTATTTAAGGGTTGGGGGTTTCAGGGGTTCCGGGGGGGGTACAGGAGTTTCAAGAGTCTGCGTGTGTGTGTTCCCCCAGTAGCCGAACAGCGATGGCAGGAGCTGGATGATCCGGGAAGTCCTGGGGGAAACACACACACACACAACAGCAATTGAAACGAAGCAGCAGTACAGTCAAGGACTAGGCGGTATTCGTAGAAGAGGGACGGAAGGCAGGTCAAGATTACCGGGGCTGGAGAACACAGAAGTAGTCGAGCGGGTCCGGGATCACAGGCAAAGAGTCAGAGGCGTTTTCAAAAACAGGCAGGTAACTGGTGCTGGTTGCAGACGATCTGACAAGTGTGGACTGAAAAGCAAGGCTTTATATAGAGGGCATGATGAGTGGTGAATGCAGTGCAGCTGGTAGGTAACGAGGGTGAGGCAGAGCAGAGCAGGAACAGGTGGAGGTCATCAGACTTCAATCAGCACGTGTTACCAGGCAGAGAGAGAGCTCATGACAGAACCCCCCCCCTAAGGGACGGCCCCAGAAGTCCCCAAGAGTGACACCACGTCGGGAGGGCGGAGGGGAGCCGGTGGAGGGCTAGAATTCCTCCGAGCGGTCCGAGTGAACATCCTCATCCTCGGAGGGAGCTGGAGGGTCGTGGACAGAAGACGGGACAGGTACCAAGACAGGGTCAGGGTCAGGCACATGACAGGAAGCCGGGCGGGCAGGACGGTTAGGGACCCCTCTGGGGCGGCCCCTACGGATTGCAGGTTGATCAGGATGCAGACGGTGGAAGTCGGCGATGAGTGTCCGGTCCACAATCCGACTGGCTGGCACCCAGGTTCTCTCCTCAGGTCCATAGCCCTCCCAGTCGACGAGATACTGGAGGCCCCTACCTCGCCGTCTGGACCGAAGCAGGCGTCGAACGGTGTACACCAGCCCACCGTCAACGAGGCGAGGAGGAGGAGGAGGAAGCGGCACGGGGACCAGCGGGCTTTCATGCGTCGGCTTGACTTTCGAAACATGGAAAGTAGGGTGCACCCTCATGGAGGTTGGCAACTGGAGCCGGACTGCGGTTGGGCTGATGACCCTCTGGATAGGGAACGGGCCGAGGAATCGAGGTGCCAGTTTACGCGATTCCACCCGCAGTGGGAGATCCTTGGCTGACAGCCACACCTTCTGGCCAACACGGTAGGCGGGTGCCGGCGATCTTCGGCGGTTAGCCCCAGTGGCATAGCTGACAGCTGACTTGAGTAGCGTGGCACGAGCTTGTGACCAGGTACGACGGCAACGGCGGGCATAGGCGAGGGCAGACGGGCAGGACACATCTCCTTCCTGGCTGGGGAACAGGGGGGGCTGGTAGCCATACACACACTGGAAAGGTGACATACCAGTGGCAGAGCAGGTGAGGGAGTTGTGAGCATACTCTATCCACATCAGTTGTTGTGCCCAAGCCTGGGGTTTGCGAGAAACCATGCACCGCAGCGCCTTCTCCAGCTCCTGGTTTGCCCGCTCGGATTGACCATTGGACTGGGGGTGGAACCCAGAGGTGAGACTCACTGTGGCCCCTAGAAGACGGCAGAACTCCTTCCAGAATGTAGAGGTAAATTGCGGGCCTCGGTCAGAGACAACATCCCTGGGCAGCCCGTGTAGACGGAAGACATGATCAAGAACAGCCTGGGCAGTCTCTCTGGCAGATGGCAGTTTAGGGAGGGGAATGAAGTGTGCCATCTTGCTGAACCGGTCAACCACAGTGAGAATGACAGTCATCCCACCTGATGGTGGGAGGCCAGTTACAAAGTCCAAGGAGACGTGGGACCAGGGTCGTGTGGGCACAGGCAAGGGCTGGAGTAAACCAGCGGGGGGCCGAGTGGAGGACTTGTTCTGATTGCAGGTGGGGCAGGCACGGACGAATTCTCGGACATCCCTTCTCAAAGAAGACCACCAGAAGCGCTGGGCAAGGAGATGGCAGGTGCGGGCGGAGCCCGGGTGGCAGGCAAGGCAGGAGTTGTGTCCCCACTGTATGACCCGGGACCTCAAATTATCTGGGACGAAGAGACGACCGTCTGGGCATGCACTGGGACTGGGATGGTCACGGAGGGCCTCTTGAATTTCCTCCTCGATATCCCAGGTCAGGGCAGCTACGACGCAGGGATCGGGCAGAATTGATGCAGGTTCCTGGGAAGGGGCGTCATCCTTATGAAACTGACGGGAGAGAGCGTCCGGCTTGGTGTTCCGAGAACCTGGGCGGTATGACAGGGTGAAGTTGAATCTGGTGAAAAACAAGGCCCAGCGGGACTGTCTGGGGTTAAGACGTTTGGCATTGCGGATGTATTCGAGGTTTTTGTGATCGGTCCAGACCAGGAACGGAACTGTGGACCCCTCCAGCCAGTGACGCCACTCCTCCAGGGCAAGCTTGACAGCCAACAGCTCACGGTTTCCAACATCATAATTGCGCTCTGCAGGTGAAAGCCGGCGAGAGAAAAATGCACAGGGGTGCAACTTGTTGTCCTCCTCTGCCCGTTGAGAGAGTATGGCCCCGACTCCCACGTCTGAGGCATCCACCTCGACAACGAACTGCCGGTCTGAATCCGGCATCTGGAGGATGGGGGCAGTGGTGAACCGGGCCTTGAGGGTATGAAAGGCTGTGTTGGCCTCTGGGGTCCAGAAAAAGGGGTGTTTGATGCTGGTCAGAGCTGTGAGGGGAGCGGCGACGGAGCTGTAGTTCCGGATGAATTTCCGGTAGAAATTGGCAAAACCGAGGAATTGCTGCAGCTTCTTCCTATTCCCCGGAACTGGCCAGGAGGTAACTGCCGAGACCTTTGCGGGGTCCATCTGGATATTGCCTTCAGCGACGATGTATCCCAGGAATGACACAGTCTGAGCATGGAACTCGCATTTCTCCGCCTTGACATAGAGGGAGTTCTCCAGGAGCCGTCGAAGAACCAGCTGGACATGACGGGTGTGTTCGGACAGAGTTCTGGAGAAAATTAAGATGTCGTCCAGGTACACGAAGACGAATTTATTCAGCATGTCCCGCAGAACATCATTCACCAGCGCCTGGAATACCGCTGGGGCGTTGGTGAGGCCAAATGGCATTACCAGGTACTCATAATGGCCGGTGTGGGTGTTGAATGCAGTCTTCCACTCGTCACCCTCCCTTACTCGCACTAGGTGGTAAGCATTTCTAAGGTCCAGTTTGGTGAAAATAGTGGATCCCTGGAACAATTCAAAAGCAGAGGTGAGTAAAGGCAGAGGGTACCGGTTCTTCACTGTGACATCATTCAGACCTCGATAATCAATGCAGGGGCGAAGAGAACCATCTTTCTTTCCCACAAAGAAGAACCCGGCACCAGCAGGAGAGGAAGACGGGCGGATGAGTCCAGCTGCCAGGGAGTCCCTGATGTAATCCTCCATAGTTTTTCTTTCAGGAGGGGATAGTGAGTAGAGGTGACCTTTGGGTGGAGCAGTCCCAGGGAGGAGATCAATGGCACAGTCGTACGGACGGTGTGGGGGCAGAGATGTGGCTTTGGTCTTGTTGAACACCTCTCGGAGGCCATGGTAACATTCAGGGACATTAGAAATGTCGGGGGCAGTGCTGGGGGGTACTGAGCCGGGGGGCAGCGAGGCAGCACGCAAACAGGTCAGGTGGCAGGCATTTCCCCACTCTTTCACAGTTCCGGAGGCCCAATCGAGGTGAGGATTGTGGAGACGGAGCCAAGGGTAGCCCAGGATTAGGGGTTGGCCTGGAGAGCTGAGCAGGTGGAAGCGGATGGTCTCTCGGTGGTTTCCTGACACCATCATTGAGATGGGGGCTGTGATGCTGGTAACTGTGCCAATTGCGTGACCGTCCAGGGCCCGGGCTGGAACAGGAGTGGACAAGCGATGGCTTTCCAAGCCCAGCTGACGAGCAAGTCCTGTGTCAATAATGTTTGCTTCTGCGCCAGAGTCCACCAGGGCTGCCAGGGTGTGGGTGGAATCAGACAGGTGAAGACAGACTTGGATGAGGGGTTTACGGCTGATGGAGGGCTGAATGTTCATTGAGCTCATCCGGATTCCTCCTACATCTGGTGAGCTCCGGCTTTTGCTGGACAGGTGGCGACTCGATGACCATCACCACCACAGTACAGGCACAAGTTGGAGGTGATGCGTCGCTGGCGCTCTGCAGGGGTTAGGGAGGTGCGGCCGATCTCCATCGGTTCAGACTGGTCCGGCTGGCTAGATGGTGTGGCAGGTGCGGACAGAAGGGCAGTTGGGACACTCCGTGTGCTGGTGGATGGACTCTGGCGCCCTCTCTCATGACGGCGGGCCTGGATCCTGCGGTCGATGCGGACAGCCAGAGCAATGGCTTCATCAAGAGTGGGGGGTTGATCATGGGAAACCAGCTCGTCCTTTATGTAGTCCGCCAGGCTGTGGAGGAAAGCATCCACCAATGCTTCCATGTTCCAGGAGCTCCGACTTGCCACAGTTCGAAAGTCAATGGAGTAATCCGCAACAGTCCTTCTGCCTTGGCGAATACTCATCAGGATCCGAGATGCCTCGGCTATTGTGGATTCCAAATCGAATACCTTGAGCATCTCCTCTGCGAATAGGTTGAAGGTTGCACATGCTGGGGTCTGGCGCTCGAACTCCGCCGTTCCCCAGAGTCGAGCTCGGCCCGTCAGGTGAGTGATCACGTAACCGACCCTCGCCCCTTCAGTGGCAAAAGTCCTGGGTTGCAGGGTAAACTGGACACGGCAGCTCGTCAGGAACGCCCGTACCTGGATTGGGTCGCCGCTGAACCGCTCTGGATTGCCGATCCTGGGTTCTGGGGCTCCGGCAGCCACGGTAGCAGTGGACTGGGCAGGAGACTCGGGTGCTGGGCCGGTGAGCAGGCTGGCTGGGGCTGGGCCGGTGGGAGCAGGCAGAGGAGAAAGGTTGGTGAGAAGTTGAATGATCATTGCAAGTTGTTGCTGTTGCTGCTGGAACTGCTGACGCTGGCTCAAGCCGGCTTGAAGTAGGGAGGCAATGTCAGCAGTGTTGCGGTTTACCTCTCTCTCTGTCTCTTCCAGGCGTTGCATGGCGGTGGGTGGTTCTGGTTCGTCGGTTTCCATGCTGGTTCGACCGTGCGCTGGGTCCATGTTTGGTCAGATCGTACTGTCAGACACCAAACAGGACGAGGACCACAAAAGCGTCACGTTCAAAAGTTTATTTAAGGGTTGGGGGTTTCAGGGGTTCCGGGGGGGGTACAGGAGTTTCAAGAGTCTGCGTGTGTGTGTTCCCCCAGTAGCCGAACAGCGATGGCAGGAGCTGGATGATCCGGGAAGTCCTGGGGGAAACACACACACAACAGCAATTGAAACGAAGCAGCAGTACAGTCAAGGACTAGGCGGTATTCGTAGAAGAGGGACGGAAGGCAGGTCAAGATTACCGGGGCTGGAGAACACAGAAGTAGTCGAGCGGGTCCAGGATCACAGGCAAAGAGTCAGAGGCGTTTTCAAAAACAGGCAGGTAACTGGTGCTGGTTGCAGACGATCTGACAAGTGTGGACTGAAAAGCAAGGCTTTATATAGAAGGCATGATGAGTGGTGAATGCAGTGCAGCTGGTAGGTAACGAGGGTGAGGCAGAGCAGAGCAGGAACAGGTGGAGGTCATCAGACTTCAATCAGCACGTGTTACCAGGCAGAGAGAGAGCTCATGACACCAGTATTTCAAACCAGAGTGTTTGAATTTAATTCTAGCTGCAATTGAAAGCCAATGAAGAGTAACTAACAAATGAGTTAAATGTGTCTTCTTTGGCTGATTAAAGACCAGATGTGCCGCTACATTCTGAATCAACATTTTACAGAGTACATACATCACAAAATACCATATACATACATTACAAAATACCATATACATACATTACAAAATATACATACATCACAAAATACCATATACATACATTACAAAATACCATATACATACATCACAAAAGACCATATACATACATCACAAAATACCATATACACTGAAGGGTAAACTCTTCCTATACTACATTTCAAACCACAGATACTGAACAGCCAAATACTGTCTGCTGGCCTCCAGAATAAAGGATGCACTGGGCTGACTTGGTCCTTTTATGGGAATTGTAGTTTAAGGCCTGCTGGCTTTAGAGATGAGAGATTAGCAATGATCACTAGATAGAGTAAAATTGTTCCTAACCTGAAACTGCAGAGACTGTAAATCTCTAGACAGACTGATAAGAAATTATTTTTTATCACTTTTGTTCACTCATTTTGATATGAGAAGATATCACCTTATCAGCTTAATGATCAGCAACACCATCAACTGTAGTGCAAATCACAGCCGTACCACACTGCCAGTGCACAAAATCCCCAGATTAAGACTGATCATTATCTGTGGTTTAGTCAGGCTGTAGTTCCTCCTGTGTTTTTTCAATGAGTTCTGTCATGAAATCAAAAGGAATTTGTCTTACAGAAACTTGTGATTATGTTTTTAAACAATAATTCATTTTAGTCTCTTGAAAATATTAGTGACGCAATATATGCCACCGACCAGCTGGCAAATGACAAAAATGAATCTAGGTTATAAATGCCCACAGGTTGGTGCATATGTGGTGATCTTGAGCAAAAACGGTACTGTAATTGTCATTGCACCACACACCGGCTCCAGATGTGACACAGGTGCTTTACTCTTTGGTTTTTCGCTGCGTGTGAATCTTATTTTGAAGTCAAAAAACAATCAACACTTGGTGCCTTGGAGAGAACTCGACAAACCCCCCTCCCCAACAACTCAGAGTAAGAACACAAACATCGACCACAAGATCAACCTGTGTTTTTTTTCTCTTGCTCTCTCTCTCTCTCTCTCTCTCTCTCTCTCTCTCCAAAAGGTCCCTCAAGTTTCACAACTACATCTACCTCTAGGAGGGAGGAGGACAGAGAGGAGGGGGTGGAGAGCATGCCCGTGCGCACGTGTGTGTGTGTGTGTGTGTGTGTGTGTGTGCGACTCTGTGCGCGCGTGTGCGTGACAGGAGAGAGGAAGCACCTATCATCCGTCTGTCCTCTTCCTCTTTGAACTCACACTCAGCTCACCTTAGTCAGAGACAGGACAGGGCTGTTGTTTCCACTCCAGCGCTCGGCAACCGCATCCTCTGCCAGGCGCTCACCGGTCATTGTCCCCCCGCGCAAGGCCCACTGCACTCCAACCACGACCAGCACAATGATCATCAGCACGGGTGAGTCAGTTCCAACCGCACACACATTACCCACCCTGGGTAATACTACTACTTACAACACTGTGGGCAGCATATGCATCCTGACGCTTGCTGATTTCTGTGTGCATGTCAGACTGGGTCAACTTATTGAGTGGTGATAGCAGTGTCCAGTTGCATTTCTGCTGTCCTGTCCTTTGTAGGCTCCTTTGAAACAAAGATGTAAGATCTCAATGGGATAAAGGATAAATACATAAAAAAAAAAATTAAAAAATGCATGCATGAAAGGAAAAACCTCTTATCTGTGCATTAGGAAAGTATGTGATTTGAACTTGTATTGGTTAAGAATGTAGGAATGTATGGCGTAGTAGAGAAAGGGGCTTCATGGCAGGTTGCCACGTGTCACATGTAATTAAATGAGGTGAGCTTGAGATATGGAGGTTATGAGAAGCTTGGAGCTCAGAGAAGAGATGAATTTTGTCTTAAGTGCTGCTACTTTTGTGGAGCGCATTTTGTAGGACACAGTAGCGCCAATTTGTATTAAGGTGTGTGTGTGTCTTCAAACTCCATATCATCTTATTACTTGTGCACATCATTGAAGCAGTTTCTCCCCATTTTGAACAAATAGCAATGGTTTTGTACATCCATGCAACTGATTTTGTTGTTCAGAATGCACTATACTGGTCCCCTGCTGAATAGTCCTACCCTATAAAACAAATTGGCCTTATTTCATCACTTGTGTCAAACATGCAAATATGTTGAACTAGCTGTCATAACTAGTTGTCATAGTCTGTCTAGCATATATAAATATATGTGACCTGACAGACAGGAACGTCTGGCCAAGGGGTGTTTTTTATGGTATATTGGTCATTTGCACAATGCTTTGTAAAAGCTTTGAAGCATATCCACTGTTTTGCAATCAACTCCCTCCACATACAATAGTGTGTAACTTTGTAGTTTTGAAAATAGAAAATAGTGCAGTCGTGCGCATTGTTCATTAGAAAATACTATTAAAATACAGAGTAAACTGTCATATTGACAACAAGACAAAACAGTTTGACCATCTTGACATAAACAATGGCATCATGACTTGTCATTTTGATTGCACTGACCATTTCATTGGCATAAAATGTGCATATTGATTCGGGAAATGCACCAAAGTGACTGAGAAAAACTGTAACGTAAAAAGGAAGATGGCAGCTTGTTTAGAGAACACCACTATGTAAGTATTTATACTTGCATGGCGGTGTTGTGTTTTGTGGGTCTGAGTTTGTGAACTTTCATGTGTGTATTTGTGTGTGTGTGTGTGTGTGTGTGTGTGGGTGGGTGTGTGTGTGTGTGCGTGCGTGTGTGTGTGTGTGTGTGTGTGTGTGTGTGTGTGTGGGCGTGCATATTTGTGATTATGTGTTTGTGATGATGTGTTTGTACAACAAAACAGTTTGCACTCTTCCACTCAGTAGCATCATGGCGAAACAACATAAAAACCACACAATCTGAGTGTTAAATATCATTCAAAACTTCTTCTACACTACATGCTCATCTGCAGCCAGGAGGAGTCATAGACAGACTTCCAGCTGGAATGATCTAAGCCAAAATACAATATATTCCCCCTCAGTGCAGAGACAGACAGACAGACAGATGGATAGACTTACAGACAGACCAACGAGAGTACATACATGTGTACTGGGGTTTGTGTCAGTGTGTGGCTGGGTGCTGAGACGGGTTTAGTCTGCTAGCTAGGAGGCGGTCAGCAGTAGTAGCGTTTTGAGCAGAGCAAGGTGATGTGGTGGCTCAGGGTTCTTTTCCAGGGTGCTCATGTTGACTGTCACCTCAGTCTTTACAGTATCTGTGTTTGCACATGCACAAACATGCATTAACACGCGAGAGAGAGAGAGAGAGAGAGAGATATGAGGTGAGAGAACAGGAAACTTACAGGTACAGAGAAAAAAAGAGAGAGAAAGAAAGTCAGGCGACAGGGTAAATCCCTATTTACTTGATTCTTGTTGACGATGGAATCGTGACTAAACTGTCTGAACATGTTTCACACTCGCTGTATGAATCATGCAGCCCATGGGTTCTACAGAGATATCCCTTCATCTGAATTAGCACATATTAAAAATCCATTTCTTTGCAACATTGGCCCCATTTTAAGTGTCTGTTTCAGTTTGTATTGATACATAGTCTCTCTCTTTCCTGCAGTCAAAGTCTTTGGGCTCGTCCATCTGCTCTTGGCCTGCCAGCTCACAGTAAGTATATCAGCTCTCTTTTTTCCACTGTGCACACAGGAGATGAGAAGTGTACAAGAGACTTTGGGACTATGTTGGGCTTTGAGAAAAAAACTCTTAATTTAACAGCACTCATTCATTACTAGATCCCTTTACATAATCAGTCCTGGTCCGTCGTGTATAAAAGTGAGCTATCATGTTGTTGTTTTTTTTTTAATTCTGTCTTGAAGGAATGTGTTGGGCAAGAGAACACCACAGAAATAATGTCACCAAATAGCCCAGGAATTGTTCCAGATTCGGTAAGTTGGACTCAAATGCTGCGAAACAAAAAACAATTAACTTGAAGGCACATCAACAGTATTCCGAGAAGCTGTGATAAATTGATTATAGGAAAAGGTAAACTTAAAAGTAATAATTCTGATGATGCATGTGGCAACTTTTTGAGCAGTGATATTCCCACTGTTATTGGACAACAAGTTCTTATTCTGGAGAATTTTAATCATCAGTAGGCATATAGTCATCATCATTCAATCAGAACAAATTGAACTGAAATATTTTTATGGTCAAACACACAATTTTAAAGACAACCACATCCCAATCAAACATCTCAAAGTCACTGATAATGATGAATGCAACTCAAGTTGCAGGAATACAAGTGTGTTTGGTCAAAAGCAACTAACATATTAATCATTTTAATGGGTCGTGGATGTTAATTAACACCACAGTTGTTAATTACTGCAGCACCTCTTCTTCTCTCCGCTTCTTTACAGACCATCCCATCAGTGGACAACGCGACCGACGTGGGTCTTACTACAGATTACACCTATGACGTTAAAGAAGACTATTATTCGGGCACGTACGATTACGCAAATGTCGAGTACCTCTGTGAGAAGGGGGACAACCGTCAGTTCCGGGCCTGGTTCCTCCCCACCGTCTACTCAGTCATCTGCTTCATGGCGCTCGTGGGCAACTCTCTGGTCATCCTCACGTACATCTACTTCAGCAGGCTGAAGACCATGACTGACATCTACCTGCTCAGCCTGGGCATCGCCGACCTGCTCTTTGCCCTGACCCTCCCATTCTGGGCTGCCAGCATCATGGCCAAGTGGGTTCTGGGCGCGTTCCTGTGCAAGGCCATGCACGCCGTGTACCGCGTCACGTTCTTCAGCGGCATGTTCCTGCTCACCAGCATCAGCGTGGACCGCTACTTCGCCATCACCAAGGCCGTGTCGGCCCACCGCTGCCGCTCGAGGGCCATCTACGTGAGCAAAGTGTCCAGCCTGGTCATCTGGCTGGTGGCCGTGCTTTTCTCCATCCCGGAGATGATCTACACGCACGTCAGCGCCAACGACACGTGCGACCTGTACTACAACCAGTCCAAGCAGCTGGTGGTGGGCATGCAGGTCACCCAGATGGTGCTGGGCTTCGCCGTGCCCGCCCTGGTCATGGTGTTCTGCTACAGCAGCATCGTCCGAACCCTGGCCCTGGCCAGGAGCTTTGAGAAGAACAAGGCCGTCAAGGTCATCTTCGCAGTGGTGAGCGTCTTCCTGATCTGCCAGATACCGTACAACATCGTGCTGGTGCTGAAGACCGTGAACACAGCCACTGGGGGCACCAAGGATTGCTTCCTGGACAACGCCTTGATGTACGCCATCGACGTCACCAGCGCGCTGGCCTTCCTACGCTGCTGCGTCAACCCCTTCCTGTACGCCTTTATCGGCGTCAAGTTCCGTCACGACCTGCTCAAGTTGCTGAAGGACCTGGGCTGCATGAGCCCCGCACTCTTCTACGAGCTCACCTCCTGCACACGCAGACGTTCCCTGGGCGCCATGGAGACCGAGACCACCACCTCCTTCTCACCGTGACAACAGGAACAGGAACAAGGGGTTGACACAAACAAGGGGTTGACACGAATAAGGGGTAAACACAAACAAAGGGGTTCACACAAATAAGGGGTTGGTCAAAACAAAGAGCAACGAGCTTGCTAAGTACTGTGGCCCCTAGGTTTCATGATGATTCTAAATTCCAAGGCAGCACATTCGTGTTCATTCACATGGTATTCAACCCTGTATTTCACACACCACTGAAACATTGGTTGAATAATAGTTTCATTGATGTTTGAATGTTTGAGCGATAGCACTTTTTCTGTTTTCATTTCATATAGTATTAATATTTTTTTTATCTTCAATGTTTTATCTTCCATCCTTATTTTTGTAATTTCCTGTAAGACCTGTAAATACAGTATCCACTTCTGACACCTACATTATTCCTACAGTACCTATCACCTTTTGTAATAAATGTATCTGTCATGTATATTATTTTTACCATATCCTAGCATGCAGATACTGTCTGTCTATGTACATAGTGCTTACTTCTTGTAACACACACACACACACACACACACAGACAAATGATGTAATCAATTATGTGAACATTGCACAATAAAACCAGTTTGAACCTTCTGTTGATCACTTTCTGGTGCCTTGGAAGAGGTTAGAGTGACTTTCAGTCCCCCTAGGGTCATCTGGAGTCACTGAGATGGTACAAGACACAAAACGCAGACACACACACACACACAGTACGTCAAAATGAACCCACATATTTTGAATAAGAGGGAAATAGGTAAGGCGGCATTGTTCATTTTTTAATGTCTGTTTTATTGAGGATGTGTGCTGTGTGTGTGTGTGTGTGTGTGTGTGTGTGTGTGTGTGTGTGTGGTCTCTCTGTGGCTGTGGGGTGAGATGTGTATTTAGAGAAGGTTCTACTAGCAGGCTGTTTGCAGTGTACAGCTTTAGTGTGTCCTTCCTGTGCTTTGAACAAGAGAAGAAAGGCTTCATTTGAGCACTGCTAAACTGCATTCTGTGTGTGTGTGTGTGTGTGTGTGTGTGTGTGTGTGTGTGTGTGTGTGTGTGTGTGAGTGAGTGAGTGAGTGAGTGGGTGAGTGAGTGAGTGAGAGAGAGAGAGAGAGAGAGAGAGAGAGAGAGAGAGAGAGAGAGAGAGAGAGAGATAGAGAGACCTTCACCTTCAGTTACACATCTGCAAAGATGTCTTCGGTGTACATAGAACATCACCCAACCTGGCCTGCCTCTAAATTTGGGTTACACCTGGCTAAAGAAGCAATACTGACACCTACATGTACCACCATAAGGCGTTCAAGTACAAGTCCCTTATTCCAAATTGTAAACAAAAATAACATAAACTATCACATGCCAACAATCAAAGTTAGATGCCAAATGTTTTGCTAAAATAAATTGACAGCACAAATCAGATGCATTATACTAAATTCTGGAAGTAAAAAATAAAAAGTAATAACAAGTTGGAGATATACACAACCCTGTTGCATTGTATTGCAACATCAAATATAGAAAAAAAGAACAACACTGACAAACTACAAAATCAGTGACCTTAGCCTACACATAGAATGGGCAGACATACACAAATATCCGGTGCCTAGAAATATGAGAAACTGTAGTTTCTGGATAAACAATGTAGAAAACGAGGAACATCTTAGATATGCACATATAAGATTTTTTTTTTTGCTGAATTCAAAAAACAAAGAATTTGAAAATCTATCTCCACAAATTGAGCGTCCAGTGTCAGTTCTGGCCAAGTAGTCAAGACCGCTGTTGATCAACAAGGTCGTATCAGCTGATCAGCGTCAGCGCATCAGCTGGTCAACTCCCCTCGCTTCTAAATAGCTACACGCAAACAGGACGCCTAATTTAAAGCTGCTTTAGTTTGTTCCTAACTGCTTTTTCATGGTGCTCATGAGAGGTCTGGGGACTCCTCGGAGCAGAGCCATACCGCCAAATTTAATTTGTAATATATTCGATACAATTTCCTAAAGAAATTATTGTCTGTGTTGTTCTTGACTTTAATGGACCTGACAGAAATGAAAGTATGTACAGTATTCTATGGGAGAGGAAGCAAACTGCTCATGCCTAGCTGCAGATTATATCTTGACCTGCCATAAAATAAGAGAAAAGTCAATTTTGGGTACATGATATATTGATGGGTCTATCCTCTTTTTGTTCATGTACATGTTTTGCACATTCTGTTTGATAATTCAGCTACTAAACTTAAATTGATTTACAACCCCAAATCAGGAAAAGTTGGGACGTTGTGTAAAATGCGAATAAAAACAGAATGTAATCTGTAAATCTCACAAACTTATATTTAGTTACCAAAAAGACACAAACAACATATCAAATGTTGAAAATGACAAATTTTACTATTTCATGAAAAAAAATTGGGACGGGGACAACAAAATGCTGGAAAAGTTGTGCAATGATAAAGAAAACAAAAGGAGGAATGTTTCACAACTAATTAGAGTAACTGGCAACATGATTTATGAAAAAGAGCATCTCAGAGAGGCAGAGTCTCTCAGAAGTAAATATCTAGGGGTATTCATCACTCTGTGTTAACCTGTGTGGACAAATGATGAAACATTGCCATTTTAATGCTTCTTAACATGAAATTGTGAAGTATTTGGAGAGTTTATCATCTACATAATATCATTACAATATTCAGAGAAATCTTTGAAAACTATAGGGATAGAGCTGAAAAACAATATTGGATGGCTGTGGTCTTTTGGACCTCAGATAGCACTGTATTAAAAGCAAACCTGTTTCTGTAAAGAAAATCATTGTATGGGCAGGAAAACCTCTGATAATCACTGTCTATGAGCACAGTTTAATATTCAAACTGTGCTCGAGTTAACTTGCTAGAGTATAATGCTAAACTTTACCATGCAACAGCCAAAACTGTATTTAGACACGGTACATAAATACCAACGTCTTATCTGGGCCTGAGCTTGTTTAAAATGGACTGAGGTGATGTGGAAAAAGACCCATCAAAATTTGCAATTCATTTTGCAAATCATTGACTCATCTGGGCTAAAGATGAGAGGGCCTATCCAAGTATCCAACCTATCCAACTTGTTTTGGTCCTCAATTCGAAACCCAACATCAATTCGAAACCCAACATCAGTTTAGCATTTGGCAATGCACAATCAATTCGGAATGATGTATACAGGTTTTGAGCTACATACTGCCATCCAGGCAATGTTTTTGTATATGCTGCACATATTTAACGAGTATTTCTCCATAGAGGAAGAGTCCAGGTGCTAAAATAAGATCCAGACCTGTCAAATTAGGTGCATCATTGAATGAAAAACATGATTAGGAATACCTTATACTGTTGAGCAACTGAAATCCTATATCGGGCAGGAATGGGACATCTAATTTTCAAAACTCTAGTAACTGGTCTTCTCAGTTCCTAAACATTTACAGAATTTTGTCCCAACTTTTTTTGGAACATGTTGCTGGCATAAAATTCAAAATGATTATATATTTTCCATGAAATAGTACAAATTTTCATTGTCAACATTTGATATGTTGTCCTTTTTACTTGTAAATATGGGTTTATACGACTTGTATATTATCACATTCTGTTTTTATTTGCTTTTTACACAACGTCCCAACTTTTTCTGATTCAGGTTTGTACTAGAATTATATTGCATCATGTAGAAATTAAGATTTTTTCACTGGCTAAAAAAAGAACATGAACACAACCATCATGCCAGTAAAGTAAATACAGCCATAAGGTAAGGTCCTGTTGTCTGTACTTGTATTTTCAATCAATCACATGATTCAGAAGAGCTGGATTCTACGGGGGATAATGAAATGGGGGAAGATTAAATTGTGTGCGTGCGTGTGTGTGTGTGTGTGTATGTGTGGAAACAACACAACCTCTACCTTCCATTTTTTACATGTTGGTGACCTCAGCAGTCCAACAGTGACCACATTCAGTACCACTATCACACAGCGGAAGAAGGGGGCTGGACTTCTGATTGGCTCATGCGAGCCAGGGTGGGGCTTATCCATAAAAAGAGAGTGCAACCACAGCTTGACAGTAGTGTATCAGGGATACAACCTGACCAAGCCCACAGAGAAAACTTACAAGAAGAGAACAAGATTCACATCAGGTGAGAATTGATTCATTTATTCCTGAGAAGTAAGTTATTGACTGTCATTCTCAACCTTTACTACTGTGTAGTGTGCTAATTACCGTACTCTGTTAAAATAGTATTTATGTAACACTAACTTGATAAATACTCAAACATAGTTATATATTGTATGAAAACAAAATGTATAGTTAAGATCACATATTTAAATTACCAAGGGTATAAAGTAAAATGTTTGATTTAGCTAGTAGGCTACCTCTCAGAAATATATAATGTCAGTGTTTAGGTTGCTGGATGCACCGTGTTAGTTGAAGGCCTTTTACAGCATGTCATCAATCAGTGATTTTGACTTTACTCAAACATAACATTTCATGGTTGAGTAATTCAATAATGCAGAAGGCTAGTCAGAAATCTGGCAGATGAAAAAAAGTCTGTGTTGTTTTATCACTCCTTGTAGCCTGGAGGTAGCATTTATACGTAGCCTAACAATCTGGCGCAAGATGTGTATGGTAATTTCTTCTGATCTTTTTTTAAGTTTCTTTTCTCAGTAACATAGTTAAAGCAAGTACATGTGTTTCCAAAAGATTTTTAGCATATTTTGTTTGGTCACACTGCATTGATTTATAACAGTATGACATTACCTCCCGACCGGACCAAATAATGGTCCTTCTCATGTCATGGGTCTATAAAATGTCTTCAAAAGGGGCAGTGTGGGTGGACATCTTGTGGGCTCCTGTGTGGAACCTGAGCCCATGACACTAACATGGCATTAGCAATGAATTGCATGGTGTTTGCTCTCTGGTCTGCCATTATGTCCAATGGTTCCAATGCCCCTGCGTTTTAGAAACTTTTGCGTATGGTTGCAATACAGCAGACCGGTCCTGTTATGTCAGCGTTTTGAAGTGAGCAAGTCTGTGTTCAGTCAAAGTTGTGATTACTAGAAGTTTTGCTGTTGCAGGAAAACACAGTGGCTGTCGTCCTGGCAACCACCCCAGTCATGGGTGACTCACAGTGTGCCCTGCCCTGTTTGTGTTCCTCCGCTGTGTGTGTGTCTGTCTGTCTCTGTGTGTGTGTGTGTGTGTGTGTGTGTGTCTGTGTGGGTGGGGGTGGGGAATGGGGTGGGGTGGGTGGTCATACTGTAGATCACCCACCACACCCTCTTACGCTCTGAGGGTGTCACATCCCTCCAGGGATCAGCGTGAAGAGCTTGACCAGCAGACGTCTAAATCATGAGAGACTATCTTTAGCAGCCTCTTGGTCACCTTTGTGAAATGTTTCACGTACAGTTACAGTTTAAGTGACTTTTGTTGTTAACAACTATTACTACATTTGGCACATCTCTCTCACACCATCTGCACCCACTTACTTGAATGCCCGTTGCGCTCTTCAGATGAACGTCGTCTGGGTTTGCCACCCGTACGCTCAGGGGAATCCAAACTTTTCTCATCTGTTGTTCCCCATTGGTGGAATGTACTACCAGTTCCTATCAGAGCAGTGGCGTCCCTCTCTACCTTCAAAAAACTCCTGAAGACCCAGCTCTTCAGAGAGTCTCTCCTCTTGTAGCACTACCCATAACAAGACTTGCTAATTCTAGCATGTATACCACCTGACTAGAACTGGAGCGTACCTATGTTCCCCGGGTTCTATGTTCCCCGGGTCCTATAGGACCCGGGGAAGATAGGGATGACCCCACTAGAACTGACGTTGTATGGAGCAGCATTCACTGTCCTTAGCATTCACCTGTCCTTATCGCACTCTTAAAAACAATTTGGTCAAAATAAAAAAATATATAATGTGGTTTAAATCATCCTAGCTGTGGTTCCTAAAAAAAACATTTTGTTATATTGTGGCTATTTTGGCTATTTCAGACTTCCTGTCCTGAATCGAGTAATGCCTATGGCCACAGACATGTCCCAGTTCTTACCCAATCACACGCTGAAGGCCACCCAGAGCCTGAGCCTGGACCAGGCCGAGGAGGACCTGGACATCTCCCTGGACAACCTCAACCAGATGATCCTGGAGCTGGACCCCACGTTTGAGCCACTGCCCATCTCCCGGCACAGTCCTGGACGGAACAAACACACAGGTGCAGTATTTACATATAGTGGTCTGAGGAACCATGTGCATGCGCATGTCTATATGTTTACACCACGTCTGCACCGTAGGCCACCGAGAAACGCTCTTCCAACCTTGCTGCATACTGGTGTATGGGCCAGGCTGACAATAAAAGGTCTTGAGGCTCAAGTCTGAGGCCCCTTGACTTGTCCAAGATGTCCTCTAGTGGTGGTCAGTGCCAGTAATGTGACAGGCTGGACCAGTATACGCATGATATATGATGCCACAGCAGCCAACTCTATCAGCAGAGAACCAGTTCTGTTCTGGTTTATGCTCCAGATGTTGAACCATTGAACCAAAAAAAAAAAAATCGATTCATCACCAGAATTTATGTAATTCTACAGTAAAGTTATACACACAACACCCTCTGTTGACGACACATCCTTGATTACGAACTGGTTCAACAATCAGTTCTCTGTTTAAAAATTCCCTGTATGGCTAATACTGTACATTGTTAGCCACCTCACTGCACTGGTTAATCCCAGCCAAAGAGGTCCAGAACCAGCTAATGGAAGCAATTATTTTGCATTATGCATGGTTTTATTATATTACTATTATTACTTATTACTATATTTGGACAATAACAAATCTTTAACAAGTCTTGGGTGTCTAACTGTTTGGAGACAAATCAAGCAGAATCAGACAGACTATTTAGCAAAGCGATGCTACAAAACGATGCTACTGCAGACAGTTAGCCTGGAATCCTTACCTGTTTTAACATGACAGTGAGAAGTAGAGGAGACAGAGTGCAATGAAAAGGCATGAAATCCATGCATGCATTAAAACAAGTATCAACAACCTACAGATCATTCAGGTGTAAAATTGTCCGCGCACATAATCCATACTAATCCGTAGCTAAAAGGTCTGAAAAGTTGTTGAGAGCAAAAGCAGCACACTGCCAACTGTGGACATATTTTTCAAACCTTACTCATACTAGAATGTGTTGCCTGAGGGCATTCTCCTTCAAGGATCAAATTGTTAAATCAGATATAGTGGGAATTGTGGCGTCATATTTGGTGGTGGTGTCATATTTATCAGTCCATCAAATCTGGAGTTATTTAAAATGGAGCTGCATCAGGTGGCTTACCAGCCAGGTAGGGGAGACCGGGGCTGGTTGGAACACTTTTCACTCTCGGTTATATTTCTCCGTCTTACAATGCGTTGAAATGGTCAAATTGTGATTAACTGAAAGCTTGGGATCTCAGCTACAAAATGTATACATTCAATGTCAACAAATGATCCCTTGTTTTGAGTTATTTATGATTAAAGTGGTGTTGTGCATGTGTGCCAACCTGCCCCATGCATGGGGTTGGTTGGCACATGTAGTCGGGGTTGGTTGGAACACCTATGTTATAGTCCTTTGCAGTACTCCTTTTGGTTTTGTTTAAAGTGCTCTATATGATCTATATCACTGCCTGTAGGGCTTTGCTGATGTCTTTCCTGTGTGTTTTTCTTCAGTAGGGCCCACCGTCAAGATCAATTTGCTCCCTACCGATTTTTTTTAACTTCAAATGTTTAAATTTGTCTGAAAATGTTTGAAATGCTTCCAAATGTAAAACTATGTTCAGTAATTACAATAACAATGTTAAAATAAAGATTGATGATGTTTTTATGCATAAAATACAAAGTTTATAGATTTGTCACAAAATAGCCATAGGGAATGTATGTGCCAACCAACCCCAAAATCAGTGTGCCAACCTGCCCCGCCCACTTTAGGTCAAACTTTTTTGCACAAATGCTGTTAGCCTGCTAATATCAGTCACCTCAGGTTTTCAAACTTCATTTTAAATTATAGATGAGTCCCCTAGCAATCAATTATAATCAATCTTTTTTTTATATCCCTAACTATTACCCTTCTAGGATGTATTTAGTGGGAGGTGCATATTCTAAGTTTTGACACTACAAAATTAAAAAGTTGTTCTCACCTAAAGGGTTAATGACCTGGAGACCAGTTACATACGTGAGTTTACTCTACTCAATAAGGCCGTCAATTTAGTGTTGGAATTTTGTTGCAGCTCCCTCTAGTAGCCTGGATATTAACAGTGTTTCAACCTGCCCCTGTTCCAACCAGCCCCGGTCTCCCCTACCCCACTGTTACCAGGGGCCTCAGGGGATGGAGAAGTACCCATGTCTTCTTTCTTTTTTCAATCCACGGTTACGCAAAACTGTAATTATTCTGCTTTGGCAACGCCTTGGCTCAGATGCCCAGCCAAAGAGCCGCTCCCTACTGCCTCGAGCGATCCTTTTTTTCCCCCTCCCGCTTCCAAAACGTTCTTCATCTTTACTGAGAACAATGTTTGGGTACATAGGAAACTTTAGAGCGCATACTGTCCTGTGAATGCAAAACTTTCAACGCCATATTACATTATTTCACAATGTCTGGAATCCCATTTCGAGCATATTGGCTTAGATATATTACCACCCTTTTACCCACTGTTTCGCATACGGTCACATAATGAAAAGCACTGATGATGACAAATGCATAAGATATACATGGCTTTGGTTTCTGCAGCACGCTTCAGTGCAGTGTATCTGTGCCCTGGCATTAAGCTATTAAAGCTGTGAAGTTTGAACAAGACCAAGCCCAAGCTCAGACTGATAGGCTGTCTGTGGTGTTTTGGCAGCACCACCGGGAGGCCCGCGTGTTTGTTTTGGGGTGTTTGAATAGAAGGCCAAGCCAGGCCCGGTGAGTGTGTACTGGGTTGGGACAAGTGTATGCGTGTACGATAACGAGCAGGAATGTCACATGGAGCTATCGGAGTTATACATGTGAGAGGTATTTGCTGATGTGGAGCAGCACTGAGCAATCCGATAGCCAATACGGGAGACCGGGGCTGGTTGTCTCACGGGTTGGTTGTCACATTGCTTATTCCAGGCACACTAGGTGATGCTGCGGTAAAATTTTGATATCAAACTGTTACCCTTTGATAGCTTACTCATTTGCACTAGGAATTTTGCTGAGCAGACACACAGCATTGAGGTGAGGAGACAATTTTTAAATTTCATGGGTCAGAGTAAATTTTCATGTTAGTGTTGTTTTTGTATTGAGAGCTTGTAGGATATTAGTAGTTCAAAAACAAAACACTCATTAAAAAGCCAAAGGTAGTAGCTTTATTTTGAGTCATATTTTAGCTATCAAGTTAAAGCCATGTGGCAGCTAGGTTAACATCTTTGTCAAGAGGTCAGTTGGGGATGGTTGTCACATAGCTTGTGGGGTTGGTTGTCACATGTGTTTGTTGTCACTGTGACACAGTTGTCACTGTGTTTGCAACTTTGTTTGCAACTTACATGATAATAAGGAGGTTTTAGCACTGAAAATTATTTCATTTTATTTCTCAACACAGTAGACAATTCAAGTAACTGATCACCTCCTTTAATCCCATTGTTTAAACATAAGGGGCATTGATGACAACTATCAAAGGGGTGGTATTCATATTAAAACTTATTTGCAGTTTCTATCTTAAAAAACTAAAAAGTTACACATCATTTTTTAAGATCCCATTTTATCACTGAAATCCCATTGAAACTCTATAGGGACAACCAACCCCATACCCTGTGACAACCAACCCCGTGATGGGGCTGATTGTCACATTGTGTCAGAGTGTCTTTGATGGTTAATTGCTCCCTGTTACAATACATTCTAAAAGTAAAAATTATACACATTTAAAGCCAAGACCCCAAGCTTTCATTTCATGTAGGAATTACTGCTAAAAGAGTTTTTGAAGATGAGCAATTCATGCATGAGTACAAATTGTTACAACCAACCCCGGTCTCCCCTAAGGGCTTGAGAATCTCAGATCTCAAAGCAGTGTTCAAACCTTATGCAAAGTCTATATGTTTAAAAGTGATGTGGTGCAGACTCTACAGTGAATGTATGAAGGAGTTCATCCTTGTTGAAGTAAAGTAAAAAAAAAAAATAGCAAAGTATTCTGGGATTGTAGTTTAAAACAGTTAGAGCATGCTGGGATCGTAGTTTAAACCAGCTCTTAAGAAACACAACTTGGCAACACTTGGACAGGAAATACCCTTAACAGGCTGACAGATCAGATCAGGTCACCTGAGGCTTCTGTCAGTCAGAGGTGTTGGGAGACAATGACTAATAACAATTAGCTGTCTGAGATGCAATGTTGTGGTGGTTGACTAATTGCTCTCCCAGGAATTGGAATGTTGGAATTCACCCAATGCATCATCGATACAGTAGCCTACAGTAAGGTTCTAACAATTACATGGTCATGTTTGGATGCCAGGAAACGGTTTGATGCCTGAATACGGTTTGATGCAAGGAAACATACAAACCAATGGGAAAAGACAGGCTATATATATGTATATATATATATATATATATATATATATATATATATATATAGTATATATAAGACAGGCTATATATATATATATATATATATATATACTATATGATAATAATAAATAGTAAAGGCACAAGTGTACAGTAGTAAAGACACATCTGTTGTTAATCTGCTGACCTCTACCCTTTTGTTTCTCTGTAGTCTCCTCTCCAGAGGACTCCCCCGAGGAGGAGGACATGGGTCCCTGCATGCTGGTGTCCCGAGGCTGCTCCTCCACCGTGGAGGTGGACTACGCAACCTCCACCTCCTCCAGAGCCCGCGTCTCCCCCTGCACTCCCACCGTCTCCGTCGGCGCCACCCGCATCGTGGCCATCCCACAGCTCGCCGGCTCCGTCAGCCCTCACGGCTCCGTCGTCTTCTCCGACTCGCCCTCCTCCTCCTCCTCGCGGCCCCCGCTGCCCTGCGGCATTATGGGAGGTGGCATGATGGGAGGTGTGCAGAGGAGGAGACCCCAGCCGCCGTCCCAACAGACGGAGGTGGCCGGTTCCCCTGGGAACCTGTCGCTGTTCCGCAACTCACTCCGGGGCAGCGCGAACTCGCTCCTGTCCACTTCTCCAGGCTCCGACACCAGCTACATCATGGGCAGGTGAGCATGGGAGGACTCCTGGGTTAATGGAGTGGTCATCATAATAGGCAACAAGTACAATCTCTGAACAAAAGGTTGTTCACTTGGCCCTACTGAGAAAACCTTTTTCTCAAAGTAGATTGAGAGTGTTACAGTACAAGACAACAGACCATCAGGGACCATGAAGATTTAACTCTCACAAGCCAACGCATGTGAGGGATGGCTCATGACATTTTTGAAGCTGAAGGGCTCCAAGGTGAAATGGTTGAGGAGGTGTTTGGTATAGTACAGGTAGGATTAATGTTGGTAAATAGCTTAGCCAGGTCATCGGGAGACATAAACACTCAGGCCCAAGCAGCATGGCTGAGGGATGACTGGAGTATTTTTAGCTGTAGCCTGTCCCTACAGAGGGCTTGTTTCCTTTCAATTTGACAGTGGAAGTGAAGTCAATGGAGACATGTCATAATAGTCAATGGAGACATGTCATAATAGTCTGTGTATGTGTCACATTACATATCACTCAACAAATAATTGAATCATGCCACAGATTTCTATTTAATTGAGTAATTAATTAATGTCAGCTTCGATAATGTTCTATGAACACATCACATTTTTGTGTATGACATGTTTTTTTTTTATTTATTTGCCTAGCATTGAATCCATGTTTGTCAAATTAATTAGTGTCATTTGTCTGTCTGACTAATAGGTCTTGTTGAATGACAGCTGATTGAGTTGCTAATGCTCTTGTCGAATTTACTTGATTGGCGTGTGTCAAAGGACTGATGAGAGAGCAGAGTGAATACAGCACAGCATGGCTTGGCAGGCTTTCATTATGATGCATTTGATGAAAACAGAAGCATACTCATCAGATAATGCCATTACACTTGCTGAAATAATGAGCACAGTCATATCTTTCTAAGAGATCACAGTGTATGTAACGTTCAAACTGTTATCTATCCGCAGCTGCAGACTTTAAGTCTTACAACAACAGCAGTGAGTGGTAGTGGGAAGTGCCTGTTCTGAGTTTAATACCACAATCTTTTTGCAACAGATGGCATCCAGCCCTTTCTCCACACTCCTCTGCAACCTGCCTGTACAATGGTGTTGTCTTATCATCAATCTTTGAAAGGCCTTTAGGATGTATTACTGCTGCCAATCATAACAGTGTGCCTAAAAATGCAAACACAATACTATAGGTACACACTATACATAATCTGTGAAAACTGACTTGTGATCAAACTTAACAATACTCATATTTGACACCCCCCCCCCCCACACACACACACACACCTTACCTCTATATGAATAGACATGTTTTGAATGGTATTCAGATAAGCAAATAATATGTGTATTAATTATGTTAGGGTTAGCTTAATCACCTGGCTGCAGGGCAAATTGGCCAATAATAACCATCATAAAAATAAGTATATGGGCTCCTTAACCGATGCACTGAAGGCAGAGGTATGTTGTTTAAAAGGGAGTGGTGCTAACAGTGTGAGAGACTGATGAGTCAATGTTAGTATTAACAGCAGTGCCCAATGAATCAGAATCAGACCGTGCTTTAATCATAAAGAAGAATGAAGAAAAGAAATGCATTCCAATGTACAGCCTGCCCCTGTGCTGAAGACATTTTGCAAAATCAATGTATTCTCCTTTGCTTTTGTCTACCCTGTTATGTACTGTACCCTTTTTGTCTAAAGCTACTTGTATTATTGCATTGAGACATGAAGTCATATGTGTCTTCTGTCAGTGACTAACAGGGACTTTCACTGAGTATGCAGGATTCCTCTTTTCAGTCTTAACTGGAATCACCCAGATCAGTCCACTTCTTCATAGTATCTTACCACAGAGCACAGTTGAAAGTACTCATGTATGCCAATTCTTATCCTCTCTCTGTCTCTCTCTCTATCTCTCAGTTGTCAGTCGCTCCTCAGCGATGACACCGACAGCAGTCCAGAGGGTCTGACGCCCAGCTTGAGCGGTTCCCTCGGCGACGTGTCCCGTGCCCACAGACCCTACGGCTGCCGGCAGCTCCATGGCGTGCCGCTGTCGCCGTACCTCAACTCCAGTCCGTCCGGCTCCCTCACCGACATCCCCGTAGTTCTCATCAACGGAGCTCCGCAGAGCGGGACGCCCGAGGGCCATATCAGAGACCACCACCACGGCCTGAGCGTCAGGAGCACGTCCAGGTCACCGTCGCCCCAGGAGACACCCACGTCCATGGACAGGAGGCCATTTCAAGGTATGTAGTGTGTGTCACTGCTGTTCCATGCCCTGTGTTTGGAACATCCACTATAACACTATTGTTATCATTACCACCATTTAGCTATTCCCCATATAGGGCACTAGTGAAAACCACCATTTAACTATTCCCCATATAGTGCACTAGTGAAAACCACCATTTAACTATTCCCCATATAGTGCACTAGTGAAAACCACCATTTAGCTATTCCCCATATAGCACACTAGTGAATAGCCACCATTTAGCTATTTCCCAGTTCAGTGCACTATGGAGTGGGTGAGCTGATGTTCCAAACACAGGGATGGTCTAATTCACATTATTGTACTGAGACACATGATCAGAGACTAAAGTCAAATAGTCCTGATTAGAGGAGTGCAGTGTTCAGTTGTGATGGGACTTACATTCCCCATATGCACAGACAGGTATTTTTAACTGAATATGAAACAAATGCATTTTATCCTGTGTCTTTGACTTTCAGGCAGCCAACCTAATATGAAATTTGTTATGGACACCTCCCAGTACTGGTTTCGACCACAGATCACCCGTGAAGAAGGTAAGGTCCTTCATGATCTCAGCTTCTATCTGAGCAGCAAAACCACAGAGGGAGAATGATATGAAAAAAATATCATCACAGCTGTGCAGGGCGTTGAAGCCATGGTGTTATTTATTCATTGTAGTACATAATCATGAGTCTTTGCAATAGTGTACTCTCTCTGTGCAGTACATGACTCAAATGCTATATTAACTTAAGTCCGCTTGCACTCTAATGTTGGAGATCCTGTGGTGAACTGTAGATTTTGGGAATCAAACACGACATTCCTTGCAGTGTACCGCAACTGTTCATTGTCAACAGCAACAACAACTCTGTAATGGATGACCCAATAATTGCTGCTTGGCAACACCAAAACAAACATTGTTCTTTTCTCTTGACCTGACAATAGCTGATGCCATCCTCCGTGTCCAGGACCCAGGTTCCTTTGTAGTGAGAGACAGCACATCATACAGGGGCTGCTTTGACCTAGCGATGAAGATCCACCCAGCGGCCACCGATCCTGTTTCCCTCTGCAAACCAGGTATGTGTGCGCTGCGAGTCACACTGTCTACATATTCACACGTCAATGACCTGGCTCACAGGTTTATCTCCCTTATGAAACACCAGTGACCAGTAATTGAGGAACTGACACCTTTTCAGGCATGTAGGCCAGACACTGGACATAACAAACCAAAAACAATGAGTAATATTTATTCAGAGCGCGTAGCTTTGGGCTAATGTGAGACAATGACTTACACAGACAAACTCAGACAAAAGTCAGTGACTAACAGGGACTTTCACTGAGTGTGCAGGATTCCTCTTTCCAGTCTTAACTTGTATGCAGACGGTCAGTCTACTTCTGATCTGGGTGTGCCCAAAGACACATTTCCTACTGTCCTCCCACATGTTTTTGTTTTATTGTAACTCTTGGTGACGTAAATCAGAGCACATGTGATAAGCCTATATGTATATATAGTATCTTACCACAGCGCACAATTAAAAGTACTCATGTACTCACAGTGACCTCCACAGGTATTGCTACCCGTATTGCTAAAGTTAAGAAAAAAGAGGAAGTAAAATAAATCTATATACTGGTATTTTTTTTTGGCAATTTATATATTCTATCTCTATGTATCTATCTATCTCAAAATGAAATTAATGAGGAAAAAATCTAGCCTTTAAAGGGAAAAAAAAATAATATTAAGGAAAAACAATGCACCATAAATATATATTTTTGACAAAAACACGTGCCACAATTATTGGCGCTGTAGTTTTTCAGTTTTCTCACAAATTGTATAAAATTTCACAGTGCTTCTTCTCTTGTGACCTTTTCCTGTCTCGTTTCATTGGTAGATGATTCCACAGATCAAATCAAACACTTCCTTATCGAGTCCTCTGCTAAGGGGGTGCGTGTCAGAGGATCTTCACATGAGCCCTACTTCGGTGAGTGCTTCCCCCTGATCTTGCTTGAACCCACTGGAAACATGGACCAAACCAGGTGCTGCAGTACCATCGATGTGTTTCCTAAAAGCATCATTGTGCAACAACCACAGCAGCTAATATAGAGAGTGTTGACAATGATTATGAAAATTACATATACTAAGTTAATAATACACTGTATTTGCAAAGACACAGACTGGTTTAAACATTAGTCCATATTTTCAGTCACCACTGGAAAAAGGTTGAACACGTAACGGTCAATCAACTTACTGTAGGTCTTGGTTATAGTTTTTTTGTTAAACAGGGTTTACGCAAAATGTTGTAGCCTTGTACAATAGTGGTGCGACACAGGCTGTTCCACTATCACCTGGATACAACCTGCACACCTCTGTTCCATATCCATACACACTCTGTGTCTCATGGCTGTCATGTCACTCACACTGGATGACGCCATGGGCACTGTCGCTATGGGACTGACTGATGTCTGTTTACCTGCCTTATCAGTGAATGGCACCCTGACTCACACATCCTAATCTGAAATCTGCGATAGCCGTGCTTCAACACTTTCATATACTCTTATCAGTTCAAATCACTCTGACTCACACATGCTAAGGATTCAGAAATTTGCAATAGCAGAGCTTCAACACTTTTATAATACTCTTACTTGGACACCAGCCCCCACACACCCTCACTCCACCCCCAAACACTCCCACCCTGCACACTCACGCTCAAACGCTCACACCCCACTTTAAAGAGGCCATATCCTTGATCCTTGCCCTATCATATTTACCCTCACTCGCCTCAACAGTGCAGAGTCATAAGGGCGTGTGTGTGTGTGTGTGTGTGTGTGTGTGTGTGTGTGTATGCCTTTGGGAGTGTGCATGCCTTTGTGTTTGTCACTCTTGGGCATGCAGACAGTGCTGATGACACAACACTCCTTAGGCTTAGACAAAGCCAGCGCATGGCTATAAATGGACAGGATCAGGATCATTTGATCAAAATAAAGTAAATTTTTTAGAATCAATCAGGCTTATATAATCCTTATCTTAATTGAAACACTATTATGATTGATAACGTTTCCCTAACATAATTTAACAAAATTAAAATAACAAACATATTTCCAAAGCATTAAATACTGTAGTGACAAAGAGGAATGTTTGACAGGCTGAAGCATGTCGTGAGGCATTAATAATAAAATCAAATAGACTAGAATCAAAATGGAAGACCACCCAAGAAGTGATAACCAAAGACATGCATTGCACAAGCCCTTTTACGAAGGTACAGTGGAGATGCGCATCATACTGATTGTTATCACCAAATTCCTAAGTACAAACTCAGGAACACAGGAAGTGACGCGTTTTAAGAGTTATGACATATCATCTGAGATATATCATGATAAAAAAGTATTTGGGAATTCATCTCTCGCCAGATGAATTTCGTTCCGCCTAGCTCCACCTAGCCGAAATTCATCTGGCGAGAGTCAGGTTACTCATGAGTCTCTTCCATTTGGAAAAAAACACTTAAATATTACTGTAATCCATTAAATATATTGATGAAGTTACATAAAGTATGAATCTTCCTGACTGAGATGTGAATATGAGGTTGAGTAGTCCTCTTCTAATTTTAAACTCATATATGGAGATTAACCCTCTGAAATGTGAAAAATTTGCAAATGTAAAGTAGGCTATTGCCATTCACTCTCATCAACTACAGAGGTGGTCACATTTTCAATATTATCTTTAATGGCTTACTACTGCCCCCCTGTGGCCAGGTATGGGAATTGTTTACATGAAAAAAGTAGGTCACAGTCATTTTATTTTCTGCTGTGATGTAAAAACTCTGCAGCAGCTGCTATAGTTAGTGATGAATCTCGAGTAGTTCAGTGTTAATAAGTGTAATTAACACGTGTCGTCTCTCTCTCTCTGACAGGGAGTCTCTCTGCCCTGGTCTATCAGCACACCATTTCTCCTTACGCACTACCCTGCAGACTCGTCATCCACTCTCAAGGTAACGCAGGATGCTTGCATCTACTTGCTCTCACTATCTGACTGTATCATCCTACCTGACATAGTTCTGAGGTCAAAATGTCATGCATGCATCCGTACAATATCAAAATAGATATTCATATACAATAATAATAGTTTAGCCTTTTAAAAATGAGTGAATCAAACCTTTAAGTTACCTGATATTATTGACATATTATTTCAGTTACTGATGGACTTTCTTTTGTTGCCCCACAGGTGTTAAGAGAGATGAGGAGGGATCCCCAACCACGTCCCCCAGTGAGGAGCCTAGTAAGACAGGTAAGGACACGGGACTATGGAGGAATCAGGCAGATACTGTATAGGATCAGTGGGATTATTGCAATAATGAGGCAGTACCACACAAACATCAATCCTCAATCCTGAAGAAGTGGTAAAACTAAAAGCATTCAAAGTTCTTCACTAGAACTAGAGCATTTGAAGTTCTTATCTAGAACTAAAAGCATTTAAAGTTCTTAACTAGAACTAAATGCATTTAAACGTAAATGTTGAAACAAGTGCATAAATAGTAATGGGTTTTGGGAAGTAACAGAGCAACAAAAAAGTTCCTCCTCTGTACATTAGATTTGATCTGTCAACATTGAAGACTGCTGATTGTCTAATGTTTGTGTTATCTTCTCTTCGAAGCATGCAACTTCCTGTATTTATGTGCGGTTCCCACGGAGACGCTGACGGGCCCCTGCGCTGTGCAGAAGGCTGTGTCTATGGTCTTTAAGAAGGAGGCGGCAGCCACACCCACAGTGGTCAACCTGAAAGTGTCACCCAAGGGTGTGACTCTGACCGACATACAGAGAAAGTAAGACAACTCAAGTGCAGGAGCCAATGACACTTTATGAGACACTTTCCTTAAAGGTGCAGTCAGCGCTTCTAAACCAATAGCTTGAATCGAGCCAGAAACAATGTCAGTCAATAAAACACGTTGTTTCAGTAGCAGGAAATGGATGATTGTCATTTTATTTGGCTGCTGAGATCACACATCAATAACATGATTTTGTAAGAATCATGGACTGCACTTTTATCTGACTTAACATTGACTGACTTTTAACTGACTTAACATCAATAAAGCATTAACTACACCAATTAGAGATAGTGTCTCTTAATGTTTGCCCAGTTTGGGCATGGCTATAAAAACAAGAAATATAAATTAAACAAAAGCATTCAACATCATCTGAAATGTGAATTGGACATTAAATTATATCTTTATTTTTTTCAACAGGCTCTTCTTTAGACGGCACTTCCCTGTCCACTTGCTGAGCTATGGTGGCGAGGACCCCGAGGAGAGAAGGTGAGAGAGATCAAACACTACACACAGGCCTAGAACACCAAGGTGGCAGGTGCCCAAGGAGCCGGTATGGCCCTGGTCTGATAAAAAAGATCTGGGCCAGGGTTCTAGCCGCAGCCTGGGTTGGTTTAGACCAGTTTTTATCTAAGATTGTAGTATAGCTGCTAATGTAATGTTGTACATGTGTCACTCTTTCCTGTAGGTGGCAGAAAAGCTGCAAATCAGTCAGGTAAGAATTCCATCTAAGTTAATTTTATCTAAGTTATTAGTACAAAATAAATAGAATCTAAAAGTGAAACTAGACTATCCGTAAATGAAATACTGCATATTTTTATGACTGTAGCAGGAGAGCCATGTTAGTTAAGTGTGTCTGTAGCAGGAGAGCCATGTTAAGTGTGTCTGTAGCAGGAGAGCCATGTTAGTTAAGTGTGTCTGTAGCAGGAGAGCCATGTTAGTAAGTGTGTCTGTAGCAGGAGAGCCATGTTAGTTAAGTGTGTCTGTAGCAGGAGAGCCATGTTAAGGGTGTCTGTAGCAGGAGAGCCATGTTAGTTAAGTGTGTCTGTAGCAGGAGAGCCATGTTAGTTAAGTGTGTCTGTAGCAGGAGAGCCATGTTAGTTAAGTGTGTCTGTAGCAGGAGAGCCATGTTAAGTGTGTCTGTAGCAGGAGAGCCATGTTAGTTAAGGGTGTCTGTAGCAGGAGAGCAATGTTAGTTAAGTGCGTCTGTAGCAGGAGAGCCATGTTAGTTAAGTGTGTCTGTAGCAGGAGAGCCATGTTAAGGGTGTCTGTAGCAGGAGAGCCATGTTAGTTAAGTGTGTCTGTAGCAGGAGAGCCATGTTAGTTAAGTGTGTCTGTAGCAGGAGAGCCATGTTTGTTAAGTGTGTCTGTAGCAGGAGAGCCATGTTAGTTAAGTGTGTCTGTAGCAGGAGAGCCATGTTAGTTAAGTGTGTCTGTAGCAGGAGAGCCATGTTAGTTAAGTGTGTCCTGTCTTTCCCTCCTCCCTGCAGGATGTTTGGGATCGTGGCTAAAGGTGTGGAGGCCGGCGCGGAGAACATGTGCCACGTCTTCGCCGAGTACGACCCGCTCCAGCCCTGCGGCCTCTCTCTTCAGCTCATCCACAACATGATCACCAGCTCCCATGCATAGGCACCTGTGCCGCGCAGGTGCGTGAGGAGAGCAGAGCGACAGAGTCACGGACAACCTGTCGTCGGCTGGGTCGTCGAGGTCACTGACCTCAGGGAACGTGCATGGAGAGTAAGCGCGCCGAGCTGGCGTGACATGGGACTACAGACGACAAAAATGTCGACAAAAAACGTCTGATCTAACAGCAGGATTCTACATGGCAGAGGATTAGCTTAAATGCTGGGGACGACCAGTAGATGGCGTGACTGCTTTCAAAATGGCTTTGATGGACCATTCTTCATTGGGCAAAATTCCTTCAGCTGAATACTCTTGCTTTGAATGGCTTTACACGTTGCCCTCAAAGAGGACCGGACAATACTTTCAGAAGTGCTACTAGGCCTTTTGCACATGTCTACAAACACACTTGTAGTTGTGACCACTAGGCCGCTTTGTAACCACCAGGCTGCTTTGGTGAGAGACATATTTATAGTGAATCATGAAAATATATACAGAATATGCTTATATATCTATATAAGGTACACAATACATTGGATTATTACACGGCTCTTCATAATGCTGCAGAATGCTCCATTCACTTGAATGGGCCTTCCCAATGTTCGGTGGTCTGCTAATTCTCAATAACAGACCGTTGCTAAGTATAACAAACCGCTGTCAAGGAAAATGGGCTTTGTGCTTCTATTTCACATCTTTCATATCACTACGCAAGGACTGGAACTTTATTCAAAAGTGAAAGCAGACGGTTAATCAGCTGTGTTCTAAAGAATGTTTGATTCAAGTTCAGCGTGTGCTGTTGTCGAACTATTTGTTTCTCACCAAAATCCACGATGAAACAGTAACAAATAGGCTAGGTTATGTAGGCTAAAGAGTCACTTCGTGGGGAGTTTATTGTTTCGCTTTGGCAAGTAGCCGTGTAATAAGCGGGATAATGTATAGAACGCCGGTCATTATTGGGAAAATAAGTCCCTTCAGGGCGGAACAAGACCCCTCCGCTGTGCGTGCATTATCCCTTACATATATTCTACATGTAATGTGGATGTGTAATGTGTAATGTAAGAGACCACTTCTCAGGTTCTTAGTGCTTGTTACTGTACTGCACTTTTCTACTGAAATGCCTGTTATATTTGATGCTTTGGATGTAAATGTGAAAGTAATTTGCACTCTAAGTTCCACATTAAATTATATAATTCAAACATACAAACTGATGTTCATGTTAGAAAAAAAACAACAAACGAGATTATGAATTTAGCCTTTTATTTAAATTATCTCATCATTGGATAATAAAATGCATATAATTTCTTTTTGAAAAGTAAAATGGGCCCCAACCCAAACTGAAGAAAGTGGAGTCATTTTTCAAGTGTTCAAGCAGCACTAATTCAAGCACATGAAGAGGACTGCATAGATAGGAAAGGTTGAAAGGGCTAACATTACAAGTCTCAGGCACCCAACTGCAAAGCACATCGGTAACTTTTTTTTGTCATCTTTGGCGACCCACCCAAAAAAAAAAAAGACATTGCTTCATAATCCTGGACCAGGGTTACTTTTTGACCATAGGATATGTATCTCAACTCACTTGTCACCTTCCCTTCATTATTAACCAACCAAAAGCACTTGTTTTCTGTGTGCTAAATGCAACAAGTAGCACTGAAGATGTAATGTCCCTCAGCACTCACTGCACTCTCATACACTGCATTCATCCTTGCATTAGAGCCAGTGTTTTTATTGCAATACCGCAGATACAGAAGCAATCAAGCAAATCACCAAACATTCCACTAACAGTAGCCATAGTTACTGTTTAAATCTTACAGCTACGGTCAAAACAGTAGCCAAATGCAAATTCATGGCTGTGAATCTGCTTATTTGATGCTGTTAACATTATTGTTGTCTGCGGACGTAATATATGTCACTGTTTGTTCACACCATTATAGTTGACAACTACACATTTTTTGAGAACTGCCAAAATCTGACAGGTTGATCAAATAAGTGCCAATTCACTGAAACCATCTTGTGCACACAACCACTCTCCAATTCTCACTTCTCAGAGCAAATTCATTAGACACAAATTCACTTTAAAGTTAATGCACTTTTAATGAACTACGATATGCCTACTTATCAAAATATTATCATAGCCTATACGTTAAATAACAAGGATAAAATATATTGCCTCACCATGTAGTAAATTCTTATTTTATGCATTGGTTGATATAAATAAATATATCACACAAAGAGTTGCCATTCTCCTGTTGCTAATCTTTTTAGAAAACCAAGGCTTAATAAGCAAATTATTTCATAAAGAACAGTTCATATGCAAACCTCAAAAGTAGATGTCACTGTAATACACCACCACAATCAAAAAGTAATGCATTCATGGAATAGAGAAGCTATATACACGTTCAATGTACGCCCTCTCCTGGTTGCATCTGATAACACACTCAACCACTGAAAAAAAAAATCAGGATAAGTTTGACTTGCTGTTGTCTATTGCAGAATCAGCCCTCCTTATTTGTGGCCCAGAGCTCAAGTATCTAGATCAACCGTCTCAAACTGACCTGAGGTCATCTGCTAATTGTGCCAATGAGGAGGAAGACTTCACAGCGACGATAGGAACCACAGTGCACATTCATACATAGGTTGCCTCTTTTTTTTTGTGTCAAGTGTTTAGTTTGTTTGTTATCGTCAATATCAGTTTGTTAAACAGCACAGCCTGCATATACAGAAAGAGAAATGGAAGCTTCTAGAGAGAGGCATGTGATTGCTGAGCAAATCAGTCTCACCATTGCATTCCTCAAAAAGTGCATCTGAAGTCTTTCACATACTCCACAGCCCATCCATGTCTGGAGGGTGCCGCCCTGAACTAGTTCACCATGGGGCCTATTTAGGCTAACAGGCTAAAGGCCCATTAGCCGGACTGGTGACGTAAAGTGCTAAGGAGCCAAGGGCTTCATACCCACAAACAGCTCAAATGGAGGCCTCACAGAACCGCTTCAGACAAAAGGGGTCTGCTAAACAATTAAATTCAGAAGGAAATACATTCAAATACAGGTAATGAAGTTGGGATGGAAGCTCATTTTCAAATGCTCACCTCATTCTGAATCCAGATGGGTTATTAATGGCCACGGTTACTGTTGTTGCCATTGTTGTTTTGTGTGTATGGGTAAAAGCCATAAAATATGACTGTAGGGAAGGGCAGGTCAAATCTATACATACATTTATTGTATTTCTAATTGTAAATTATCTAAATGATTAATCCATACCAACATTTTTGTTTCTCTCTGGGGGGAAAAAATATTGTTGGGATTAATGGTGGCTTTGATGTTGTCAGAAGACGAGATGTTTTTCACAGTGACATTACTCGTTGACCTGACGCTTTATTCCAACGGCTCAGGTGGCAATGCTGCAGGTGCTTTCACTTGATAGCACTGCTGTCACAGTGATATTGCCACAGAAACATAGACGGCTACTGCATGCAGCATCAGGGCGCTGTGCCATTCCAGGACCCAACCAACGGAAGCAGGGTGCTGTACAGTGTGCACGCGACCATCGCATCGTCTGACCACTCGTCTGACCAGTCGTCTGGTTTGAGGCAGGACTCCACTCCTCTCCACTCCAGCATGGAGATGTTTCGTAACGCACGAAAAACAGCACAACGGCAAGAGAGCAAAGATGCTTATTTGTTTAGTGTGTGAACTATACGTAGGTGTGCAGACATACTGGAGCTGCTGAGCTGAGATGGAATTAATCCTCAGCAGAGAGCGTTGGAACCTAGCAAACCATAATCTGGCTAAGGGCCTGGATGAGTCTGTGTTCTTGTAAGATTTTGTTTTTTTTAAGGGTGAACTGAAGTTAGCTGGAACATGGAACATACGGCAAGTGGGATTATTATTTTTTCACTCGGATGTCTTGCTGTAGGTGTTCCAGGACTGAAGATGGTCCTAGTTCCAGTTTTGTTCATTCTGAGAGGGAGTACAGAATTACCTCTCTAGGAGATGTATGTGTGTGCGTGTGTGTGTCTCTGTGTGTGTGTGTGTGTGTGTGTGTGTTTGTGTGCGTCTGTGTGTGTGTGTGTGTGCATGTTTGTGTATGTGTGTGCATGTTTGTGTATGTGTGTGTATGTTTGTGTGTGTGTGTGGTGTGTTAGGCTGCAGTATCTCACCACAACCACACACTGTCCACTGTCAAGTCCATCAGCTTGAACATCTCTCTGAGAGTGGCTGTGAGTGGCTACAATTGTGGGCTTATGACACCTCCAGTCCTCTAGGTGGTGCTACCCACCCCCTCAACACCTCACCCCCCTGACTCACTGGGCGATGGCGGGGATGCTGCGGGACCGGCGCATGACCAGGCGCACCTCCACATCAGGCAGACTGTCCTGCTTGGTCTGGGAGCAGCCCTCGTCCGTCACGGCCATGTGCAGGTCGAAGCGCAGTGACACTGACTTCTTGCGCAGCTTTGGGTTTCCCTGGAAGAAGGAGCCCTCCCACTGCTTTATCACCTTGTCAATCTTCTCAGTCCTGCAGAGAGAGAGAGAGAGAGAGAGAGAGAGAGAGGAATTTCAATCATCTACTCTTTGTAGTTTCAGATGGAGACTCGCTAATTATACATCAGGAGAACACATAGAGACACACTTACAGTACCCACACACACACATGAAATGACATTCAGAGAGACAAACATTCTTCACACGTCCTCAGTGTTTTTGTTACAATCAGCTCATTTTCATTCAAAATGACCTCCCTCATCTGCTTGCATTATTATGAAGTTAACATACATAGAAAAAAATGTTAACATGCCATCTTTCAGTGTACACTGCCAATTTTCAGAACCACCCAAAAATTCTTTCAAAGGCTTCACGGTCAGACGCTTTTGGAAAGCATTAAATGGCATCAGAAAATTGGCATCTTTAATACCAGAGTGAATCTCAACGGCATGAGCTTAAGGGTGAACCTCTGTGGCTTCTCTTTCCACACGATCTGTCTCAACCGTCAAAAAAACCCCTGATGCATACGAAACAAACAAAACAACTAAAATAATGAACTACACAAACAACACCGATGGAATGGCACCTGCATAGCTGAACATTAGGCCTGTGGCAGCGAACTCAAAATATGTTGGCGCTGGCCCATGCGGAATATGCCGCATGTTTGTTCTAGCACCTTCCATGCACACAGCTGCCCCACCCAAAAGGTGGACTGATGGCCCGAACGCCCACAGAGGGAACAATCATCCAAAAAGACAGACAGACAGAGAGAGAGAGAGAGAGATAGAGATAGACAGACAGACAGAGAGAGAGAGAGAGAGAGAGAGACAGACAGAGAGAGAGAGACAGACAGACAGAGAAGGAGAGAGAGAGAGAGAGAGAGTTGTGAGTTGCGTCTACTTTCCTGTAAATAACAGAGGAAGCCTTAATCATTATCTTTATTGTCATTCTCATTAAAAGGCCTGTGAACTCTTAACCCAGCTGGTCACAGATCCACCCAGTCACTATGCCCACGCAACATAAATCATTCATCAACATAATCACCAATCATGCCACACACCCTGGCACAGATAACAACCATTAAACAAAGCAGAACCACGAGGACAGTGACAACACCATTGTACTCCTCTAATTATACGTTTTTGAAGTGTGAGAACATAGGCCACTTAAGTCCATTGGGGGAGAAGGCACCATTTATCATGGGCATGTCAGACGCCAGACAGATGCACGGCATCCGCCTCCACCCAGACGCCATACAACCCCCGGCTTGGATCTGAAGATGTGTTACTTATCTGCCACGTACTCCACACTGATCTGAGTCTAAATGTCGTGACATCTGTTTTAGCGTGCAGGTACATAAAAATTATGTTTTTCCTACATAGTGTCAGTCTACAGGACGCTACAGAAACAGACATTTGGCTGCATGTTCATGTTTGTCTATATTGCTAGCTCCCTCTACAGCTTCCCACTAGCGATACAAATATAAAACAAAACATGTAATACATTTTTAAAGGTGCTCTAATCGATGCTGGGTAAAGTCACTTCTGTTGACGTTCAAACAAAACAGAAAGCTAGCTCGTTACTTCCTCCCCCTCCCTCCTGTGCAATTGAAACTCTCCTAAACGCGCATCTCTTAGGTGATTTGCCGGAACAGTTTGTTATGTTTTTATGGGCAAGGTTGTTTTGTGGCTGTTTTTGGAGCCTGGGTTGTCCATAGAGATGGCATTTTTTACAGTGTATTCAGGACACAGGCAGCTAGCGGATTCTGAGGTGCATGGCTGCTGTAAAGTGATAAAAAATGTTTTAGCCTAAAAAATATATGACATCGCTTAGAGCACCTTTAAGCTCAAAACAGTGATACACTAAATATATATATACATACCTTAACTTCTAATGTACACTTTTTTATTCTGAAAACACTTAGAAAATGACTTTCTGTAAGAGAAATAACAACTTTGTTTCTCATGTTACTTTTTATATTGTATATGTTGCTCAACATCATGTGACAAGTGATGTGACAAGTCCACAGGCACTGAATCTATATCTCAACCTCCTATTTTCCCTGTTAATGACATTTTCCTTTGAGGAAAAACAAAACAAAAACAAAACTACCCCCCCAGTGTTCTCTGCACTTCACCTCAGAGCGTCCACACACTGTCGGGCCAAGCACACTAAGTGAGAATTCGGACACATTAGCCGACCCTGCCCGGGTCAGCTGTGCTGCTACACTGGTCCTCCCTGGTAGGCGGGGCCGAGATGACCACTCCCTTTTCTGACCCTGGCACCCACAACTCTGCCTTGTTTAATTTCACAAGAAATATCACGTCATCATAGCACAGGTATTCATAGCACGGGCCACAAACTTCTGTGAGCACAAGCAGAGACAAGATGTGAATGTTGTCATGTTACTTCATCAGAGAGCACACCCGAGAACAACCCTTTGGCAAGTCTGGTCTGGTCAAGAGCCAGCACAACCACCATGTATGTCAGTGCGCAAAAAAAAAAAATTGTCACTGCCTGTCTCCGCCCTCTAACATAATTTGTGGTGCCTACAAGTGACCAGTATAATTCAATCACAAGCGCAGTTGAATAGAGTCAACCAACAACAATACATGACAATAAGATATCAACAAGTTAAACACACAAAGACGATACAATACCATATCAACAAGTTAAACACACAAAAATTATACAATACCATATCAACAAGTTAAACACACAAAAACGATACATCAGGCCCTGCGTCTCATCTGATATTAGGCCAAAGCACCATGCACAACTACTCCTTGCACTAGCAATCCATCACATAAAGAACTAAACTTGGGAATGAAGCCCTCTGTAACATCAGCATGAGGGACACATACACCTTTCTGCATGTGTAATGGGAAACAGGAAGTGGACTCACTCCACGGTGCCATGGCCCTCAGCGCTCTCCCGCACCACGGTGCCCTGCAGGATCTCCTGGGTCTTCACCGTGGCGATCTTCACGTCCGTGTTCTTCTCTGGCTCTGCAGGACAGAAGAAGGCCTCAGAGTTAGCATCTTTGGTTGTGTGTGTGTGTTGTGTGTGTGTGTGTGTGTGTGTGTGTGTGCGCTCTCTGTGAGTACATGTACAGTATATACTGTATATCTGTGTGTGTGTGCCATGTTTATGTTTATGTTAATGCTAATGATATTTGGCAGACACAGACACTAATGATATTTGGCAGACACAGACACTAATAATATTTGGCATTCACAGACACAGGTTCGGTTCTTTGTTGCACCTGTCAGTATGACCAAGCTCTGCTGTCTGCGGAGTATTGCTGGATGCTTCTGGAACCCATCAATCTCAGTCATGTGGACCTCTGTGATTGGCCCCTCCTCGTCCTCGGGGCTGAATTCCACTCCGTTCTGGTGGATCTCCATGACGGGACCTTTCCAGGGCTTCAGTCCTCCCAGCTGACCGTTATGGGCCAGGTACCTACAGCGCCCCCCCAGGGGACGAGACGGACAACTCTGTTCATATTTGTTTCAGCCTGCTCCTCTCATAACTGAGGCTATGATAACTGACTGCTGAATAGAACATTGTGTTGTGTGAAAGGGATGAAGATGAAGTATGAATATAAAAAGGTAAAAAGTGAAAAAAATAAACAGTGTATGGTTTCTAGGTGGGCGTCAGATGAGCTGTTAAATTCCCAAAATAAGCACATGGCGGAGACATCCACGTTAATAACACATAATAGCTTCATTTGTCATATTTGTGTGTGAAAGAATCATTCTTTATGTGTGTGAATCCATCATTCTCTCAGCTATTGAACCTCGCACAAAGCATGGAGTTCCCTGATCCCCAGATGTCAAAAAAGCCATCCATCTCACTTATATGACAAAGAAGTAAACTACAAAGGTCTGCGTTTTGATGGTTAAACAAACTTTGGGATCCCAAGTAGCAACCGTATTGCCGAATTTAAAAGCTGTTTATCCCTTTAAGCTCTGCGTGCTCTGGTTTGTTTGGGCTCGTCCTTGTGTCTGGGGGACACGATGGTGCCAGAACGATGTTTGTTTGTGCATTTGTGTGTGACAGAGACAGATTCTGTGGGTCTGAGAGAGAAAGAGGGAAAAAAGGTGTTTGTTTATGGAAGAGAGGAAGTGATTGAGCGAAAGAGAGAGTATGTGTATGTTGTGCGTGTCTGAGTGTGTTTGTGTGTTTGTGTACTAAATTATATTTTAATAACTTCATGGGAGATAAAAGCAGCATAGTGTTAACAGGTATGTCAGGAGAGCATCGTGTGAAGCGAATGAGATTCTAGAGTCTACTTGTAAATGAAAGCCTAGAGGAGCTTCTGATCCCTCTATTCACTTTATAACCCTACACTCTTAGAACACAAATTCCTCAGACAGTTTTGTTTGTAAGAGAACCCTATTAGGCTCTTCTCATCCTGTAGCTAGCTACTCTCATACCACGTTGACCCTTGCACTCTAATGCCCACCTGCCCTCCTCGCTGTCCAGGAGCTTTCGGTAGGTCTTGATCTCGCGCTCGAGCCTCATTTTGGTGTTGAGCAGCTCGCTGTGCCGCTCCCTCTGGGTGGCCAGGCCGCCTCGCACCTCGCCCAGCTCCCCCTCCAAGTCGCGTACGACCCGCGACAGGTCCTGCAGCTGCTCTGAGTAGTGCTGCTGTGTGTGGCGCAGGGAGCTCTCCAGACCTTTCTCCTGGACGGGTAAAACACCCGATGAGAACCACAAGGGGACGAAAACAAAAAAAACACACCCGTGAGAAACACGACAGGGTCGTATTTACAGATTTGGAGTAGTCCTCCAGGCCATGTTCCAATTTCTCTCTTTTAAGAGTTCCACAGGGAACTGTTTTAGGAGCCATTGATTTCTGTTAAGAATTCCTGCTGAAGTTCAAATGATGGCATAGAATAAATATGACCATTTTTAACTGTGATTGAACAAGTTGTTCATCTATTTATTAGAAAAGAGTGGACAACAATGACTAATTGTGAATTAAAACAGCTGCTTATGTGTGTATGTGTGTCTGTGTCCATAAAATGAATACTAACCAGAGCATGCATGGACTCTATCTCCACTTGCAGACTGTGCCATTGCCTCCTGGCTTCGGCCAACTCTTCTCTGGCCTCCTTCAAAGCCACCTCTCCCTGGCTCACCTGTGCCAAGGCTGCCTCAGCCTGCCTCTGAAGATATACATCAAATACACATAAAGCATATGTCTATCTTGGCCTCAAAACGCACACACACACACACACACACACACACACACACACACACACACACACACACACACACACACACACACACACACACACAGAGTGAGTGAGAGAGAAAGAGAGTATGAAATACTTTACATACTTGTACATGCATAGACCCTGCCAGAACACTCTGCCATTACACTACACAATGTATAAAGGGGCACACTCTGCCTGGTAAATTTGCATTAAAACATTCTGACTGAAACCAAACAAGGAGTCTCTACATCTCCAAACCTGATGAATTTTTATGTAAAACTAGAGGGCTTGATAATTAAATCCAACCATGTCTTTTATCAGTGGTGGAAATAATTGATTTTATTTTGCTGCTGAATTGTATTTTTATGTGCTTGGCAAGTTTCTATGCAATCTACTGTATGCTCCAAGGAGTCCTGCACAGTCTCCAAAGGCTGAACTAAATGCTACCATAGCAAGAAAAGACTCCCTTAGGAGAAGGAGAAACCTTTGATCTCATTCACAGTTGAAAGATAAGGATCATGGTTTCGTGTTCACTGCACACGGTTAAGCAATTCTCTCAAGAGGCAAAAGAAGATATGCTACTGTATATATTTCCACCATTTTCTTTCTATTTCGCTATCTTCATCTGTTCTTCACCTTTCTTCTTACTTAGAACATTTTTGTCTACAATGATTTATTTTCTAACATCTACCCTCTTGCAAAAACACTTTTTTTTTTTTTTTTTTTGTACATTTTTTGA
>NC_055965.1:10773702-11011202 GCF_018492685.1 Alosa sapidissima
GGAGCGTTTTCCACTGCATCCTCAGCAAAACAGCCATATTCCGAATCGGAATCAGAAGAGCTAAGTTGTCGAAGATCTTCGGTAGGCAACACTTCAGAGACACCAACCCTACGATTCTCCTTATCCCTTCTATGCCTCACAGCTCTTGGGCACGGAGCTGGAGAAGTATCAGCCACGGGGCCCAATCTCACCTCCTGTCCCAACGGCAAAATATGGTTGCGGTGCATCACCTTGATGGGTCCTTTACCATCCACGGGCCTCAACCTGTACACAGGGAGGTCAGAAAGCTGACTGTCCACTACATATGGACAAGAACTCCACCTATCTGCCAATTTCTGCTTCCCTTTCAAACCAAGGTTCCGAATCAACACCCGATCCCCAGGACTCAGGCTATGATAGCGGACTTTCTGGTCATAACGCTCCTTATTGCTCTGGTTCATCCTATCCGCCGAGGCTTGGGCTAGCTGGTAAGCAGCTTGCAACTCCTCTTTCATCTTTGTCACATACCTCAAATGTGACGCAGATGACGTGTCATTAGACGAAACACCAAAACAGACATCAACAGGGAGTCGAGCTTCCCTACCAAACATCAAAAAATAAGGTGAGTACCCTGTTGCCTCATTGGGTGTGCAATTATATGCATGCACCAGATGCACAATGTGTTGGCTCCATTGGGACTTTTGCTGAGACTCAAGGGTGCCCAACATATCCAGCAAAGTCCTATTGAACCTCTCCGGTTGAGGGTCACCCTGTGGATGGTAAGGGGACGTCCTAGACTTCTTAACACCCAACATAGTCAACATCTCAGTCACCAGTCTACTCTCAAAATCCCTACCCTGGTCTGAGTGAATGCGGGTGGGCAAGCCGTAATGTATAAAATACTTCTCCCACAGAGTCTTCGCCACAGTAACAGCTGTCTGGTCCTTTGTGGGAAAGGCTTGTGCATACCGAGTGAAGTGGTCGGTGACAACCAGCACATTACAAACATTCCGAGAGTCAGGCTCAATCGAAAGAAAGTCAATGCACACCAGATCCAAGGGTCCAGAACTCTGTATGTGGGAAAGTAGAGCAGCTCTCTGAGGCAGCGTTTTCCGCTTGATGCAGCGTTCACAGGTCTTACAGTGTTTCTCAACATCCAGCTTCATACGGGGCCAGTAAAATCTGTCACGTACCAAGCTATACGACTTATCAAAACCCAAGTGGCCAATGTCGTCATGCAGCAACTTAAAAACAAGACTGTGAAACTGCTTAGGCAGCACCAATTGCCTTACACACTGGTCACCCTGCTTAATGGTCCTATACAACAACCCTTTGTTGAGGGACAGCTTTATCCACTCCCTTTTCAATACCTTCATGTCTGGGTGCCTAGTCTGGATACTGTTGGCAGGTTTCTTCAGACTAATCGCTTGCCAGACCTCTCCTATACAAGGATCACTCCTCTGGGCCTCTTGAAGCTCACCAGGACTGAAAGTAGGAAGCTGGTCAGTGGCTACTGTAGCAGCATGACAGTACACCGTAGGGATGGCTGACTTATGACTACCGATCTGATCAACCACACACGGAAAAGAGGGACAACCTGCTCTCTGCATGGATATAACTTGACAAATCGCTCTCACACCAGGCGCTGGAATTTCTTGCCACTCATCATATAGATCTTGAAGATGTATTTAAAAGACCACAAAAATCTGCATGGGCAAATTGAGTGAAGTTTCCTCTTTTTACTGGGTGTGTATGCACAGACTAGCATGTATATGTGTAGACCATGTATGTAGAATACAGTGAAGAGTTAGTAAAATATTGTACATTCAAGAAACACTTTTAAGTTTTGTACTGTACATCCTCAAGAAAGTTTTACCGAAGTACAGTACCATCAACATGTGAGGCAAAAAAATGCCCATAAAGACCCTCCTGTTACGACTCGCATTATGTGTGGCCCAATTACGATGATTGTTTTTGAATCAGTAGATGTTCCTCTCTCCAGCAACAGTAAAACCATCCACCAAAGCCACTGCACATGTAAGATAATGCCTCATAAAAATGACCAAAATTTAGAGATATGAAAATTCTGCTTTCAGTGGTTCTGATAACCCTACACCCTCTTAATGTCAATGCTTCATCTTCAACTTTTGGTCTGTAAAACTAGGGAACCCAGACTTTATGGAAATATAAAAGTTATTTTCATATATTTATATTAGAATTATCAGGGAACTGTAGCCATTGCAATTTCAGTCATTTTTAGCCATAAATTGCCTGATTTTCGAGGGTCTCCAGGGGGGCCCCCAGAACTCAGTAATGAAATATAGCTTGAGGGTTTTAATCATATGGCTGTCCATAGTTCCACATACCTCTCACACATACAAAGTATGAGCCGATTTGGCCGACCCCCATCTTCCAACCTCTGCCTGGTTTTCTCATCCAATGACTCTTAAGTACAATAATCAAGTAAATGTTCTTAGTTACTGTTCACCCCTGGTGGCTAGGAAGATGGTGAAGTAACTAGTTTCAGAAAGGGACACACAGACAGGAGACAATAATGCAGGGTGGGCCATCATGGTAGTGCACTTTGGAGAATGAGAGGTGGAAATTCCAATTCCAATTATTGGAGATGCAGTGGTCAGAATATGCATAGACCCAAATATGTATGGTGGGCAAATGGATGAAGAGTCTCAGTCTGAGTCTAAAATTAATATTGAGATGAGCTTAAACTAAACAGGACATGTTCCCCCAGTGAGACATTTATGAGAAAAGATTGGTCAGCGTTTGACAACTGAATATTCCATTAGACTCAAGAAGACCTACTGTAGGATGAGATCTCTCTCCTCCTATGCCTGCCTCTTTTATGAACATTTCTCCCTACATCCACCAGGTGGCAGAGAAGGCTTACTGGAAGCCTACAATTTATATGCCGTCTACCCCGACCACAGAGACAGGACCTGGTTTCCTCTTCCACCAGATAAGATTGATAAGAGAGCAATTCCTCAGCAACAGGGATGGACACTATGTATGATACATGTATTTAACATACGTATTTCAAATACAAAATACTATTTTACAATTTGTATTTTATTGGGTTGAAAGAAATGGCTTCATATTTTGTTTTAAAATAGTTGTGTATTTTTGTAATTTAAATTAATGGCAAATATTCTTGGTAAAACCAATATGTGGTGACATCATAAAAGTTCAAAACAATGAATGCAATTCATTAATTCATATTGAGATTCAGGAAGATGATCCAGTGCGTGTAGGTATCATCAGTGCATAAGTAACGTGTAGGTTGCTCATACACACACCCCCTCTCTCACACCAACCTCAAGTGTCTTGAGAACTTTACCCATCAGTTCCCATGAGAACTTTAATCAGCAGAACACATGGAAACCATTTGTCGTCAGTTTAACCCCATTTGTCCACACAAATACCCAGTTAGTTAAAAACCAGCCAATAGGGTCCTACCTGATCAACAGCTTTACAAGGGAGCGTACCTGTTCCCTGGGTCCTATGTTCCCTGGTTCCTATGTTCCCTGTGCATGTTCACACTTCACTAGAAGTTAGTTGTATTTCTGGAGAGTGGCAAAACAACAGCATGACTTGGGATATTTGATTGTGTTGATGGAAAATGCAGACATTGGTGTTCAAGGAGATTCAAGATTCAAAGATTCAAGGAAGCTTTATTGTCATTCCTACATTTACATGTAGGAGCGAAATTTAGTCCTGCTAGTGTATATGTCCTCAATGTTGGGTAGGCTGCAGCCGATGGTCCGCTGAGCTGAGCCTGCTTAACCACATGCTGCAGTGCCCTCCTGTCTGCAGCTTCTATTCCACATAGTAATACAGGCGACCACTCCGCAGTTAATTAACATAGAAGGCATAGGCCTAAATGATGGAACCCCACTGATGATCTGACCTAAGGGGTCAATGCAATGCTTAATAAAAGTTAATATTCTGAACAATACAATAAAGTTTTATTGTGTCAATACAATTATTTGTTACTCGTGTTTGACAACGAGTAACAAATAAGGACAACGAAAACACCATGTCACGTGAATCACCACAATAAAAGATGTGGAAGCTTATTTTTTACCCTTATCTCCCACTAAGAGGGCGAGAGAGTACTTAGGTAGCCTATGTTGTCTAGTAGCATAACTTCAAAGCCGCTGTCCCGATGTAGGCCTACTGCAAATTTGTGAAGGCAACTACCAGAGGGTAACCATATTCCGGTCCTACATGATCAGATAATGCCGAATCAGGGACCAATCGGATTCTGGAATTTGGTTTTACTTTGATAAAATGTGTGACATGGGCAATAGGGTCTGCAGTTGCCTGATTGCTCTTGTTCTGTAGTTTAGTTTTTGGAATGGAATAATCAGAGGTGGGACCAAGTCACTGTTTGGCAAGTCACAAGTAAGTCCCAAGTCTTAGCACTCAAGTCCAAGTCAAGTCCCAAGTAAATACAGAGAAGGGTAAGTCGAGTCCAAGTCCAAGTCTCATCACAGCCAAGGCGAGTCCAAGTCCAAGTCCCAATCTTTTTCAAGTCCTGAACAAGTCATCAGGTACTCTTCACTTAATAATGGCATTATTAGACTATCGATCATAATTTTAACACTTCCATCTAATCCACAGATTTTTTTTTTATAAATACAGATTAAAATATGTTCAATGTTTCTGTCTTGAAATATTTTACGATATATGCATGCGCATACAATATACACATGTGCATACCTGAGTAATCTGTACAAAACGGATAGCTACATGACAAATAAAAATATTGTTTTTCCAAATTTCGGAGCCCACTTTAAGGATGAGTAATAATTTGACTAATGGCATTTCACTGCGCTAGGCCACAGATTTGCCTGCAAACAATTTATTAGGCTGTCTGCCAGTGGCGACTCATAAGGGAAGCCAAGGTCAACACTTTTATATTATTTAAAAGATAATAATGACACAGTAATTTTGTTTTAAAGTATTCATTTCTTAAGAAATACTACACGTGATGCTGTTTATCTCATTTGTAAATGGTGCACTGTCACTTTAAGCCCATTGTGTGCCACTGTCCACACATTCTCATAATGATCTTTTTTACCAGCTCCATTCCTATGGCTAGTCCACAAACTCAAACATTGTTTGTGCCACATGAATAGCACAATATTAACAATGATAAGCATTATATTAAGTTGGCACAAACAGCTTTCATTCCTTTGGAAATAGATGCATGTATGACATGATGATTGCTTGACATTTTCTGTTTGCAATTAAATGTGAATTATGAGCCTGGTAGCCAGTAGCCACCTAGCTAGCTGAGTGGAATGCGTTTCAATCGGCATATCAATGTGCTTCATGTAAACAAATTATTGAATAGGCCTACTTCAAGACTCACCATTTCCATTAAACAAAGTGCACCAAAAATAGTTCCCTTTTCAATAGACAGCGTCTTGGTTGCTAGGTAACCAACATTCCAGACCCCTCATAGGTAGGGAAAGTAATCTCATCGCCATCTAGTGGTTGCGTTCCTAGAGTTTAGCGGAGTGGATGGGATTTTTTTTTTTGAAAAAATATATCTCGCTGCACAGTGGGATCTTAATTTAATGCCTTCCATATGTTAGGCACTGGGGTCACCTCTATTGCTTCAAGTGGTCATACCTTATTTTTAGGATCAGTTGAATTGTTTTGAGTTTTTGTCGTAACACGGTGATAAGGAACTACAGCTGCATGTGACGTCACATGTTTGGGCGCTTAATCTCTAACTGATCAGCCATAACGAAACAGTGCTTCACCACATCTGTGGATTAAGCCACACAGTCAACTCAATGTAAGTAAGATAAACGAGGATGCTAATTGTTCTTAGCATTGCCAGCATTGTGTATAATATGATTGTCACTTGGAGGAGACTAACCAGAGACGGTTGATAAAGCATATTAAGGATCTTTGGACTAGCATAATTAGCTAACCGCTGCTAACGTGCTAGCATCGTCACTTCAGGCTGTGCACAGTAATATAACATTTATTCACCATAAATTAATAAAGTTGAGTGGTTCTGCAATGCAGACAATGTTTCCGTTTTTTTGCAGTACCATGTCCCTTACATGACATGGCCCATTGTCCCTGTAACATGCATTCAGCAAACCTAGATATGAATGTGATTTCAGCCCGACTTTCAACATTTCTTTCAAGAAGACATGTAAACCACCAAGACCCGTAACGAGGGATCTGGAATGTTGGTTACCTAGCAACCAAGATGCTGTCTATTGAAAAGGGAACTATTTTTTGATGCGTTAGAACGATGTCGAAATTAACATTTTTAAACAATAATGGGGTGTTTTCAGATTATTTAGTTTGTTGTAGAATTGTTGTATAAACGTTAAGCAATATAGCACTCGTGATCGTGGGATTGGTGATGGATATTCCCACGGCTGTTGTTGCCTGCTTAGCTTTCGATCGTTATGGTTAGTTTATCTATAATAGCGACTATAATATCTATAATAGCGACTGCTATTGCTGGTTGTAACGTAGGCCTAAGGCCTAGGCCGATAGGCTAGCCTACAACTAATTTATTTGCACCTGAACAGTCCAGCAACAGACGTCGAAGAATCTCAACATGCGTCACAGTTATGAGGTCACAATAGCGTTCCTGTCACCCTGGGCGAAAACTATTTCAGTTGTTGAAACTTCTCAGAAAGAAACACACTTACTTTTCAGTAGATCCTTTTCGATTTTCTAAAATCAAATTTTGCATAACCATCTTTGACACGGTTTTGTAAGGCGTTTATTTCAGTTCATTGTCATCACCAAGTTGGAAGTGTAGGCTGGCTACTGTCTGTGAAAATATTCGCTTTCAGTTCAATGGATTCCCAAAGTCTTAAAGGAGAGCTGGATAAAATCCGAGCTCAAAACCAGGAGATAATTAACATAATGCGGCAGCACCTGAAGAAACAGATGCCGAACAACTACACCTCTGTGAGTTCCCTCAACAATCTTATTATAGCTGAACATATCATTTTATAGCCTAAATATTAGGTAAATGTTGTATCCCTTATTTTCTGGTGCCTATAATAAGTTGTGATACATAACACTTCTACTAACGCACTTTAGAAAGTGACCTTTTTCAGAAAGTAGAAAGGTTAAAGGTCAAATTTAGTTTGATGACCTAAACTGGTAACCAAAGATTGTCTAGTTACGTCTCTGCTGGTAACTATTATTAAATCATCTTTGGCTCAACCACAATTATGGGTTAGTGGTTACCTAGAACTAGGCTATAGAAACTTTCAGGGATCACCACATCCAAAATTGCTTTTGTTTATGGTTCATATACACAATAGTATTACACTTGCATTGATAGTGCAGTGTGTGTGTGTGTGTGTCTGTGTGTGTGTGCGTGTGTGTGTGACATGTTTGATGACGTGTTGCCTCCTTCCTGTCTGCAGTCTCAGCATCAGCTGTTTCATCCTCATCATCATCCTCATGTTGAGCCTGTGTTGCAGCCAGAACACAATCCCACAATGCTCTGCGGTTCACTGCAGCCGCTCAGAGCCTGTGTAGCGCCTGGCCAGCGCAAGCTGTTGCCCCCTATCAGCCCTGCACCCCCCCAGCAGCAGCGGTCCAGCGCCTCATTCCCCTCCTTGCCCGCGATCGCCAAGGTCCAAGACCCGGTCCTGATGCAGCTGTTGGTAGGTGACAGATTCCCCTCTGCAGCTCCCAAACGAGGTGCCCTACGATCCCTAGGCAGGAAGAAGTTGACAGGCCTTGATCGCGCTCACCCTCTGAAGCCGCTCCATCATGACAGAGCCCCGAGTGGCGTGGCTACTGGCAGCATGGCACCTGCTCCACCTGAGGAAACAGGAGAAAGCCAGAACAAGCCAAAGAAGATCAAGGCCAGGCGCTGTGCCAGAGCTGTCCAGCATGACCGAAACCATGACAGCGATGGTCAAGCTGAAGCCCAGGACGTGGGGTGCATGCAGGAGCCCCTTAGAGTCACTGAGGAGGTCAGACTCACTGATCTCCGTTGCAACAGTGTCCTCAAACACGTCTCAGATGGCAGAGGCAGCTCCACTCCACCTATTGCCTCTGCTGTCCCTGCCCCCCCAGAGACAGCTAAACCCCAGGCAACCTGTCAGAGACAGTTCATCAGCAGACTGCCCCGCTTCAAGAAAACAACATCACTCAGTGTGGCCACTGCTGTGACAGGTGAGTAGTGAAGTTAGGAAAGTTAGGTACACACCCCTACCCCATCTCACACACACACTCAGTCACTCAGTATTGTCTCATATAGCTTTGGTTGTAACATGAAAATAATCTACAAATGGGCATGAGGTGTTCAATATAAAGAGATTACTGAGCAGCACATACAGAACACATTATACAGTTATAACACAGCTTACTTACACAGTGCAGTTATTACATAATTATGTATAGTAATAGTTTGCCAGTGTAGATAGGATGTCAGACAAACACATTTGACCTTTAACCTCCCAGAGCAAAAGCCCATGGAGTCTCTGGCAGGGAAGGAGGAAGCAGGTGAAGAAGAGGAGAGTGATAGTGGAGAAGCAAACAAGCAGCACCCAGCAGACCAGGGAGCTCCCAGAGCTGGCCAAACTGCCCCCTGTGTCCTGCCCTGAGCAGGCCATCCTGCAGGCCTTCAGGCTGCTCAGAGACGACGACTGGTGGGAGTAAACAGTAGCTAAAATAGGCTAGGCTAACACATCTAAGGCCTTTATTTATTTACAGGCCTTTAGCTGTGATATTGTAGGTTACATTAACATATTGACTTCAGACAGATGATAGGCTTTCAGCTAAGATCATAGAGTCTAGACATGATGACATATGTGTGTTAGAAGAATGTGTTCCTTCATTGAAGATAGCCTGCCCTATGCTAGGGCTATATGCTAAAGTCAAGTCTATGTATCCTCATGTTCCTCTGAGTTGAGTGTGTTTTCTCTTTAGGGAGCAGAAGATCGAGGCCCTGACCTCCATCAGGTCTCTGTCCCAGCACCACGCTGAGGTGCTGCTGCCCAGGCTGCATGATGTGTGTGTGGCCGTCTACCGCGAGGTCAGAGGCTCTCTGCTGAAAAACAAGCTGGAGCTCATGATGCATTTGTTGTGTTTCAGACCAGATAGAGAATGTCTATTGAAATGACTTAATGATGCTATACATAGTTCAATGAGTTTACATTTCTTAATGCCACTACAATCTATAATCATACTGGGCATTCACTTTTGTGAACAGAACACACAGCTGTAACTCTATTCTAGATATTTCAAGTCAGAGTGGTAACCTATCATTCTGCATCACCCCTCCCACCCAGGTGAAGAACCTGCGCTCAATGGTGTCCCGAGTTGCCATGGTGACGCTGGCCCACCTGCACGCTCACCTGGGGCGAGCTATGGACGCAGAGGCCGAGGGCACAGCCCAGACGCTGCTGCCTAAAGCTGGAGAGGCCAGCGGCTTCATCAGGGAGGACATGGAGCTGGCACTGGGGTACATGGTGCTCAACGTCACCCCCTCTCGCAGCATGAACGCCTTCATCAACACAGGACTCAGGTGAGGGGAAAGAGAATCTTGGTGACCCTGCACTTCAGACTCTCTCCTTGTATACTGGTTCTTTGTGCTACAGTTTTACTGGTCCTCAACCAGTTCTCTCTGTTACATGGTTCTCTTTTTCACCTGGTTCTCCTGGCTCTGTGGTTCGTTGTCTCCTCTGGTTCTCTTGGTTTGTCATGGTTCTCTACTTTCTTAGGCACCGTAATGCGGCCGTGAGGAAGACCACTGCTCAGTTCCTGGAGAGACTGGCAGAGGTCATGGGGGCATCCCGCGTCCTGTCAGGGAAAAAGGACTTGACTGACCGGTTTATCCATTCCATCAGCTGCCTGGCCATTGACAGTGCACAGGAAGTCAGGTGGGAGTGCTATTTTTTGTTTCTAAATTAACCAATCAGCTACCAAATCAAAACAATCAGCTCTCGAAATCATTAATAAATGGTCAGTGCAGTGGACTTGAAATTGTGTGTTTACCACAATTAGAATGAAGTAGTTAGTGGAAAAATGTTTACGTCCAGGAAACACTGTATGTTTTGTACATACTGTAAATAGAATATGAATGAATGAGCGTCAAACGTAATGCAACGACAGTAGACACACCATTCTCCCTATTAAAAAGTCATAATGGCATCAGAATATGTTTTGAATGCTAGTATAAGGTACAACTACTACATAATGTTACTTTAATGCGGCCATTTTTTATGACTATTATGTCCTCATCAATGAGTGTTGATGTATTTTGTGTCTGAAACAGGACCCATGCCCGTAACACCCTGGCATTCCTGGCTTCACATCCTAACCTTATCAAGATGGTGGACAGGTTCGCCCCTCAGAGAGACCAAGTCACTGTCAAGGACGTTATCAACAAATGCCAGAAAAGGTGGGTGCAAAACATTAGTGGACACCATGAACATTAAACATTTATATTTTACATCATTATCTATCAGTGTGATAATGTATCAGTTGTTTTTATTAAACCTGAGAGAATACAGAGAGGATATACTTGGTAAAGTGTTTTTTTTTTTTCTCCTGCAGAAATTTGCATTAAAGTAAACATCCAAGTCAGAAGACTGCAACAATTGATTTTGGATTACAAACAAATCTTCAAATGTGGCATATGAGGTGCTGAGACCAGGCCTATGAAAAGCAAAAAGCGCCCAGATTTAAATGTGGCCATAATCTCCATCTCGCCGCCGATCCAAAGAAAGAAGGAATTCTGGCAGCTGCAAAGGATCGCCTCCACCAATACCAAGCTCCTTCTGCCCCAACTATTTCACTCTCAAGACACTCCACCTCCCGCCACACACACACACACACACACACACACACACACACACACACAGTACTACAGTATTCCATCATCCTTTGTCCTACAAATTAAAAATAAAGGGTGAAAAAAACACAAGTGTATGTATTTGTCTCTATTGCCTCAAGATTGCTAATAATAAACGTTGCAACAATAAACTTTATTGGTCCAATAAAGTTCAAGGTGTTTCCCTAGTGTCAGACTGTCAGTGGCAAGTTTTATTCTGACGTTCTGAGGTGACATAGTGGTTGCACTTTGACCCCATTTACCACTGACCTTGACTGAATGCTGACAATTACTTTACAGTGTAAAACATATATCTCAGATACATCAATGTCTGTATATAGATCTTGAAGATGTATTTAAAAGACCACAAAAATCTGCATGGGCAAATTGAATGAAGTTTCCTCTTTTTACTGAGTGTGTATGCACAGACTTGCATGTATATGTGTAGACCATGTATGTAGAATACAGTGAAGAGTTAGTAAAATATTGTACATTCAAGAAACACTTTTAAGTTTTGTACTGTACATCCTCAAGAAAGTTTTACAGAAGCACAGTACCATCAACATGTGAGGCAAAAAAATGCCCATAAAGACCCTCCTGTTACGACTCGCATTATGTGTGGCCCAATTACGATGATTGTTTTTGAATCAGTAGATGTTCCTCTCTCCAGCAACAGTAAAACCATCCACCAAAGCCACTGCACATGTAAGATAATGCCTCTGATAACCCTACACCCTCTTAATGTCAATGCTTCATCTTCAACTTTTGGTCTGTAAAACTAGGGAACCCAGACTCTATGGAAATATAAAAGTTATTTTCATATCTTTATATTAGAATTATCAGGGAACTGTAGCCATTGCAATTTCAGTAATATTTAGCCATAAATTGCCTAATTTTCGAGGGTCTCCAGGGGGGCTGGTGGCTAGGAAGATGGTGAAGTAACTAGTTTCAGAAAGGGACACACACACAGGAGACAATAATGCAGGGTGGGCCATCATGGTAGTGCACTTTGGAGAATGAGAGGTGGAAATTCCAATTCCAATTATTGGAGATGCAGTGGTCAGAATATGCATAGACCCAACTAAACAGGACATGTTCCCCCTGTGAGACATTTATGAGAAAAGATTGGTCAGCGTTTGACAACTGAATATTCCATTAGACTCAAGAAGACTTACTGTAGGATGAGATCTCTCTCCTCCTATGCCTGCCTCTTTTATGAACATTTCTCCCTACATCCACCAGGTGGCAGAGAAGGCTTACTGGAAGCCAGCAATTTATATGCCGTCTACACAGACCACAGAGACAGGACCTGGTTTCCTCTTCCACCAGAGAAGATTGATAAGAGAGCAATTCCTCAGCAACAGGGATGGACACTATGTATGATACATGTATTTAACATACATATTTCAAATACAAAATACTATTTTACAATTTGTATTTTATTGGGTTGAAAGAAATGGCTTCATATTTTGTTTTAAAATAGTTGTGTATTTTTGTAATTTAAATTAATGGCAAATATTCTTGGTAAAACCAATATGTGGTGACATCATAAAAGTGCAAAACAATGAATGCAATTCATTAATTCATATTGAGATTCAGGAAGATGATCCAGTGCGTGTAGGTATCATCAGTGCATAAGTAACGTGTAGGTTGCTCATACACACACCCCCTCTCTCACACCAACCTCAAGTGTCTTGAGAACTTTACCCATCAGTTCCCATGAGAACTTTAATCAGCAGAACACATGGAAACCATTTGTCGTCAGTTTAACCCCATTTGTCCACACAAATACCCAGTTAGTTAAAAACCAGCCAATAGGGTCCTACCTGATCAACAGCTTTACAAGGGAGCGTACCTGTTCCCTGGGTCCTATGTTCCCTGGTTCCTATGTTCCCTGTGCATGTTCACACTTCACTAGAAGTTAGTTGTATTTCTGGAGAGTGGCAAAACAACAGCATGACTTGGGATATTTGATTGTGTTGATGGAAAATGCAGACATTGGTGTTCAAGGAGATTCAAGATTCAAAGATTCAAGGAAGCTTTATTGTCATTCCTACATTTACATGTAGGAGCGAAATTTAGTCCTGCTAGTGTATATGTCCTCAAAGTTGGGTAGGCTGCAGCCGATGGTCCGCTGAGCTGAGCCTGCTTAACCACATGCTGCAGTGCCCTCCTGTCTGCAGCTTCTATTCCACATAGTAATACAGGCGAAGAGGACACTCTCCACTCCGCAGTTAATTAACATAGACGGCATAGGCCTAAATGATGGAACCCCAGTGATGATCTGACCTAAGGGGTCAATGCAATGCTTAATAAAAGTTAATATTCTGAACAATACAATAAAGTTTTATTGTCTCAATACAATTATTTGTTACTCGTGTTTGACAACGAGTAACAAATAAGGACAACGAAAACACCATGTCACGTGAATCACCACGTCAATCACCATAATAAAAGATGTGGAAGGTTATTTTTTACCCTTATCTCCCACTAAGAGGGCGAGAGAGTCCTTAGGTAGCCTATGTGTCTGTCTACTAGCATAACTTCAAAGCCGCTGTCCCGATAGGCCTACTGCAAATTTGTGAAGGCAACTACCAGAGGGTAACCATTCCGGTCCTATGATCAGATAATGCCGAATCAGGGACCAATCAGATTCTGGAATTTGGTTTTACTTTGATAAAATGTATGACATGGGCAATAGGGTCTGCAGTTGCCTGATTGCTCTTGTTCTGTAGTTTTTGGAATGGAATAATATCTGCTCATCGTATAGGCCTAATAATTTTGCCAACTGTAGGCTATGGTTAAGCAGAAATCACTGAACTCAAATCAAATATTAATTAGGCTTATTCAAGTTGTTGGCCAGAGAAGGTCCGTTTTATAAGTCTACATTTACTTAAAATAGCTTAGCTTTCGATCGCTATGGTTAGTTTATCTATAATAGCGACTATAATATCTATAATAGCGACTGCTATTGCTGGTTGTAACGCAGGCCTAAGGCCTAGGCCGATAGGCTAGCCTACAACTAATTTATTTGCACCTGAACAGTCCAGCAACAGACGTCGAAGAATCTCAACATGCGTCACAGTTATGAGGTCACAATAGCGTTCCTGTCACCCTGGGCGAAAACTATTTCAGTTGTTGAAACTTCTCAGAAAGAAACACACTTACTTTTCAGTAGATCCTTTTCGATTTTCTAAAATCAAATTTTGCATAACCATCTTTGACACGGTTTTGTAAGGCGTTTATTTCAGTTCATTGTCATCACCAAGTTGGAAGTGTAGGCTGGCTACTGTCTGTGAAAATATTCGCTTTCAGTTCAATGGATTCCCAAAGTCTTAAAGGAGAGCTGGATAAAATCCGAGCTCAAAACCAGGAGATAATTAACATAATGCGGCAGCACCTGAAGAAACAGATGCCGAACAACTACACCTCTGTGAGTTCCCTCAACAATCTTATTATAGCTGAACATATCATTTTATAGCCTAAATATTAGGTAAATGTTGTATCCCTTATTTTCTGGTGCCTATAATAAGTTGTGATACATAACACTTCTAGTAACGCACTTTAGAAAGTGACCTTTTTCAGAAAGTAGAAAGGTTAAAGGTCAAATTTAGTTTGGTGACCTAAACTAACCAAAGATTGTCTAGTTACGTCTCTGCTGGTGACTATTATTAAATCATCTTTGGCTCAACCACAATTATGGGTTAGTGGTTACCTAGAACTAGGCTATAGAAACTTTCAGGGATCACCACATCCAAAATTGCTTTTGTTTATGGTTCATGTACACAATAGTATTACACTTGTATTGATAATGCAGTGTGTGTGTGTGTGTGTGTGACATGTTTGATGACGTGTTGCCTCCTTCCTGTCTGCAGTCTCAGCATCAGCTGTTTCATCCTCATCATCATCCTCATGTTGAGCCTGTGCTGCAGCCAGAACACAATCCCACAATGCTCTGCGGTTCACTGCAGCCGCTCAGAGCCGGTGTAGCGCCTGGCCAACGCAAGCTGTTGCCCCCTATCAGCCCTGCACCCCCCCAGCAGCAGCGGTCCAGCGCATCATTCCCCTCCTTGCCCGCGATCGCCAAGGTCCAAGACCCGGTCCTGATGCAGCTGTTGGTAGGTAACAGATTCCCCTCTGCAGCTCCCAAACGAGGTGCCCTACGATCCCTAGGCAGGAAGAAGTTGACAGGCCTTGATCGCGCTCACCCTCTGAAGCCGCTCCATCATGACAGAGCCCCGAGTGGCGTGGCTACTGGCAGCATGGCACCTGCTCCACCTGAGGAAACAGGAGAAAGCCAGAACAAGCCAAAGAAGATCAAGGCCAGGCGCTGTGCCAGAGCTGTCCAGCATGACCGAAACCATGACAGCGATGGTCAAGCTGAAGCCCAGGACGTGGGGTGCATGCAGGAGCCCCTTAGAGTCACTGAGGAGGTCAGACTCACTGATCTCCGTTGCAACAGTGTCCTCAAACACGTCTCAGATGGCAGAGGCAGCTCCACTCCACGTATTGCCTCCACTGTCCCTGCCCCCCCAGAGACAGCTAAACCCCAGGCAACCTGTCAGAGACAGTTCATCAGCAGACTGCCCCGCTTCAAGAAAACAACACCACTCAGTGTGGCCACTGCTGTGACAGGTGAGTAGTGAAGTTAGGAGAGTTAGGTACACACCCCTACCCCATCTCACACACACACTCAGTCACTCAGTATTGTCTCATATAGCTTTGGTTGTAACATGAAAATAATCTACAAATGGGCATGAGGTGTTCAATATAAAGAGATTACTGAGCAGCACATACAGAACACATTATACAGTTATAACACAGCTTACTTACACAGTGCAGTTATTACATAATTATGTATAGTAATAGTTTGCCAGTGTAGACAGGATGTCAGACAAACACATTTGACCTTTAACCTCCCAGAGCAAAAGCCCATGGAGTCTCTGGCAGGGAAGGAGGAAGTGAGGGAGCAGGTGAAGAAGAAGAGAGTGATAGTGGAGAAGCAGACAAGCAGCACCCAGCAGACCAGGGAGCTCCCAGAGCTGGCCAAACTGCCCCCTGTGTCCTGCCCTGAGCAGGCCATCCTGCAGGCCTTCAGGCTGCTCAGAGACGACGACTGGTGGGAGTAAACAGTAGCTAAAATAGGCTAGGCTAACACATCTAAGCAATTTACAGGCCTTTAGCTGTGATATTGTAGGTTACATTAACATATTGACTTCAGACAGATGATAGGCTTTCAGCTAAGATCATAGAGTCTAGACATGATGACATATGTGTGTTAGAAGAATGTGTTCCTTCATTGAAGATAGCCTGCCCTATGCTAGGGCTATATGCTAAAGTCAAGTCTATGTATCCTCATGTTTCTCTGAGTTGAGTGTGTTTTCTCTTTAGGGAGCAGAAGATCGAGGCCCTGACCTCCATCAGGTCTCTGTCCCAGCACCACGCTGAGGTGCTGCTGCCCAGGCTGCATGATGTGTGTCTGGCCGTCTACCGCGAGGTCAGAGGCTCTCTGCTGAAAAACAAGCTGGAGCTCATGATGCATTTGTTGTGTTTCAGACCAGATAGAGAATGTCTATTCAAATGACTTAATGATGCTATACATAGTTCAATGAGTTTACATTTCTTAATGCCACTACAATCTATAATCATACTGGGCATTCACTTTTGTGAACAGAACACACAGCTGTAACTCTATTCTAGATATTTCAAGTCAGAGTGGTAACCTATCATTCTGCATCACCCCTCCCACCCAGGTGAAGAACCTGCGCTCAATGGTGTCCCGAGTTGCCATGGTGACGCTGGCCCACCTGCACGCTCACCTGGGGCGAGCTATGGACGCAGAGGCCGAGGGCACAGCCCAGACGCTGCTGCCTAAAGCTGGAGAGGCCAGCGGCTTCATCAGGGAGGACATGGAGCTGGCACTGGGGTACATGGTGCTCAACGTCACCCCCTCTCGCAGCATGAACGCCTTCATCAACACAGGACTCAGGTGAGGGGAAAGAGAATCTTGGTGACCCTGCACTTCAGACTCTCTCCTTGTATACTGGTTCTTTGTGCTACAGTTTTACTGGTCCTCAACCAGTTCTCTCTGTTACATGGTTCTCTTTTTCACCTGGTTCTCCTGGCTCTGTGGTTCGTTGTCTCCTCTGGTTCTCTTGGTTTGTCATGGTTCTCTACTTTCTTAGGCACCGTAATGCGGCCGTAAGGAAGACCACTGCTCAGTTCCTGGAGAGACTGGCAGAGGTCATGGGGGCATCCCGCGTCCTGTCAGGGAAAAAGGACTTGACTGACCGGTTTATCCATTCCATCAGCTGCCTGGCCATTGACAGTGCACAGGAAGTCAGGTGGGAGTGCTGTTTTTTGTTTCTAAATTAACCAATCAGCTACCAAATCAAAACAATCAGCTCTCCAAATCATTAATAAATGGTCAGTGCAGTGGACTTGAAATTGTGTGTTTACCACAATTAGAATGAAGTAGTTAGTGGAAAAATGTTTACGTCCGGGAAACACTGTATGTTTTGTACATACTGTACATAGAATATGAATGAATGAGCGTCAAACGTAATGCAACGACAGTAGACACACCATTCTCCCTATTAAAGTCATAGTGGCATCAGAATCTGTTTTGAATGCTATTATAAGGTACAACTACTACATAATGTTACTATAATGCGGCCATTATCAATGACTATTATGTCCTCATTGTAAATAAATGAGTGTTGATGTATTTTGTGTCTCAAACAGGACCCATGCCCGTAACACCCTGGCATTCCTGGCTTCACATCCTAACCTTATCAAGATGGTGGACAGGTTCGCCCCTCAGAGAGACCAAGTCACTGTCAAGGACGTTATCAACAAATGCCAGAAAAGGTGGGTGCAAAACATTAGTGGACACCATGAACATTAAACATTTATATTTTACATCATTATCTATCAGTGTGATAATGTATCAGTTGTTTTTATTAAACCTGAGAGAATACAGAGGGGATATACCTGGTAAAGTGTTTTTTTTTTTTTTCTCCTGCAGAAATTTGCATTAAAGTAAACATCCAAGTCAGAAGACTGCAACAATTGATTTTAGATTACAAACAAATCTTCAAATGTGGCATATGAGGTGCTGAGACCAGGCCTATGAAAAGCAAAAAGCGCCCAGATTTAAATGTGGCCATAATCTCCATCTCGCCGCCGATCCAAAGAAAGAAGGAATTTTGGCAGCTGCAAAGGATCGCCTCCACCAATACCAAGCTCCTTCTGCCCCAACTATTTCACTCTCAAGACACCCCACCTCCCGCCACACACACACACACAGACACAGTACTACAGTATTCCATCATCCTTTGTCCTACAAATTAAAAATAAAGGGTGAAAAAAACACAAGTGTATGTATTTGTCTCTATTGCCTCAAGATTGCTAATAATAAACGTTGTAACAATAAACTTTATTGGTCCAATAAAGTTCAAGGTGTTTCCCTAGTGTCAGACTGTCAGTGGCAAGTTTTATTCTGACGTTCTGAGGTGACATAGTGGTTGCACTTTGACCCCATTTACCACTGACCTTGACTGAATGCTGACAATTACTTTACAGTGTAAAACATATATCTCAGATACATCAATGTCTGTATGTAACCCCTTCTTAACGGGTGTGTGCACAGGCACTATTACAATACATAAACAATTAATTAAATGGCGCAAACAGGATCCTGAAGGTCTCAGCGGTGGAATGGTGAGCTGGCTGAGATTCCTGAATACCAGTAGGCTAACAATTACAGACAATAAATTCAATTGAATAGCGCGGTGCCTCCACTGTAAAAATACTACACTTACCGTATAGCTCGTGTATAGTGTATTCCTACAGAATTTAAATAATCAATGTGAAAATAATAAGACTAGTGGTGAAGGTAGTTAAATGAATTGCCAATACACCCTGGATATAAAGAAATATAATAATTAAATATTTATTTGATAATAGCCACGTCGTGGACGTGACAACCCAAAAGCTGACAAATGTCAGGGAGCGAACAATTCACTCAAGGGGAAAACCGAACGTTAATGTTCAGACAGTAAGGCTAAATACACTGTTAGCTTAAGCTAAACAGTTCCCAGTGTGAAAGACAGACAACAATACAATATACATATCATTCAATCACAAGAATATACCAATCACAACAGTATTATTAATCATCTATAATCAAATAAAACCCCAACCCCCCCAAGCGCTGGCCGTTGGAGCTCGGTGGTGCACAGGACGGCAGCTCTGTGAGCTGCAGGCAGGACAGCAACCGCTGAACGGCTCTCCAACTCGCCGGTGATCCAAGCAGAGACGAGAACGTGTGTGTGTGTCAGTGTAAGTGCAGTTGACGTTACTCACGACCGATCACTCAGAACCGGGAGATCCCGCTCAGTCCTGACACAGAGGAATCGGAGGCAGCTATGTCCCAGCTAGCCGAGGATGCGACTCCGGTGGAGGATATTGCTGCAGTCAGCCTGCAGTGCACACCTCAACAGCAGCAGCGGGTAGTTGGCGGTTGGCACTCCGGTGGGCTCAGCACCGGAGGCAAAACGCAGTCGTCCTTAGGAGGTCTGGCTCCGGTGGGCCCAGCACCGAAGCACAAATCGAGTCCGTCTCCGAAGGAGAATGCAACAGGAACTAGCTAGCAGGTCAGCTACCCAGGTCAGGATAGCTTCACCTATAGCACTCATAGATATATGAATAGCACTGAACAAATAGCTAGCTAGACAAATAATAGCAGACCGGTAACTTAAAAGAGAAGGGGTAAGCAAGTACGATGCGCTGATGTTACGGAGTAAGTGGGCCTATGAACTTGTCCAATGGTCTCCACAAACTACAGGCAGCAAAGTATCCTCTCTCTCTCCAGTGCAAACCCGGACCGTGACTGATGAGCCTTCCCCTCTCTGAGGAGATGGAACCTTCACATTCCCTGCGATTTCGCGGGCATAAACAAATAACAAATAATCATTGGCTGCTTAAACAATTCAAATAAAAGCAAAACAAACAAAGACATTTGATTGGTTCACACACAGAATGTAGTAAATCACAGTAGTAAGTAAGTTACAAAGTATTCTGGTACATGGAGTAAATACGTACAGTACAGGTTATTAAATTGTCAGCTTTTACAGGTGCTTACACTCTCCCCCCACCAAACAAACAGCATGCCCCCATGCTGGGACACATACAGTATAAGGTGAAAAGGAAAACAAAGGTAACAAACAAACAAACAAATTAATAAACAAAGTCAAGGAACAAATAAACTAGTTTAAAAACCAGCTATGGGTGCGATGGCATTCTTGTACGGCATAAGAAATGGCCTGTGTGCACCTGTGCTACAAAGAGCCTGTGGAGAACACCACCAGGCATGAGAAGACTGCCCTGATGCTAGACGTGATGCTACTAGTGTGTGCTTGCTCTGCACTCCCAGTTTGCCATAAGTCAAATGATCAGTAGGCCTCCTTTCCCTATGTGACCTACGCACTACAAGGGGCACTGATTCTGAGGGAGCTGCAACCGTAGTTGAGGGACCATCAGGATAGCTACCATCCTGGCCTGCAGCTGCTACGTCTTCTATTACTTCAAGGGACCTGTATGGAGAGATGGGGAGTGCAGTGTTGAGGGGAGATGCGACTACATCATTAGGTGTGTGCACTAACCTAGGGCCTCTAAGTGGGGTGGAGACACACGGCGCAGTGGAATCTGGTATAGGCTGACGGACCTGTGTGCTAGTACTCAGAGGAGCGTTTTCCACTGCATCCTCAGCAAAACAGCCATATTCCGAATCGGAATCAGAAGAGCTAAGTTGTCTAAGATCTTCGGTAGGCAACACTTCAGAGACACCAACCCTACGATTCTCCTTATCCCTTCTATGCCTCACAGCTCTTGGGCACGGAGCTGGAGAAGTATCAGCCACGGGGCCCAATCTCACCTCCTGTCCCAACGGCAAAATATGGTTGCGGTGCATCACCTTGATGGGTCCTTTACCATCCACAGGCCTCAACCTGTACACAGGGAGGTCAGAAAGCTGACTGTCCACTACATATGGACAAGAACTCCACCTATCTGCCAATTTCTGCTTCCCTTTCAAACCAAGGTTCCGAATCAACACCCGATCCCCAGGACTCAGGCTATGATAGCGGACTTTCTGGTCATAACGCTCCTTATTGCTCTGGTTCATCCTATCCGCCGAGGCTTGGGCTAGCTGGTAAGCAGCTTGCAACTCCTCTTTCATCTTTGTCACATACCTCAAATGTGACGCAGATGACGTGTCATTAGACGAAACACCAAAACAGACATCAACAGGGAGTCGAGCTTCCCTACCAAACATCAAAAAATAAGGTGAGTACCCTGTTGCCTCATTGGGTGTGCAATTATATGCATGCACCAGATGCACAATGTGTTGGCTCCATTGGGACTTTTGCTGAGACTCAAGGGTGCCCAACATATCCAGCAAAGTCCTATTGAACCTCTCCGGTTGAGGGTCACCCTGTGGATGGTAAGGGGACGTCCTAGACTTCTTAACACCCAACATAGTCAACATCTCAGTCACCAGTCTACTCTCAAAATCCCTACCCTGGTCTGAGTGAATGCGGGTGGGCAAGCCGTAATGTATAAAATACTTCTCCCACAGAGTCTTCGCCACAGTAACAGCTGTCTGGTCCTTTGTGGGAAAGGCTTGTGCATACCGAGTGAAGTGGTCGGTGACAACCAGCACATTACAAACATTCCGAGAGTCAGGCTCAATCGAAAGAAAGTCAATGCACACCAGATCCAAGGGTCCAGAACTCTGTATGTGGGAAAGTAGAGCAGCTCTCTGAGGCAGCGTTTTCCGCTTGATGCAGCGTTCACAGGTCTTACAGTGTTTCTCAACATCCAGCTTCATACGGGGCCAGTAAAATCTGTCACGTACCAAGCTATACGACTTATCAAAACCCAAGTGGCCAATGTCGTCATGCAGCAACTTAAAAACAAGACTGTGAAACTGCTTAGGCAGCACCAATTGCCTTACACACTGGTCACCCTGCTTAATGGTCCTATACAACAACCCTTTGTTGAGGGACAGCTTTATCCACTCCCTTTTCAATACCTTCATGTCTGGGTGCCTAGTCTGGATACTGTTGGCAGGTTTCTTCAGACTAATCGCTTGCCAGACCTCTCCTATACAAGGATCACTCCTCTGGGCCTCTTGAAGCTCACCAGGACTGAAAGTAGGAAGCTGGTCAGTGGCTACTGTAGCAGCATGACAGTACACCGTAGGGATGGCTGACTTATGACTACCGATCTGATCAACCACACACGGAAAAGAGGGACAACCTGCTCTCTGCATGGATATAACTTGACAAATCGCTCTCACACCAGGCGCTGGAATTTCTTGCCACTCATCATATAGATCTTGAAGATGTATTTAAAAGACCACAAAAATCTGCATGGGCAAATTGAGTGAAGTTTCCTCTTTTTACTGGGTGTGTATGCACAGACTAGCATGTATATGTGTAGACCATGTATGTAGAATACAGTGAAGAGTTAGTAAAATATTGTACATTCAAGAAACACTTTTAAGTTTTGTACTGTACATCCTCAAGAAAGTTTTACCGAAGTACAGTACCATCAACATGTGAGGCAAAAAAATGCCCATAAAGACCCTCCTGTTACGACTCGCATTATGTGTGGCCCAATTACGATGATTGTTTTTGAATCAGTAGATGTTCCTCTCTCCAGCAACAGTAAAACCATCCACCAAAGCCACTGCACATGTAAGATAATGCCTCATAAAAATGACCAAAATTTAGAGATATGAAAATTCTGCTTTCAGTGGTTCTGATAACCCTACACCCTCTTAATGTCAATGCTTCATCTTCAACTTTTGGTCTGTAAAACTAGGGAACCCAGACTTTATGGAAATATAAAAGTTATTTTCATATATTTATATTAGAATTATCAGGGAACTGTAGCCATTGCAATTTCAGTCATTTTTAGCCATAAATTGCCTGATTTTCGAGGGTCTCCAGGGGGGCCCCCAGAACTCAGTAATGAAATATAGCTTGAGGGTTTTAATCATATGGCTGTCCATAGTTCCACATACCTCTCACACATACAAAGTATGAGCCGATTTGGCCGACCCCCATCTTCCAACCTCTGCCTGGTTTTCTCATCCAATGACTCTTAAGTACAATAATCAAGTAAATGTTCTTAGTTACTGTTCACCCCTGGTGGCTAGGAAGATGGTGAAGTAACTAGTTTCAGAAAGGGACACACAGACAGGAGACAATAATGCAGGGTGGGCCATCATGGTAGTGCACTTTGGAGAATGAGAGGTGGAAATTCCAATTCCAATTATTGGAGATGCAGTGGTCAGAATATGCATAGACCCAAATATGTATGGTGGGCAAATGGATGAAGAGTCTCAGTCTGAGTCTAAAATTAATATTGAGATGAGCTTAAACTAAACAGGACATGTTCCCCCAGTGAGACATTTATGAGAAAAGATTGGTCAGCGTTTGACAACTGAATATTCCATTAGACTCAAGAAGACCTACTGTAGGATGAGATCTCTCTCCTCCTATGCCTGCCTCTTTTATGAACATTTCTCCCTACATCCACCAGGTGGCAGAGAAGGCTTACTGGAAGCCTACAATTTATATGCCGTCTACCCCGACCACAGAGACAGGACCTGGTTTCCTCTTCCACCAGATAAGATTGATAAGAGAGCAATTCCTCAGCAACAGGGATGGACACTATGTATGATACATGTATTTAACATACGTATTTCAAATACAAAATACTATTTTACAATTTGTATTTTATTGGGTTGAAAGAAATGGCTTCATATTTTGTTTTAAAATAGTTGTGTATTTTTGTAATTTAAATTAATGGCAAATATTCTTGGTAAAACCAATATGTGGTGACATCATAAAAGTTCAAAACAATGAATGCAATTCATTAATTCATATTGAGATTCAGGAAGATGATCCAGTGCGTGTAGGTATCATCAGTGCATAAGTAACGTGTAGGTTGCTCATACACACACCCCCTCTCTCACACCAACCTCAAGTGTCTTGAGAACTTTACCCATCAGTTCCCATGAGAACTTTAATCAGCAGAACACATGGAAACCATTTGTCGTCAGTTTAACCCCATTTGTCCACACAAATACCCAGTTAGTTAAAAACCAGCCAATAGGGTCCTACCTGATCAACAGCTTTACAAGGGAGCGTACCTGTTCCCTGGGTCCTATGTTCCCCGGTTCCTATGTTCCCTGTGCATGTTCACACTTCACTAGAAGTTAGTTGTATTTCTGGAGAGTGGCAAAACAACAGCATGACTTGGGATATTTGATTGTGTTGATGGAAAATGCAGACATTGGTGTTCAAGGAGATTCAAGATTCAAAGATTCAAGGAAGCTTTATTGTCATTCCTACATTTACATGTAGGAGCGAAATTTAGTCCTGCTAGTGTATATGTCCTCAATGTTGGGTAGGCTGCAGCCGATGGTCCGCTGAGCTGAGCCTGCTTAACCACATGCTGCAGTGCCCTCCTGTCTGCAGCTTCTATTCCACATAGTAATACAGGCGAAGAGGACACTCTCCACTCCGCAGTTAATTAACACAGAAGACATAGGCCTAAATGATGGAACCCCAGTGATGATCTGACCTAAGGGGTCAATGCAATGCTCAATAAAAGTTAATATTCTGAACAATAAAGTTTTATTGTGTCAATACAATTATTTGTTACTCGTGTTTGACAACGAGTAACAAATAAGGACAACGAAAACACCATGTCACGTGAATCACCACGTCAATCACCATAATAAAAGATGTGGAAGCTTATTTTTTACCCTTATCTCCCACTAAGAGGGCGAGAGAGTACTTAGGTAGCCTATGTGTCTACTAGCATAACTTCAAAGCCGCTGTCCCGATGTAGGCCTACTGCAAATTTGTGAAGGCAACTACCAGAGGGTAACCATATTCCGGTCCTACATGATCAGATGCCGAATCAGGGACCAATCCGATTCTGGAATTTGGTTTTACTTTGATAAAATGTGTGACATGGGCAATGGGGTCTGCAGTTGCCTGATTGCTCTTGTTCTGTAGTTGAGTTTTTGGAATGGAATAATATCTGCTCATCGTATAGGCCTAATCATTTTGCCAACTGTAGGCTATGGTTAAGCAGAAATCACTGAACTCAAATCAAATATTAGGCTTATTAAAGTTGTTGGCCAGAGAAGGTCCGTTTTATAAGTCTACATTTACTTAAAATAACTTAGCTTTCGATCGTTATGGTTAGTTTATCTATAATAGCGACTATAATATCTATAATAGCGACTGCTATTGCTGGTTGTAACGTAGGCCGATAGGCTAGCCTACAACTAATTTATTTGCACCTCAACAGTCCAGCAACAGACGTCGAAGAATCTCAACATGCGTCACAGTTATGAGGTCACAATAGCGTTCCTGTCACCCTGGGCGAAAACTATTTCAGTTGTTGAAACTTCTCAGAAAGAAACACACTTACTTTTCAGTAGATCCTTTTCGATTTTCTAAAATCAAATTTTGCATAACCATCTTTGACACGGTTTTGTAAGGCGTTTATTTCAGTTCATTGTCATCACCAAGTTGGAAGTGTAGGCTGGCTACTGTCTGTGAAAATATTCGCTTTCAGTTCAATGGATTCCCAAAGTCTTAAAGGAGAGCTGGATAAAATCCGAGCTCAAAACCAGGAGATAATTAACATAATGCGGCAGCACCTGAAGAAACAGATGCCGAACAACTACACCTCTGTGAGTTCCCTCAACAATCTTATTATAGCTGAACATATCATTTTATAGCCTAAATATTTGGTAAATGTTGCATCCCTTATTTTCTGGTGCCTATAATAAGTTGTGATACATAACACTTCTACTAACGCACTTTAGAAAGTGACCTTTTTCAGAAAGTAGAAAGGTTAAAGGTCAAATTTAGTTTGATGACCTAAACTGGTAACCAAAGATTGTCTAGTTACGTCTCTGCTGGTAACTATTATTAAATCATCTTTGGCTCAACCACAATTATGGGTTAATGGTTACCTAGAACTAGGCTATAGAAACTTTCAGGGATCACCACATCCAACATTGCTTTTGTTTATGGTTCATATACACAATAGTATTACACTTGCATTGATAGTGCAGTGTGTGTGTGTCTGTGTGTGTGTGCGTGTGTGTGTGACATGTTTGATGACGTGTTGCCTCCTTCCTGTCTGCAGTCTCAGCATCAGCTGTTTCATCCTCATCATCATCCTCATGTTGAGCCTGTGCTGCCGCCAGAACACAATCCCACAATGCTCTGCGGTTCACTGCAGCCGCTCAGAGCCGGTGTAGCGCCTGGCCAGCGCAAGCTGTTGCCCCCTATCAGCCCTGCACCCCCCCAGCAGCAGCGGTCCAGCGCATCATTCCCCTCCTTGCCCGCGATCGCCAAGGTCCAAGACCCGGTCCTGATGCAGCTGTTGGTAGGTGACAGATTCCCCTCTGCAGCTCCCAAACGAGGTGCCCTCCGATCCCTAGGTAGGAAGAAGTTGACAGGCCTTGATCGCGCTCACCCACTGAAGCCGCTCCATCATGACAGAGCCCCGAGTGGCGTTGCTACTGGCAGCATGGTACCTGCTCCACCTGAGGAAACAGGAGAAAGCCAGAACAAGCCAAACAAGATCAGGACCAGGCGCTGTGCCAGAGCTGTCCAGCATGACCTAAACCAGGACAGCGATGGTCAAGCTGAAGCCCAGGACGTGGGGTGCATGCAGGAGCCCCTTAGAGTCACTGAGGAGGTCAGACTCACTGATCTCCGTTGCAACAGTGTCCTCAAGCACGTCTCAGATGGCAGAGGCAGCTCCACTCCACCTATTGCCTCCACTGTCCCTGCCCCCCCAGAGACAGCTAAACCCCAGGCAACCTGTCAGAGACAGTTCATCAGCAGACTGCCCCGCTTCAAGAAAACAACATCACTCAGTGTGGCCACTGCTGTGACAGGTGAGTAGTGAAGTTAGGAGAGTTAGGTACACACCCCTACCCCATCTCACACACACACTCAGTCACTCAGTATTGTCTCATATAGCTTTGGTTGTAACATGAAAATAATCTACAAATGGGCATGAGGTGTTCAATATAAAGAGATTACTGTGCAGCACATACAGAACAAGTTATACAGTTATAACACAGCTTACTTACACAGTGCAGTTATTACATAATTATGTATAGTAATAGTTTGCCAGTGTAGACAGGATGTCAGACAAACACATTTGACCTTTAACCTCCCAGAGCAAAAGTCCATGGAGTCTCTGGCAGGGAAGGAGGAAGTGAGGGAGCAGGTGAAGAAGAGGAGAGTGATAGTGGAGAAGCAAACAAGCAGCACCCAGCAGACCAGGGAGCTCCCAGAGCTGGCCAAACTGCCCCCTGTGTCCTGCCCTGAGCAGGCCATCCTGCAGGCCTTCAGGTTGCTCAGAGACGACAACTGGTGGGAGTAAACAGTAGCTAAAATAGGCTAGGCTAACACATCTAAGCAATTTACAGGCCTTTAGCTGTGATATTGTAGGTTACATTAACATATTGACTTCAGACAGATGATAGGCTTTCAGCTAAGATCATAGAGTCTAGACATGATGACATATGTGTGTTAGAAGAATGTGTTCCTTCATTGAAGATAGCCTGCCCTATGCTAGGGCTATATGCTAAGTCAAGTCTATGTATCCTCATGTTCCTCTGAGTTGAGTGTGTTTTCTCTTTAGGGAGCAGAAGATCGAGGCCCTGACCTCCATCAGGTCTCTGTCTCAGCACCACGCTGAGGTGCTGCTGCCCAGGCTGCATGATGTGTGTCTGGCCGTCTACCGCGAGGTCAGAGGCTCTCTGCTGAAAAACAAGCTGGAGCTCATGATGCATTTGTTGTGTTTCAGACCAGATAGAGAATGTCTATTCAAATGACTTAATGATACTATACATAGTTCAATGAGTTTACATTTCTTAATGCCACTACAATCTATAATCATACTGGGCATTCACTTTTGTGAACAGAACACACAGCTGTAACTCTATTCTAGATATTTCAAGTCAGAGTAGTAACCTATCATTCTGCATCACCCCTCCCACCCAGGTGAAGAACCTGCGCTCAATGGTGTCCCGAGTTGCCATGGTGACGCTGGCCCACCTGCACGCTCACCTGGGGCGAGCTATGGACGCAGAGGCCGAGGGCACAGCCCAGACGCTGCTGCCTAAAGCTGGAGAGGCCAGCGGCTTCATCAGGGAGGACATGGAGCTGGCACTGGGGTACATGGTGCTCAACGTCACCCCCTCTCGCAGCATGAACGCCCTCATCAACACAGGACTCAGGTGAGGGGAAAGAGAATCTTGGTGACCCTGCACTTCAGACTCTCTCCTTGTATACTGGTTCTTTGTGCTACAGTTTTACTGGTCCTCAACCAGTTCTCTCTGTTACATGGTTCTCTTTTTCACCTGGTTCTCCTGGCTCTTTGGTTTGTTGTCTCCTCTGGTTCTCTTGGTTTGTCATGGTTCTCTACTTTCTTAGGCACCGTAATGCGGCCGTGAGGAAGACCACTGCTCAGTTCCTGGAGAGACTGGCAGAGGTCATGGGGGCATCCCGCGTCCTGTCTGGCAAAAAGGACTTGACTGACCGGTTTATCCATTCCATCAGCTGCCTGGCCATTGACAGTGCACAGGAAGTCAGGTGGGAGTGCTATTTTTTGTTTCTAAATTAACCAATCAGCTACCAAATCAAAACAATCAGCTCTCGAAATCATTAATAAATGGTCAGTGCAGTGGACTTGAAATTGTGTGTTTACCACAATTAGAATGAAGTAGTTAGTGGAAAAATGTTTACGTCCAGGAAACACTGTATGTTTTGTACATACTGTAAATAGAATATGAATGAATGAGCGTCAAACGTAATGCAACGACAGTAGACACACCATTCTCCCTATTAAAAAGTCATAATGGCATCAGAATATGTTTTGAATGCTAGTATAAGGTACAACTACTACATAATGTTACTTTAATGCGGCCATTTTTTATGACTATTATGTCCTCATCAATGAGTGTTGATGTATTTTGTGTCTGAAACAGGACCCATGCCCGTAACACCCTGGCATTCCTGGCTTCACATCCTAACCTTATCAAGATGGTGGACAGGTTCGCCCCTCAGAGAGACCAAGTCACTGTCAAGGACGTTATCAACAAATGCCAGAAAAGGTGGGTGCAAAACATTAGTGGACACCATGAACATTAAACATTTATATTTTACATCATTATCTATCAGTGTGATAATGTATCAGTTGTTTTTATTAAACCTGAGAGAATACAGAGAGGATATACCTGGTAAAGTGTTTTTTTTTTTTCTCCTGCAGAAATTTGCATTAAAGTAAACATCCAAGTCAGAAGACTGCAACAATTGATTTTGGATTACAAACAAATCTTCAAATGTGGCATATGAGGTGCTGAGACCAGGCCTATGAAAAGCAAAAAGCGCCCAGATTTAAATGTGGCCATAATCTCCATCTCGCCGCCGATCCAAAGAAAGAAGGAATTTTGGCAGCTGCAAAGGATCGCCTCCACCAATACCAAGCTCCTTCTGCCCCAACTATTTCACTCTCAAGACACCCCACCTCCCGCCACACACACACACACACACACACACACACACACACACACACACACACACACACACAGTACTACAGTATTCCATCATCCTTTGTCCTACAAATTAAAAATAAAGGGTGAAAAAAACACAAGTGTATGTATTTGTCTCTATTGCCTCAAGATTGCTAATAATAAATGTTGTAACAATAAACTTTATTGATCCAATAAAGTTCAAGATGTTTCCCTAGTGTCAGACTGTCAGTGGCAAGTTTTATTCTGACGTTCTGAGGTGACATAGTGGTTGCACTTTGACCCCATTTACCACTGACCTTGACTGAATGCTGACAATTACTTTACAGTGTAAAACGATATATCTCAGATACATCAATGTCTGTATATAGATCTTGAAGATGTATTTAAAAGACCAAAAAAATCTGCATGGGCAAATTGAGTGAAGTTTCCTCTTTTTACTGAGTGTGTATGCACAGACTTGCATGTATATGTGTAGACCATGTATGTAGAATACAGTGAAGAGTTAGTAAAATATTGTACATTCAAGAAACACTTTTAAGTTTTGTACTGTACATCCTCAAGAAAGTTTTACAGAAGTACAGTACCATCAACATGTGAGGCAAAAAAAATGCCCATAAAGACCCTCCTGTTACGACTCGCATTATGTGTGGCCCAATTACGATGATTGTTTTTGAATCAGTAGATGTTCCTCTCTCCAGCAACAGTAAAACCATCCACCAAAGCCACTGCACATGTAAGATAATGCCTCATAAAAATGACCAAAATTTAGAGATATGAAAATTCTGCTTTCAGTGGTTCTGATAACCCTACACCCTCTTAATGTCAATGCTTCATCTTCAACTTTTGGTCTGTAAAACTAGGGAACCCAGACTCTATGGAAATATAAAAGTTATTTTCATATCTTTATATTAGAATTATCAGGGAACTGTAGCCATTGCAATTTCAGTAATATTTAGCCATAAATTGCCTGATTTTCGAGGGTCTCCAGGGGGGCCCCCAGAACTCAGTAATGAAATATAGCTTGAGGGTTTTAATCATATGGCTGTCCATAGTTCCACATACCTCTCACACATACAAAGTATGAGCCGATTTGGCCGACCCCCATCTTCCAACCTCTGCCTGGTTTTCTCATCCAATGACTCTTAAGTACAATAATCAAGTAAATGTTCTTAGTTACTGTTCACCCCTGGTGGCTAGGAAGATGGTGAAGTAACTAGTTTCAGAAAGGGACACACAGACAGGAGACAATAATGCAGGGTGGGCCATCATGGTAGTGCACTTTGGAGAATGAGAGGTGGAAATTCCAATTCCAATTATTGGAGATGCAGTGGTCAGAATATGCATAGACCCAAATATGTATGGTGGGCAAACGGATGAACAGTCTCAGTCTGAGTCTAAAATTAATATTGAGATGAGCTTAAAATGAACAGGACATGTTCCCCCAGTGAGACATTTATGAGAAAAGATTGGTCAGCGTTTGACAACTGAATATTCCATTAGACTCAAGAAGACCTACTGTAGGATGAGATCTCTCTCCTCCTATACCTGCCTCTTTTATGAACATTTCTCCCTACATCCACCAGGTGGCAGAGAATGCTTACTGGAAGCCTGCAATTTGTATGCCATATTAAACCGACCACAGAGACAGGACCTTGTTTCCTCTTCCACCAGAGAAGATTGATAAGAGAGCAATTTCTCATCAACAGGGATGGACACTATTTATGATACATGTATTTAAAATACGTATTTCAAATACAAAATGCTATTTTACAATTTGTATTTTATTGGGTTGAAATAAATGGCTTCATATTTTGTTTTTAAAATAGTTGTGTATTTTTGAAATTTAAATATTGGTAAATATTCTTGGTAAAACCAATATGTGGTGACATCATAAAAGTGCAAAACAATGAATGCAATTCATTAATTCATATTGAGATTCAGGTAGATGATCCAGTGCGTGTAGGTATCATCAGTGCATAAGTAACGTGTAGGTTGCTCATACACACACCCCCTCTCTCACACCAACCTCAAGTGTCTTGAGAACTTTACCCATCAGTTCCCATTTAATCAGCAGAACACATGGAAACCGTTGGTCGTCAGTTTAACCCCATTTGTCCACACAAATACCCAGTTAGTTAAAAACCAGCTAAAAGGGTCCTACCTGATCAACAGCTTTACAAGGGAGCGTACCTGTTCCCTGGGTCCTATGTTCCCTGGTTCCATGTTCCCTGTGCATGTTCACACTTCACTAGAAGTTAGTTGTATTTCTGGAGAGTGGCAAAACAACAGCATGACTTGGGATATTTGATTGTGTTGATGGAAAATGCAGACATTGGTGTTCAAGGAGATTCAAGATTCAAAGATTTAAGGAAGCTTTATTGTCATTCCTACATTTACATGTAGGAGCGAAATTTAGTCCTGCTAGTGTATATGTCCTCAATGTTGGGTAGGCTGCAGCCGATGGTCCGCTGAGCTGAGCCTGCTTAACCACATGCTGCAGTGCCCTCCTGTCTGCAGCTTCTATTCCACATAGTAATACAGGCGAAGAGGACACTCTCCACTCCGCAGTTAATTAACACAGAAGACATAGGCCTAAATGATGGAACCCCAGTGATGATCTGACCTAAGGGGTCAATGCAATGCTCAATAAAAGTTAATATTCTGAACAATAAAGTTTTATTGTGTCAATACAATTATTTGTTACTCGTGTTTGACAACGAGTAACAAATAAGGACAACGAAAACACCATGTCACGTGAATCACCATAATAAAAGATGTGGAAGCTTATTTTTTACCCTTATCTCCCACTAAGAGGGCGAGAGAGTACTTAGGTAGCCTATGTGTCTACTAGCATAACTTCAAAGCCGCTGTCCCGATGTAGGCCTACTGCAAATTTGTGAAGGCAACTACCAGAGGGTAACCATATTCCGGTCCTACATGATCAGATGCCGAATCAGGGACCAATCCGATTCTGGAATTTGGTTTTACTTTGATAAAATGTGTGACATGGGCAATGGGGTCTGCAGTTGCCTGATTGCTCTTGTTCTGTAGTTGAGTTTTTGGAATGGAATAATATCTGCTCATCGTATAGGCCTAATCATTTTGCCAACTGTAGGCTAGGGTTAAGCAGAAATCACTGAACTCAAATCAAATATTAGGCTTATTAAAGTTGTTGGCCAGAGAAGGTCCGTTTTATAAGTCTACATTTACTTAAAATAACTTAGCTTTCGATCGTTATGGTTAGTTTATCTATAATAGCGACTATAATATCTATAATAGCGACTGCTATTGCTGGTTGTAACGTAGGCCGATAGGCTAGCCTACAACTAATTTATTTGCACCTCAACAGTCCAGCAACAGACGTCGAAGAATCTCAACATGCGTCACAGTTATGAGGTCACAATAGCGTTCCTGTCACCCTGGGCGAAAACTATTTCAGTTGTTGAAACTTCTCAGAAAGAAACACACTTACTTTTCAGTAGATCCTTTTCGATTTTCTAAAATCAAATTTTGCATAACCATCTTTGACACGGTTTTGTAAGGCGTTTATTTCAGTTCATTGTCATCACCAAGTTGGAAGTGTAGGCTGGCTACTGTCTGTGAAAATATTCGCTTTCAGTTCAATGGATTCCCAAAGTCTTAAAGGAGAGCTGGATAAAATCCGAGCTCAAAACCAGGAGATAATTAACATAATGCGGCAGCACCTGAAGAAACAGATGCCGAACAACTACACCTCTGTGAGTTCCCTCAACAATCTTATTATAGCTGAACATATCATTTTATAGCCTAAATATTTGGTAAATGTTGTATCCCTTATTTTCTGGTGCCTATAATAAGTTGTGATACATAACACTTCTACTAACGCACTTTAGAAAGTGACCTTTTTCAGAAAGTAGAAAGGTTAAAGGTCAAATTTAGTGTGATGACCTAAACTGGTAACCAAAGATTGTCTAGTTACCCGTCTCTGCTGGTAACTATTCTTAAATAATCTTTGGCTCAACCACAATTATGGGTTAATGGTTACCTAGAACTAGGTTATAGAAACTTTCAGGGATCACCACATCCAACATTGCTTTTGTTTATGGTTCATATACACAATAGTATTACACTTGCATTGATAGTGCAGTGTGTGTGTGTCTGTGTGTGTGTGCGTGTGTGTGTGACATGTTTGATGACGTGTTGCCTCCTTCCTGTCTGCAGTCTCAGCATCAGCTGTTTCATCCTCATCATCATCCTCATGTTGAGCCTGTGCTGCCGCCAGAACACAATCCCACAATGCTCTGCGGTTCACTGCAGCCGCTCAGAGCCGGTGTAGCGCCTGGCCAGCGCAAGCTGTTGCCCCCTATCAGCCCTGCACCCCCCCAGCAGCAGCGGTCCAGCGCCTCATTCCCCTCCTTGCCCGCGATCGCCAAGGTCCAAGACCCGGTCCTGATGCAGCTGTTGGTAGGTGACAGATTCCCCTCTGCAGCTCCCAAACGAGGTGCCCTCCGATCCCTAGGTAGGAAGAAGTTGACAGGCCTTGATCGCGCTCACCCACTGAAGCCGCTCCATCATGACAGAGCCCCGAGTGGCGTTGCTACTGGCAGCATGGTACCTGCTCCACCTGAGGAAACAGGAGAAAGCCAGAACAAGCCAAACAAGATCAGGACCAGGCGCTGTGCCAGAGCTGTCCAGCATGACCTAAACCATGACAGCGATGGTCAAGCTGAAGCCCAGGACGTGGGGTGCATGCAGGAGCCCCTTAGAGTCACTGAGGAGGTCAGACTCACTGATCTCCGTTGCAACAGTGTCCTCAAGCACGTCTCAGATGGCAGAGGCAGCTCCACTCCACCTATTGCCTCCACTGTCCCTGCCCCCCCAGAGACAGCTAAACCCCAGGCAACCTGTCAGAGACAGTTCATCAGCAGACTGCCCCGCTTCAAGAAAACAACATCACTCAGTGTGGCCACTGCTGTGACAGGTGAGTAGTGAAGTTAGGAGAGTTAGGTACACACCCCTACCCCATCTCACACACACACTCAGTCACTCAGTATTGTCTCATATAGCTTTGGTTGTAACATGAAAATAATCTACAAATGGGCATGAGGTGTTCAATATAAAGAGATTACTGAGCAGCACATACAGAACACATCATACAGTTATAACACAGCTTACTTACACAGTGCAGTTATTACATAATTATGTATAGTAATAGTTTGCCAGTGTAGACAGAATGTCAGACAAACACATTTGACCTTTAACCTCCCAGAGCAAAAGCCCATGGAGTCTCTGGCAGGGAAGGAGGAAGTGAGGGAGTGTAAGAAAGTGAAGAAGAGGAGAGTGATAGTGGAGAAGCAGACAAGCAGCACCCAGCAGACCAGGGAGCTCCCAGAGCTGGCCAAACTGCCCCCTGTGTCCTGCCCTGAGCAGGCCATCCTGCAGGCCTTCAGGCTGCTCAGAGATGATGACTGGTGGGAGTAAACAGTAGCTAAAATAGGCTAGGCTAACACATCTAAGCAATTTACAGGCCTTTAGCTGTGATATTGTAGGTTACATTAACATATTGACTTCAGACAGATGATAGGCTTTCAGCTAAGATCATAGAGTCTAGACATGATGACATATGTGTGTTAGAAGAATGTGTTCCTTCATTGAAGATAGCCTGCCCTATGCTAGGGCTATATGCTAAAGTCAAGTCTATGTATCCTCATGTTCCTCTGAGTTGAGTGTGTTTTCTCTTTAGGGAGCAGAAGATCGAGGCCCTGACCTCCATCAGGTCTCTGTCCCAGCACCACGCTGAGGTGCTGCTGCCCAGGCTGCATGATGTGTGTGTGGCCGTCTACCGCGAGGTCAGAGGCTCTCTGCTGAAAAACAAGCTGGAGCTCATGATGCATTTGTTGTGTTTCAGACCAGATAGAGAATGTCTATTGAAATGACTTAATGATGCTATACATAGTTCAATGAGTTTACATTTCTTAATGCCACTACAATCTATAATCATACTGGGCATTCACTTTTGTGAACAGAACACACAGCTGTAACTCTATTCTAGATATTTCAAGTCAGAGTGGTAACCTATCTTTCTTCTATCACCCCTCCCACCCAGGTGAAGAACCTGCGCTCAATGGTGTCCCGAGTTGCCATGGTGACGCTGGCCCACCTGCACGCTCACCTGGGGCGAGCTATGGACGCAGAGGCCGAGGGCACAGCCCAGACGCTGCTGCCTAAAGCTGGAGAGGCCAGCGGCTTCATCAGGGAGGACATGGAGCTGGCACTGGGGTACATGGTGCTCAACGTCACCCCCTCTCGCAGCATGAACGCCTTCATCAACACAGGACTCAGGTGAGGGGAAAGAGAATCTTGGTGACCCTGCACTTCAGACTCTCTCCTTGTATACTGGTTCTTTGTGCTACAGTTTTACTGGTCCTCAACCAGTTCTCTCTGTTACATGGTTCTCTTTTTCACCTGGTTCTCCTGGCTCTGTGGTTCGTTGTCTCCTCTGGTTCTCTTGGTTTGTCATGGTTCTCTACTTTCTTAGGCACCGTAATGCGGCCGTGAGGAAGACCACTGCTCAGTTCCTGGAGAGACTGGCAGAGGTCATGGGGGCATCCCGCGTCCTGTCAGGGAAAAAGGACTTGACTGACCGGTTTATCCATTCCATCAGCTGCCTGGCCATTGACAGTGCACAGGAAGTCAGGTGGGAGTGCTGTTTTTTGTTTCTAAATTAACCAATCAGCTACCAAATCAAAACAATCAGCTCTCGAAATCATTAATAAATGGTCAGTGCAGTGGACTTGAAATTGTGTGTTTACCACAATTAGAATGAAGTAGTTAGTGGAAAAATGTTTACGTCCAGGAAACACTGTATGTTTTGTACATACTGTAAATAGAATATGAATGAATGAGCGTCAAACGTAATGCAACGACAGTAGACACACCATTCTCCCTATTAAAAAGTCATAATGGCATCAGAATATGTTTTGAATGCTAGTATAAGGTACAACTACTACATAATGTTACTTTAATGCGGCCATTTTTTATGACTATTATGTCCTCATCAATGAGTGTTGATGTATTTTGTGTCTGAAACAGGACCCATGCCCGTAACACCCTGGCATTCCTGGCTTCACATCCTAACCTTATCAAGATGGTGGACAGGTTCGCCCCTCAGAGAGACCAAGTCACTGTCAAGGACGTTATCAACAAATGCCAGAAAAGGTGGGTGCAAAACATTAGTGGACACCATGAACATTAAACATTTATATTTTACATCATTATCTATCAGTGTGATAATGTATCAGTTGTTTTTATTAAACCTGAGAGAATACAGAGAGGATATACCTGGTAAAGTGTTTTTTTTTTTTCTCCTGCAGAAATTTGCATTAAAGTAAACATCCAAGTCAGAAGACTGCAACAATTGATTTTGGATTACAAACAAATCTTCAAATGTGGCATATGAGGTGCTGAGACCAGGCCTATGAAAAGCAAAAAGCGCCCAGATTTAAATGTGGCCATAATCTCCATCTCGCCGCCGATCCAAAGAAAGAAGGAATTTTGGCAGCTGCAAAGGATCGCCTCCACCAATACCAAGCTCCTTCTGCCCCAACTATTTCACTCTCAAGACACCCCACCTCCCGCCACACACACACACACACACACACACACACACACACACACACACACACACACACACACACACACACACAGTACTACAGTATTCCATCATCCTTTGTCCTACAAATTAAAAATAAAGGGTGAAAAAAACACAAGTGTATGTATTTGTCTCTATTGCCTCAAGATTGCTAATAATAAACATTGTAACAATAAACTTCACAGTTTAAGTCCTATTGGTCTAATAAAGTTCAAGGTGTTTCCTTAGTGTCAGACTGTCAGTGGCAAGTTCTATTCTAACGTTCTGAGGTGACATAGTGGTTGCACTTTGACCCCATTTACCACTGACCTTGACTGAATGCTGACAATTACTTTACAGTGTGACCCTCCTGTCACGTCTTGCATTATGTGTGGCCCAATTAGACGAAGATTGTTTTTGAATCAGTAGATGTTCCTCTCTCCAGCAACAGTAAAACCATCCACCAAAGCCACTGCGCATGTGAAATAATGCCTCTTAAAAATGACCAAAATTTAGAGAGATGAAAATTCTGCTTTCAGTGGTTCTGATAACCCCCTATACACCCTCTTAATGTCAATGCTTCATCTTCAACTAAAGAAACTAGGGAATTCAGGCTCTATGGAAATGTAAAAGTTATGTTCATATCTTTATCAGAATTATCAGGGTAGCCATTGCAATTTCAGTAATTTTCAGCGATAAATTGCCTGATTTTCGAGGTTCTCCATGGGGGGCCCCAGAACACAGTAATGAAATATAGCTGGAGGGTTTTAATCATATGGCTGTTCATAGTTCCACATACCTCTCACACATACAAAGTATGAGCCGATTTGGCCGACCCCATCTTCAGACCTTTGCCTGGTTTTCTCATCCAATGACTCTTAAGTACAATAATCAAGTAAATGTTTTTAGTTACTGTCTACCCCTGGTGGCTAGGGAGATGGTGAAGTAACTAGTTTCAGAAAGGGACACACACACACAGGAGACAATAATGCAGGGTGGGCCATCATGGTAGTGCACTTTGGAGAATGAGAGGTGGAATTTCCAATTCCAATTATTGGAGATGCAGTGGTCAGAATATGCATAGACCTAAATATGTATGGTGGGCAAACGGATGAACAGTCTCAGTCTGAGTCTAAAATTATTATTGAGATGAGCTTAAAATGAACAGGACATGTTCCCCCAGTGAGACATTTATGAGAAAAGATTGGTCAGCGTTTGACAACTGAATATTCCATTAGACTCAAGAAGACCTACTGTAGGATGAGATCTCTCTCCACCTATACCTGCCTCTTTTATGAACATTTCTCCCTACATCCACCAGGTGGCAGAGAAGGCTTACTGGAAGCCTGCAATTTATATGCCGTCTACACCGACCACAGAGACAGGACCTTGTTTCCTCTTCCACCAGAGAAGATTGATAAGAGAGCAATTTCTCATCAACAGGGATGGACACTATTTATGATACATGTATTTAAAATACGTATTTCAAATACAAAATGCTATTTTACAATTTGTATTTTATTGGGTTGAAATAAATGGCTTCATATTTTGTTTTTAAAATAGTTGTGTATTTTTGAAATTTAAATATTGGTAAATATTCTTGGTAAAACCAATATGCGATGACATCATAAAAGTGCAAAACAATGAATGCAACCTCTGACTGGTGCTGACGTTTGTCGTCAGTTTAACCCCATTTAGCGCTTACACAGTACCCAGTTAGTTAAAAACCAGCTAAAAGGGTCATACTTAATCAACAGCTTTACACAGTGCAATATCATTCTGGGCATTGACAATATCAGAGACTAGCCTGGCTAGCGCCACCACTTCTCAATGAGACGTGGTCTGGGAACCAAACGTTCATTTTCTCGTATTTGAAAAAAATGCCCAGATCCGTTTATTGGGTGCCACGGATGTCTATCAAATGCGTCTGTGCATAGCTCATCATTGTCTTGCTTTCCCCCCTGTTCTGTTATTGGTTCCCTATCTGAGGCAAAAATTAGGGCGGTAGTTTCCAGGCTGCCTTAGCAGCGTGAATCAAATCGTGCGCAAGGCAGCATGGGAACACCCAGGCTAATCAGAGACTTCATTCTCTGTAGCCTATATGTTAGTGTAGCCTACCATGAGTTGAAGCCGTTATTATGACCGCCGCGCAGCGACTGAAAGACCGGGGTAGACGAAACTTGGTGGGCATGTAACCCCACATGGATAGCATGGAACCATCGTTTTTCGTTTTGATCTGTAGCCCCCCCTGCTGTACTGGACCCCCCGAAAGGAGGGTAGGGCAGACACAGTTTTCTGTGAATATCTTGAGAACCGTAGGGCCTAGGATGACCAATGTTTTGCGTATGTTTGCCTCCAGGGGTCATGTAAACCCATTCCATATGCACACATGTGCATAAACAGATACACATGCACACACAAACATTCACAGTAATCCTACGTATGACACATACTCACACAGTAGACATATACGCATAAACAGGCAAACACACAAGCACATGCACATGCACATGCACATGCACACACACACACCCACACACAGGAGGGTAGGGCAGACACAGTTTTCTGTGAATATCTCGAGAACCGTAGGGTTTAGGAGGACCTTTTTTTTTTTTGTTTGTTGATCTCAAGGGGCCATGTCAACCCATTCCATAACCACTCATTTCATGTATAGCACCACCTAGTTAAACACAAAAAAGTAAAAATGAGGTGTTGTAATCGCAGGTATGTGTGACCTAACATAGTCAAAACTGCACGAAATTGGAAGTGTAGGATCACTATGACACCCTCTGAATGCACGCCAAGTTTTGTGGAATTCCGTTCATGGGGGGCCACACAATAAATTAATTTATGTTACTATACACCAACTGGCCTGTAGGTGGCCGGAGACAGTTTTCTGTAAATATCTCAAGAACCGTAGGGCCTAGGAGGTCCACCTTTTTTATGTGTGTTGGTCTTAAGGGGGCATGTCAACCCATCCCATTACCACTTATTTCATGTATAGCGCCACCTAGTTAAAAATTAAAAAGCAAAAAATTAGGTGTTTTCACCACAATAGCTCTGGCTGACATGGTCAAAACTGCACGAAATTGAAAGTGTAGGATCATTATGACACCCTCCGAATGCATGCCAAGTTTCGTGGACTTTCGTTCATGGGGGGCCTTACAATAAAATAATTTATGTGTACATCTAGTGACCGTACACCAACAAGGATTCCCGGGACACTGAAAGACCGGGGTACACGAAACTTGGTGGGCATGTAACCCCACATGGATAGCATGGAACCATCGTTTTTCGTTTTGATCTGTAGCCCCCCCGCTGGACTGCACCCCCCGAAAGGAGGGTAGGGCAGACACAGTTTTCTGTGAATATCTTGAGAACCGTAGGGCCTAGGATGACCAATTTTTTGCATATGTTTGCCTCCAGGGGTCATGTAAACCCATTCCATATGCACACATGTGCATAAACAGATACACACGCACACACAAACATTCACAGTAATCCTACGTATGACACATACTCACACAGTAGACATATACGCATGCATACACATGCACACACACGGGCACATAAACAGGCAAACACACAAGCACATGCACATGCACGCACACATACACACCCACACACACACACAGGCACATAAACAGGCAAACACACAAGCACATGCACATGCATGCACACATACACACCCACACACACACACATAAACATAAACATGTACATGCACACAATTCAAGAATTTCTCAGAATTATGAACAGGCAAGATGGGGGTGGGGTTGTATAAAATGTATATTACATGTGAAATCTATGAACTAATCATGTTTTGGTACTTGTTGTCTAGCAGATACCAGTGAGAATTGAGTGTGCATAATGCAATTCAGTGAGACAGTTAGAATCATATATGTGGAAAACATGTGCTGGACTGGGCGGCGATCATATTTTGTACCGATCTGCGGTACATCTAGTTATTTGAATAGTATGAGAACATATTGTTATTATCATTATTACATACACAAGTACTTATTACATATAAGTCATTTGGCAAGTCATGGCCTATAAAAGCACACTTGAATTCAATCATGGAACCCTGACCAATTAAAGGAAAGGGAAAACGGTTGGTCGATTAGGAAATAAGTAATTTACTTACATTACAGTGCCACATAAAGCATTACCTTACTGAGAACATTAGAAAGAAGATAAAGTAACTGTTGTAACCACCAAAACATATGGCCGCTGTCATTTTCCAAATTGTAATCTTATGAAATCAAAATTAATTTCCACACACTGCCATTATTCAGATACCTATCAAGAAGCAAACTGAGCGATGGGAATGGGAGACGGCCATTGAGAACTCTCATGCAGGGGATCAGAGATACAGAAAACAATATGTGGCCAGACCTGTTTGAATTATAAACCCAACTCATTTACACAAGGACCTGTCTTAAATATATGACTTGTTTCCAGACCTACTGCACTCAGTCCCCCATACTTTGTGACTGCACTCAGTTCTACATACAGTACTTTGTGACTACACTCAGTTCTACTTTGTGTCTGCTTGTCATGAGCTCTCTCTCTGCCTGGTAACACGTGCTGATTGAAGTCTGATGACCTCCACCTGTTCCTGCTCTGCTCTGCCTCACCCTCGTTACCTACCAGCTGCACTGCATTCACCACTCATCATGCCCTCTATATAAAGCCTTGCTTTTCAGTCCACACTTGTCAGATCGTCTGCAACCAGCACCAGTTACCTGCCTGTTTATTGAAAACGCCTCTGACTCTTTGCCTGTGATCCCGGACCCGCTCGACTACTTCTGTGTTCTCCAGCCCCGGTAATCTTGACCTGCCTTCCGTCCCTCTTCTACGAATACCGCCTAGTCCTTGACTGTACTGCTGCTTCGTTTCAATTGCTGTTGTGTGTGTGTTTCCCCCAGGACTTCCCGGATCATCCAGCTCCTGCCTTCGCTGTTCGGCTACTGGGGGAACACACACACGCAGACTCTTGGAACTCCTGTACCCCCCCCGGAACCCCTGAAACCCCCAACCCTTAAATAAACTTTTGAACGTGACGCAATTGTGGTCCTCGTCCTGTTTGGTGTCTGACAGTACGATCTGACCAAACATGGACCCAGCGCACGGTCGAACCAGCATGGAAACCGACGAACCAGAACCACCCACCGCCATGCAACGCCTGGAAGAGACAGAGAGAGAGGTAAACCGCAACACTGCTGACATTGCCTCCCTACTTCAAGCCGGCTTGAGCCAGCGTCAGCAGTTCCAGCAGCAACAGCAACAACTTGCAATGATCATTCAACTTCTCACCAACCTTTCTCCTCTGCCTGCTCCCACCGGCCCAGCCCCAGCCAGCCTGCTCACCGGCCCAGCACCCGAGTCTCCTGCCCAGTCCACTGCTACCGTGGCTGCCGGAGCCCCAGAACCCAGGATCGGCAATCCAGAGCGGTTCAGCGGCGACCCAACCCAGGTACGGGCGTTCCTGACGAGCTGCCGTGTCCAGTTTACCCTGCAACCCAGGACTTTTGCCACTGAAGGGGCGAGGGTCGGTTACGTGATCACTCACCTGACGGGCCGAGCTCGACTCTGGGGAACGGCGGAGTTCGAGCGCCAGACCCCAGCATGTGCAACCTTCAACCTATTCGCAGAGGAGATGCTCAAGGTATTCGATTTGGAATCCACAATAGCCGAGGCATCTCGGATCCTGATGAGTATTCGCCAAGGCAGAAGGACTGTTGCGGATTACTCCATCGACTTTCGAACCGTGGCAAGTCGGAGCTCCTGGAACATGGAAGCATTGGTGGATGCTTTCCTCCACAGCCTGGCGGACTACATAAAGGACGAGCTGGTTTCCCATGATCAACCCCCCACTCTTGATGAAGCCATTGCTCTGGCTGTCCGCATCGACCGCAGGATCCAGGCCCGCCGTCATGAGAGAGGGCGCCAGAGTCCATCCACCAGCACACGGAGTGTCCCAACTGCCCTTCTGTCCGCACCTGCCACACCATCTAGCCAGCCGGACCAGTCTGAACCGATGGAGATCGGCCGCACCTCCCTAACCCCTGCAGAGCGCCAGCGACGCATCACCTCCAACTTGTGCCTGTACTGTGGTGGTGATGGTCATCGAGTCGCCACCTGTCCAGCAAAAGCCGGAGCTCACCAGATGTAGGAGGAATCCGGATGAGCTCAATGAACATTCAGCCCTCCATCAGCCGTAAACCCCTCATCCAAGTCTGTCTTCACCTGTCTGATTCCACCCACACCCTGGCAGCCCTGGTGGACTCTGGCGCAGAAGCAAACATTATTGACACAGGACTTGCTCGTCAGCTGGGCTTGGAAAGCCATCGCTTGTCCACTCCTGTTCCAGCCCGGGCCCTGGACGGTCACGCAATTGGCACAGTTACCAGCATCACAGCCCCCATCTCAATGATGGTGTCAGGAAACCACCGAGAGACCATCCGCTTCCACCTGCTCAGCTCTCCAGGCCAACCCCTAATCCTGGGCTACCCTTGGCTCCGTCTCCACAATCCTCACCTCGATTGGGCCTCCGGAACTGTGAAAGAGTGGGGAAATGCCTGCCACCTGACCTGTTTGCGTGCTGCCTCGCTGCCCCCCGGCTCAGTACCCCCCAGCATTGCCCACGACATTTCTAATGTCCCTGAATGTTACCATGGCCTCCGAGAGGTGTTCAACAAGACCAAAGCCACATCTCTGCCCCCACACCGTCCGTACGACTGTGCCATTGATCTCCTCCCTGGGACTGCTCCACCCAAAGGTCACCTCTACTCACTATCCCCTCCTGAAAGAAAAACTATGGAGGATTACATCAGGGACTCCCTGGCAGCTGGACTCATCCGCCCGTCTTCCTCTCCTGCTGGTGCCGGGTTCTTCTTTGTGGGAAAGAAAGATGGTTCTCTTCGCCCCTGCATTGATTATCGAGGTCTGAATGATGTCACAGTGAAGAACCGGTACCCTCTGCCTTTACTCACCTCTGCTTTTGAATTGCTCCAGGGATCCACTATTTTCACCAAACTGGACCTTAGAAATGCTTACCACCTAGTGCGAGTAAGGGAGGGTGACGAGTGGAAGACAGCATTCAACACCCACACCGGCCATTATGAGTACCTGGTAATGCCATTTGGCCTCACCAACGCCCCAGCGGTATTCCAGGCGCTGGTGAATGATGTGCTGCGGGACATGCTGAATAAATTCGTCTTTGTGTACCTGGACGACATCTTAATTTTCTCCAGAACTCTGTCCGAACACACCCGTCATGTCCAGCTGGTTCTTCGACGGCTCCTGGAGAACTCTCTCTATGTCAAGGCGGAGAAATGCGAGTTCCATGCTCAGACTGTGTCATTCCTGGGATACATCGTCGCTGAAGGCAATATCCAGATGGACCCCGCAAAGGTCTCGGCAGTTACCTCCTGGCCAGTTCCGGGGAATAGGAAGAAGCTGCAGCAATTCCTCGGTTTTGCCAATTTCTACCGGAAATTCATCCGGAACTACAGCTCCGTCGCCGCTCCCCTCACAGCTCTGACCAGCATCAAACACCCCTTTTCCTGGACCCCAGAGGCCAACACAGCCTTTCATACCCTCAAGGCCCGGTTCACCACTGCCCCCATCCTCCAGATGCCGGATTCAGACCGGCAGTTCGTTGTCGAGGTGGATGCCTCAGACGTGGGAGTCGGGGCCATACTCTCTCAACGGGCAGAGGAGGACAACAAGTTGCACCCCTGTGCATTTTTCTCTCGCCGGCTTTCACCTGCAGAGCGCAATTATGATGTTGGAAACCGTGAGCTGTTGGCTGTCAAGCTTGCCCTGGAGGAGTGGCGTCACTGGCTGGAGGGGTCCACAGTTCCGTTCCTGGTCTGGACCGATCACAAAAACCTCGAATACATCCGCAATGCCAAACGTCTTAACCCCAGACAGTCCCGCTGGGCCTTGTTTTTCACCAGATTCAACTTCACCCTGTCATACCGCCCAGGTTCTCGGAACACCAAGCCGGACGCTCTCTCCCGTCAGTTTCATAAGGATGACGCCCCTTCCCAGGAACCTGCATCAATTCTGCCCGATCCCTGCGTCGTAGCTGCCCTGACCTGGGATATCGAGGAGGAAATTCAAGAGGCCCTCCGTGACCATCCCAGTCCCAGTGCATGCCCAGACGGTCGTCTCTTCGTCCCAGATAATTTGAGGTCCCGGGTCATACAGTGGGGACACAACTCCCGCCTTGCCTGCCACCCGGGCTCCGCCCGCACCTGCCATCTCCTTGCCCAGCGCTTTTGGTGGTCGTCTTTGAGAAGGGATGTCCGAGAATTCGTCCGTGCCTGCCCCACCTGCAATCAGAACAAGTCCTCCACTCGGCCCCCCGCTGGTTTACTCCAGCCCTTGCCTGTGCCCACACGACCCTGGTCCCACGTCTCCTTGGACTTTGTAACTGGCCTCCCACCATCAGGTGGGATGACTGTCATTCTCACTGTGGTTGACCGGTTTAGCAAGATGGCACACTTCATTCCCCTCCCTAAACTGCCATCTGCCAGAGAGACTGCCCAGGCTGTTCTTGATCATGTCTTCCGTCTACACGGGCTGCCCAGGGATGTTGTCTCTGACCGAGGCCCGCAATTTACCTCTACATTCTGGAAGGAGTTCTGCCGTCTTCTAGGGGCCACAGTGAGTCTCACCTCTGGGTTCCACCCCCAGTCCAATGGTCAATCCGAGCGGGCAAACCAGGAGCTGGAGAAGGCGCTGCGGTGCATGGTTTCTCGCAAACCCCAGGCTTGGGCACAACAACTGATGTGGATAGAGTATGCTCACAACTCCCTCACCTGCTCTGCCACTGGTATGTCACCTTTCCAGTGTGTGTATGGCTACCAGCCCCCCCTGTTCCCCAGCCAGGAAGGAGATGTGTCCTGCCCGTCTGCCCTCGCCTATGCCCGCCGTTGCCGTCGTACCTGGTCACAAGCTCGTGCCACGCTACTCAAGTCAGCTGTCAGCTATGCCACTGGGGCTAACCGCCGAAGATCGCCGGCACCCGCCTACCGTGTTGGCCAGAAGGTGTGGCTGTCAGCCAAGGATCTCCCACTGCGGGTGGAATCGCGTAAACTGGCACCTCGATTCCTCGGCCCGTTCCCTATCCAGAGGGTCATCAGCCCAACCGCAGTCCGGCTCCAGTTGCCAACCTCCATGAGGGTGCACCCTACTTTCCATGTTTCGAAAGTCAAGCCGACGCATGAAAGCCCGCTGGTCCCCGTGCCGCTTCCTCCTCCTCCTCCTCGCCTCGTTGACGGTGGGCTGGTGTACACCGTTCGACGCCTGCTTCGGTCCAGACGGCGAGGTAGGGGCCTCCAGTATCTCGTCGACTGGGAGGGCTATGGACCTGAGGAGAGAACCTGGGTGCCAGCCAGTCGGATTGTGGACCGGACACTCATCGCCGACTTCCACCGTCTGCATCCTGATCAACCTGCAATCCGTAGGGGCCGCCCCAGAGGGGTCCCTAACCGTCCTGCCCGCCCGGCTTCCTGTCATGTGCCTGACCCTGACCCTGTCTCGGTACCTGTCCCGTCTTCTGTCCACGACCCTCCAGCTCCCTCCGAGGATGAGGATGTTCACTCGGACCGCTCGGAGGAATTCTAGCCCTCCACCGGCTCCCCTCCGCCCTCCCGACGTGGTGTCACTCTTGGGGACTTCTGGGGCCGTCCCTTAGGGGGGGGGGTTCTGTCATGAGCTCTCTCTCTGCCTGGTAACATGTGCTGATTGAAGTCTGATGACCTCCACCTGTTCCTGCTCTGCTCTGCCTCACCCTCGTTACCTACCAGCTGCACTGCATTCACCACTCATCATGCCCTCTATATAAAGCCTTGCTTTTCAGTCCACACTTGTCAGATCGTCTGCAACCAGCACCAGTTACCTGCCTGTTTATTGAAAACGCCTCTGACTCTTTGCCTGTGATCCCGGACCCGCTCGACTACTTCTGTGTTCTCCAGCCCCGGTAATCTTGACCTGCCTTCCGTCCCTCTTCTACGAATACCGCCTAGTCCTTGACTGTACTGCTGCTTCGTTTCAATTGCTGTTGTGTGTGTGTTTCCCCCAGGACTTCCCGGATCATCCAGCTCCTGCCTTCGCTGTTCGGCTACTGGGGGAACACACACACGCAGACTCTTGGAACTCCTGTACCCCCCCCGGAACCCCTGAAACCCCCAACCCTTAAATAAACTTTTGAACGTGACGCAATTGTGGTCCTCGTCCTGTTTGGTGTCTGACACTGCTATTTACTAAAATAAAAAGATATTGCTGTATCAATCACATGGAACAATCTTTTTTTTTGCAGTGGAGAAAGATATTCATAGTTTCTTACAGTCTACAACCTCTCAAAAAACCAATCAATCTGACATCAGCGACTGAAATGTCCTCCTTTAAATTCATGCAGTCCGTGCAGACATGATTCACAAAAACAGGAAGCTGACATTTTACAAAATATGTACTCTAGACACAAACATGCTATCATACGAATTTACAGTTAGTTAAAAAGAATGAATTTACAAATACATTTTCATGAACATGGATGAACAGATGTGCACCTACCGTCACACAAGAGACTCACTCAAGGGAAACTATGACGAGTGACTGATCAGAATGTGTGAATGTTGAAAAGGAGCTGCAGATGAAATGCTTCTCTTTTCCCTCAGACGGTTTTTGCACAGACAAGTGAATATTGCTGACATATGGCCATTCTTCTGCCACAAACAGCTCAGGCCATCGTCTTCTATACTTGTGGCTGTGTGTGTATGTGCCGATGACCTCGTCTCACTTTCTCAAGTTTATCATCAGCATCTTTGTCAGGTCAGTCACGGAGGATGACCTCTTGACCTATGAGGTGAGGCTGACTACTGGTGCAGGACCGCGCACAGAATCACGCTTGCGCACACACACACGCACGCACACACACACACACACACATAAACACCAACACGTACACTAACGCATGCACAAACACACCCATACGTACAGACACACACGCACGCACACAGACACGCACATAAACACACACACTCGCACAAACATGCACACACAAAAACACACACATGCAGGCAAGCAGGCACATGCACACACACACACACACACACCCCATTACCCTCACACACACACTCATAAGCGAACATATACACACACACATACACGCACAGACACAGGCACACACATACAGGCAAGTAGACACACGCACACACACACACACACACACACACACACACACACACACCATTACCCCCCCACACACACTCACAAGTGAAAACTAACACACAGAGAAGCACACATATACACAAAAGCAAATGTACACATGCACACACTCATTTACATACACAAAAGTTGCAAGAGTAGGGGATGGAGTAGGAGACAAATTGACAAGCGATCTATTTTTGTGGAGAGAATGTGCAGGATTGAGCGGGGGTCATATTTTTTTACTGTTTGACGGTACATCTAGTTGTAATTCATAATTATAATCTACTGACATGAATTATGGTCTCTTGGGCTAGTTTACTCGACTAACTCTCTCTTTCATCCAACTAGTGGGTGTTAAACAGTCACTCACTCTAATGTAACATGTAAAGGCAACTTTACACTTGGGATTCATTGAGATTTGAAAACATAATATAAGATTTGAAAATATAAAATGGAAAATGGACTACAATCATGTTATGCTTTTTTACTTTCAAGTCATGAATTCTGAGAAACTGTAACATATAGGCCTACTGCTGGTAGTTCACTTGCTCTGGAATTTTTTTTTATTAAGACATATTGACATCAGACATAAAGGCCATTGGTCCTTCAATAAAGGAGATATACCTGATGAAAATGATGCAAACAAAATCTAATTAAGACATAAATTATTAATATAATATAGGCATCAAGTACCTTTCACTTTGACCATCTACAGTATATTTACAAAAAAATACATATGAAAAAGACATTAAGCCTATAGTAAATGATAGTCAAACAACCAAATAGGATTTTAAGAAGAAAACCGCCTTTTCACACTTTTGCACTTAACAGAAGAAACAAATAAATAACAACATATTGACCTTCCATCAGTTGTATTGAAATCTTGTAAAATATGCTCAGAAGCAGAATGTCTACATGGGCAGGTAAGCTAGAGGATGCAGAGGGTGTCCAGTCAGAAAAGAAAGAAACGCCACGAAGCAGGATTGAGCCGGCCACAATACAATACCTGTCATAGGACAGCATCTGAATAGTTTAAAACAGTACAGCTTCCAAACTACAGCAGATGCAATCGTGGGGTTGCTAGTCCCAGTTCCAAGTCATGGACAAACATCAGACTTGCTAACTCAGTTGGCTATTTTCTAACCAGCTAGCAGTTGGCCATTTTACAACATCATTGCAAGTTAAAGGTGTGGAGGGTGGGAAGAAAGGACATGTGGTGGGGAAAAACTCACACCGACCTGTTCACTTCAGTTAGCACTCTGGAAAACCTCGATCCAAGGAGACAAGCTGAGACGAGAGTAGGAGAGAAGCTGAGACGAGAGTAGGAGAGAAGCTGAGACGAGAGTAGGAGACAAGCTGAGACGAGAGTAGCCGTTGACTGTAGAGCTTTATTTACAATACCACAAAGTGATGACACAGTCTGACTAAGTCTAAGTCAATGCAACACTGAGCAGTAGAGTGAATGGGTATTCTGCAGAATATTTAACCCAATCTGAGACCTGTGCAAAATCTGAGACTGGAGCTGTTGCGCTCCATCCTTTATTCTCAAGGGGTTAAAGGTCATCTTAGGGAATCAGACTTGTGACTGAAGGGTGGTCGGTTTGATCCCTGACTAGCAGGAACAACTGTGTGGGGGGACTGATTGAACAGCGCTCTCCCATATCCACATCCACAGACGAGGTGCCCTTGAGTAAGGCACCTAACCCCCAACGGCTTGCCGGGTGCTGGATTAAGGGCTGCCCACTGCTCCGGGTGTGTGTGTGTGTGTGTGTGTGTGTGTGTGTGTGTGTGTGTGTGTGTATGAATGTGTGTACACTACTACCCGGATGGGTAAAATGCAGAGAACAAATTTCCAATAGGAACTTCCTACAGGATTAATAAAGTATAACTCAACTTAACACAAGTAAGCATTCTTAATGCTCTTTAAATGCTCAGTGAACAGCATGATAGAAATGCAGTCACTGGTCATGTCATGCTAAATAATGGGCTGCTGCTTTCAGTCTTTCAGTCTAAGTCCAACCTCATTTTTTTGTCTTAAGTTGTAACAGGAAGTGTTGTATGCTGTTGTGTGTTTGCAGAGCTGAGGATGATGACAGTGTGATCTACAGTACAGTCCACAAACCCTGACCCGCCAGGGAAACAGCAGACAATACCCTCAGGTCATCTCAGCTGTCCATTGGAAACATAGAGGTCTAATAGTCCAAGCAAGATTATCAGTATTCTGATGAGATAAAATGCAACATGTCTCTTTTCTATTTTGTTGTCTTGTCTTTTTTGTTTTAATGTCTATAATATTGTATTGGACTTGGGGATATTTTGTCAATGAATGAGTGAATATCTAATGATTGATGTAGTACCTTTGTTGACCATAGATGGCCTCTTAAACATTTAGCAGGCCTGGAGAGAAATGAAACATGCCGGAGATACGGGACAGAACCCCAAATGGTTATGATTGGGTATTGCAGTTTCGATAGCTCTGATTGGCTGAATAAGTCTTCAATCACGTCTTCAATGCGGAAGCCGTAGTGACGTGTCTTTCGACGTTCCTTCAACTCCCTCAGTATTCATAGGGAGGGAAAGTGAAAACCAGCGCCCCAAGTGGTTGCGTTCCTATCGAAGAGCAGCTCCAATGTTAAAGGTAAACTATGCAGTATTGGCAGTTTCCTTACTGTTTTCTCAGTTTTTGCTTCTTTTTCGCTGGCTCTGTCATGATGAATGTCTGAGAAACTCCATTGCTACCTTGTTCTAGCCGGTGCCTGGCGTGTATGTGTATTTGAATGCAGTAAAGCAATTCGTTACACTCGTTATACTTCCTGACACTGAGGCCGTCGGCCCGCCGGTCCACAGTTGCAAGGGTGGTTTTTCCGCTCACAGGCGCTAGGGGGAAGTGAGACGGCCACCATTCAACCCGAAAAAAAGTCATATAACCATTCCAATGACTCTGAAGCTGTTAAATGAAGGTACATTAAGCTAAAAAAACTTGCATATTAAGCTAAAAAACCTGCATAGTGTGCCTTTAAGTCCCATAGACCTATTTTTAAAAAAATATTGTGAAGCCAAATCAGCGATGTTATCCACCAAAAATATTTTTCAGTGTCTATACAGTAATAATATTCTAACTGTGAAAATGTCAGACCCTATTTTGCCTTATTTAAGAAAATCGAAATTGCTCCTTTTGTTTCATAAACGAACTACAAAAGAAGTCACGTGACTTTACCCTTCAACGTTACTCACGGTAGCATGGTTTGTTTATTAGCCTGGTTAGCATTGACACTTAACACTTACAGCTAGCTCTTCATGTGAGTAGAAGCACAACACCAGATATCCTGACATAAAGGTTATCACCACACGGTTTACATCACGTTCCGTTATTAGAAAAATATGTTAAGCCAGTTAAGCAAATTGCGTATTGATCAGTTAGAGATTAAGCGCCCAAACATGTGATGTCACATGCAGCTGTAGTTCCTTATCACCGTGTTACGACAAAAACTCAAAACAATTCAACTGATCCTAAAAATAAGGTATGACCACTTGAAGCAATAGAGGTGACCCCAGTGCCTAACATATGGAAGGCATTAAATTAAGATTCCAATGTGCACCGAGATATATTTTTTCTAAAACAAAAATTCCATCCACTCCGCTAAACTCTAGGAACGCAATTACTAGATGGCGATGAGATTACTTTCCCTCCATACCACGGTTAGAAATGGAAAACGGTAAGTTTTTTTAAAATCAGTAAACTAGTCTTAAACAGCACTTGAACGTCATGTGTTTACAACATATTGAATCACGCAGATTTCGCCAGGAATCCAGTGCACTTTTTATTTTTGTAGACAAAAATAGACAAGCCTATGGCTAGCTAGCTAATTAGCAAGTCCAATAACACACGTGATACGATAAAAATTAAGACAAATTGGTGTAATTATTTAAATAATATAAAATATCATGGTGTTGGAATGTGGAAGATGCTCATGTATAGACTAGAGGGGTATAATAATAATAGTTGATAATAATAATACTACTACTACTAATAATAATAGATAATAGTTTTACCCATCATAAAGAAAGCTACAGTTTAAACACTTCCATCACTGCACATATTACTTAGCTCCTTGAAACAATATTCCTTCCTTGGGGTGCTAAACCAAAAGTCCTTGTCACTTATTGGGATAATGTAGTTTATTTGTATTTAACCTGTAGTTTCTAACCATTCATTCCAATAGCTTTGGGTATTCCAAACTTTTAAAAGTCATTTTACTTATGTTTAAATGTTTTTTATACTTTAATGTTTTACCCAGCAATGTCGAAGCACAGGCCAAGGAGTCAGGCCCAAAGGAGGCGGAGGAATGACCTGTTACAATGGGGGCAGGTACAGAAGAGGGTAAGCAAGACTTAAGCCCTTGGTGTACTCCCATGCATACCACAATGCAAAATGTAAATTCATGGACAGTGTACATTCATGTCTCCTAGGTATACTTGGTTTTCTGGCCCTGGTGTGCGCCTAAACACACAAGCTCTCAATTACTTGTCTTTACTAACACAGTCTTTGAAATATCTCTACAACGTTTGAATCCACATGGGTGGGGAGCAGGCTTGTAGGTTTGTTTTTCAGTTTCATTTTTTAGATGAACAGGATCGACACTTGAGCTACCAAGCCAGAGGTAGAAGCAGTATCAGCAGCCACAGATCTCCATGTGTTGTCTACTGTATATGTTGTTATTACTGATTATATATTTTTTGTTGTTATCAGTCTTCACACTGAGGGCCTGATGTACTAAGAATTAGCTCAAAATTAGTACAGTGCTTTTAGTGCTTTTCTTACTCATACATATGCGTTTATGGGAAGGTAATAGGTGAAGTGGGAGTATCGTGCAAAAACATGGGAGGAAAAGTGCTAATAGCTATTGATTAGGTATTCTGCCATGTATGAAAACAGTACACACGTCTGTTTTGTGATAAAATATCCACCTTTTAAAAAAACAGTGTAATCCAAATTGCGGTTAAATGCATCAGCTAGAGAAACGTTCAACAGAGAAACTCGTAGAGAAACGAGACAACAGAATCAGTATTCAGAACACCATTTTTTCTTCATTGTACTATGTCAGAAAACAACCTTAACTTTTGTTTGCCTTTATAATGTCGTACTTTCACGCCATCCACTTCCCAATCTGCTAGTATAGGGTATCAAGTAAGTCATAGCATACATGATCTACTACTGGTGTATCTTATTATCATGTATGATTGCAAAACTTTTTAATGTTGCCATCGATCCATTAAGCTGCACTTGTTCAGCTATGGGCACCGCAAATTGTGTCACAGGGCGGTGACTAGGGATTGACCATTATGGGGTTTTTTTCAGAGCCGATACTGATATCAATTATTATAAAAAAAGGACTCTAAACGATATGTAACACCGATATTTCAGTTGTCAAAAGGGGGGGGTAGATAGTAAATGCGATATGCAGCAAAAATGTAATTCAAAAGCATTTAATTATGCAAACTTTTCTTTCTTGGGGGCAGCCGTGGCCTACTGGTTAGCGCTTCGGACTTCGGAGGGTTGCCGGTTCGAACCCCGACCAGTAGGCTCGGCTGAAGTGCCCTTGAGCAAGGCACCTAACCCCTCACTGCTCCCCGAGCGCCGTTGTTGCAGGCAGCTCACTGTGCCAGGGTTAATGTGTGCTTCACCTCACTGTGTGTTCACTGTGTGCTGTGTGTGTTTTACTAATTCACGGATTGGGATAAATGCAGAGACCAAATTTCCCTCACGGGATCAAAAAAATATATACTTATACTTACTTATACTTTCTTCTTTTGTTACTCTATCAACTTGCATCATCATGTGTATCATGTTAATCCAAGAACTGAACAATAATTTTCAATGGGCTGTGTGGTTGTTAAGGGGCCTGTCACAAAGAGGATGTTTTACCATTGTGTGTGTGAGCGCACGAGAGGGAGAGGGAGAGGGAGGTGCATGCGTGATGACTATAGGCAAGTGATAGGTTGAATAGTTTAACCAAGCCGCTTAAAAATAGTTGTTAGACTGTGTCCATATGTAGGCTATAAGCTATACTTTAATAGCCAGCTTAGGACGAGATTTAGTTTAGGTCAGATTTATTATGGCTGGTCCTGGGTGCCTGTAGTTTTTTTTGCCAGTCCGTTTCAGCATAGAGAATGGTTGTGTTATTGGTATGTATAGTGTTGGACTTAAGTGTATGTTATTATACAGTGTGAAGTGTAGCCAGGTGTTTTTCCATATCGTTTTATTATTGTTTAATATGTTATGTTATTGAACATATACTTCATACCACACACTGTGATTTCTTTCATTGGAGGAGCTACCATCATGCTGCACCATGTTATTGAGGTAGTGGGTACAACCGGTGGTGGAGGAAATACTACAGATGGTAATGGTTGCCTACAAATTAGGTGACTGCGGACTGCTTGCTTGGCGATTGTGCTGCACACGCAATGTAGTTCTTCTATTTTGAAATAATGTCAAAACTCATTTTGACGATACATGGACATAATAGGATAATAGAATCGTTTCACTGTCAATACTGATGCCTGGATGAAAAGCCTGATATTGCAGTATGCAGATTTGCTATTCCTACCCAAACATGATTTTCAGTTTACAAAGAAAACTGGCTACCCAGCACATTGAAAACCGAAGAAGAATTGTTACTTTGACCATAACTATTTATTGATGCTTGTGATATTTTCATCAAACCTATGCGAATCTAGAGTTAGTCCACCATCCTCAAATTGAATTATATGCGATTTGGAAGGTTGGATGCAAATTTCAAGTGCTTTCATATTTTGATGCCTGCTATTTCCATGGGAGTATACCAGCGCCTTTGGTTTTATACAGTCCCCGTATACAGATCAGCTGATTGTAACAATACCGATATATATAGGTGACCTTTTACAGCAGTATTATTCTTTTAGATTTCCACATGGTGACTTTGCAGCCGCGCCATTTTGTCTTTCTTTGTGGATTGACACAAAAAAAGGCAAAACTAATGTCAACTTTGCAGGTATTGTTTTGTAGTTGAAGGGTTCAGATGCAAAAGCCTCTAAATGCCACCTATGTCAAAAATGAGATAAAGATGGTGAGGGGATGCTCTCCACACATAGTATACGCTAATCAAATAATTTAAATTCTAAACCCACTAAATACCACTCTCTTCCTGGTCTGAAATATCGATTTATAGGCAAAAACCTATAGGAGCCTGAATTTAAATGCTCATTTAAAAGAAAAGTGGTCAGACGGATTTAGAGGGTTTTGCATCTGAACTCTTCAGTTGTTCATGGCCCATCTCCATGTAGAGCACCAAATCGTACACTCCTTTTTAAAAAACTAATAGACGGAAATATATTGGCTCGGACTAAGCCATGATCAATTCCAGCCGATCAACACAACACAGGTTGTTTCTTGATTTGTTGTAGAACTAAGCAACAGTGTATCTGGGATGTGGATGACATTTAAAAATGTCCAGCAGTTAACACATGTAGCACAGCACACAAAATTTGACGAGATATTCTAGACATTGCCAGATCTAAATTTGCTGTTTCACCTATCCACACATCTCTCTCACACATACAGAGTGAGATGCCCTAGCATCTATTTAAATGCATAATGTTTTGTACAGTATCTGGTAAGCATCACCATCATCTTTGCAGAGCATCATAGAGTGTTTTCCCTGGCTACAGTGTAGTTCCCAGTTCTCTGAATTTAAGGTTGTATCAGCGATAGTGGGGAAACGTCACCTCTGTTGATGTTCAAACAAAACTCACTACTCCCTCCCACTCCCTCCCGTGCAATTGAAACTCTCCTAAATGTGCATCTCGTCAGTTATTGGTTAAAACACTTTGTTTTGCCTTTGAGTGCACTTGTTGGTAGCAATTGTTTCTGTGTACAGATCTCGGAGCCTAGGCTGTCTACAGAGACACGTTTTTTTGACGGCCTGCTTATGGGGCTGGCAGCTAGCGTTAGTCGTCGCTAGGAAAGATTATATGAATGTGATAATTTATGTTTGGGCCTTTCTGGGCCTGAAATCGGTGATACAACCTTTAAAATATTTTAAATCTTAAAATCTGGAATTGTACCAAAAAATGATCTGAGAAGTAAAATTATGTCAAATACACAATTATTGCAGTACAAAAATGTTATACACCAAAAACTGGAACTATTATGACAAAAGCATGTTGAAATGTGAATGGCAATATGACAGGCAAGTTCAGTTGTGAACCTATAGGGGGTAATTCTCCCATGTGCGTCAGGGTGCGTAAGTAAAAAAAAGTACATAACTAAGCGCATTTCACTCTGCGCAAATTCTCCCCTTGGCTTCAAATCTGTCATTTACACATGATAGAGGGAGTTACGGTTTTGGGAGGAGCAACCCCAAAATCTGGGTGTTTCTTATATATACAACTCTTGTGGACATTCTGCCACTGCTTAAGCACCTTTCCAGCTATGTGCTCCAGAGGGCTGTATTAAGGTTGAGCGCCACTACAAGGTGAAACAGCATATTGCTCGATGTCAGCAGTAGGCCTACTTCTGAGTACATGTGGGTTGCATAGAATGTTACAAAATAACATTACAGTATCAAATTTGGTGCTTAATATGCAGATACAACTTCATGTTTTCCAGCATTAGTGTCACACGATGGCATATTTCCCGACATTACCTTATCATGAGGCTACATTGTTTAATGGTGAAAACTCTGTTATAATCACCCACTTTAGATATTGGAGCTTACTGACTGCATCTTCAGTTTTAACTTGACATGAAGTCATAATCCCAGAGCCTACTTCGTTCGAATCTGTCCATTTCTTTCCAATTTGACCAAAGTCATCCATAAATTTTCACAGGCTATTTTCACTATTGTCAAGCAGCGTTTATATTCGCCTGTCTCTTGTTTCGTTTATAATAGAGGCTGATATTGTTATCCCAGTCTCTCTACTGTATTCGAAACTGCAGGTGTCAGTCTACAGCTTCGTTAGCACCAATTGATATTATAAGAAGCAGTTGCCATTACAACTTTCTTTCTCTACAGAGGGTCAATGAGAAAGTCCACGTTCCATGTTTTCACGTTTTAATATCAACCTAAATTAACAAGTGGTGGATCAGTGTGGTTCTATTTTAAATAAATCACGCCTCTTTTATAAGGCCGTCTTGATTTCGAACTTCCGCACTGTGGTTGTGACAGAAGCGGGAATGGGAGAATACGTGTAACAGAGGTGCTTATCTGAAGTGTGTAAAAAAAAAAAGCTTATGCAAGATTTACGCACGGATGGGAAAATTGCCCCCTAGGACATAGCAATATCACACACACTTTAGTACTCTGTTGGTGTTCTATCACTCCAGTGGGGCAGCCGTGGCCTACTGGTTAGGGCTTCGGGCTTGTAACGGAAGGATTACTGGTTCAATCCCCTACAGGAAAAATGTGGGCGGGGGAAGTGGTTGAGCACTGCTCTCCCATGCCCACATCCACAGCTGTAGTGTCCTTGAGCAAGGCACCTAACCCCTCACTGCTCCCCAAGGGCTGCTGTAGCTAGGCAGCTCATTGCTCCGGGATAGTGTGTGCTTCACCTCACTGTGTGTTCACTGTGTGCTCTGTGTGTTCACTATTTCACAGATAGGATAAATGCAGAGACCAAATTCCTTGCAAGTATACTTGGCCTAGAAACCTGATTTTACATTCCCATTATTAGTTTTTCAAAATGTAATTTTAATTAAGAACAAATGAAAGTACAAGTGTATTTTGCCCATATTTTCACAATCCACATTTCATTTAATGAGACCATTTCCCCCTATTATGTAAGACAATAAAATGGAGTGTTTGGTTTGGTACATCTACATGTATACTGGAGTCCAATGACGTACTGTATGGTTCAGTTTGTGAGTTCAGTTTGTGAGTTCAAAAGAGGTAACATGACTTTGTTCTGCACTAAAGATCTACCAGTATTATGACACTACATTTTCACTTGCCTCAGTTCGGATTTTACTTCCACTTGCCTAGTGCCATTTTGTGGAAGCAGTTGAATTTGCATGAATTTGAATTCTAATGTAATAGCACCCCAAAATAATGAACTACTGCTTGAATATTGTGTGCTTACACTTGTTTGGCTTTTGGTTTTGAACATTTATTTAAACTAATTACATAGAAAACATAATAAATAGCATCCACATATTCATATGCATTATGCCTATTTAGGCTAAAACCATGACTGAAGCCTAATTACTCTCATGTTCTTAAAGTGACAGGCACTCAATTTGACTTACACAATAGCCTACACTACAGTGTACTGTACTGACATTAAGGATACATGACAATCGTGTAAAATGTCAATATAATCAGAAATAAATACGAAATAGTGATTACTATGTATTTAGCTGGCAATTACGCCGCTCATAAATAATATAAACTTAGGCTAATATGAAGTTAAAAATGTATGAAACACAAACATTTGATATGAAGCCACATTTTTACTGAGTGTATTTGGGGGACTCTATGTTCTGTAATGTCTATGATCTCCACTGGTATGGTGTGGGGCTCCCAAATCAAATCAAGAAAGTATCAACATTCTTATTATTGATATCAAAGCAATTGTGACAAACTAAATTGTAAAACACTCCACATACACATTCATACAAACCATTATGAATGATATGTATGATACAGCTGCGCTTGAATTGCTGTATCTCACCGCTATGAATTAGCCATTCTAAAATCTGAAAAAAGTGTAACTGTAATAATGAGCTCTTATCTTACTTTATTTGTTGACTTGATTATTTTCCTTATTCCATTTATTCATATATTAAGCTTCTGCTGTAGTTTGTAATTTGCAATTAGGCATGTAGTTTTAAGTAACTCATTTAGTCATGTAGTTTTAAGGAGTTAACTAAATTACATAAAGCTCATACAGGTAATACAGGTTCGTGACCACAAAGCAAACCAGAGGCGTGAGTCCAATAATCTTTTTTAGCCAAGAATTGATATACAGTAACCAATATGCACACAACCCCCCAAAAAGGTCAATCAAAAACCACAGCAAATCACAAGCCAGGCATATATGGGCAAGTACACATAATAAAGACAATAAATAACATTAATTTCCTGCACACAGTGACCTTTTGGCTACGCACCACGCCGTATGGCTCGAGAGGCCCACTAAGCAAAATAGAGGCGCCAGGAGCAGGGCTGGAGCTTACCATGGGAGATAGGCTATCAGAGGAGAGAGAGCCAAAATCCACACCACACGTGAATACTTCAACAAGTCAATCCAAAAGACAAACACCCAGTGTACTACAGCAGGAAGAGTGAAGGGACTCCACCAGCTTGGGACCTGCCACCACTTTGGCTCACAGGCCCTGTCCAGTGAGAGAGAGAGAAAGAAAGAAAGGGGATTAATCAATAGTCCATAATGTGTGGTTTACAGCAGTGGTTTTCAAAGTGGGGGCCGGGGCCGCGAGGGGGTGCCAGGGGGGCCTCAGCAAGTTGGAAGGAAAAATAAAAGAAACCAATAAATACATTTGAAACATTTAAAATATACCTATTACTATGAGGGTTGTTATACAATGCCATTATAATCATTTGTTGTATATCTGAACATTATATTTTCCATGATAATGACTGGGAATAATAGTAGCGTGATAGCTCTCATATAGCAGAAAACCCCAAATGCTATTTTTACACACTGTATGCTCCATCGCGAAGTGCTTGTAGCTTAAATTAGGATTAAGGAGAGTGGATTAGGATTATCTTAATGTATTTTTACATTTGCCGTAGTATTGTCGATGGGTTAAATAACACATCAAGGGGGTCCTTGGCCAGAACCTAGTGGTATTTGGGAACCCCTGGCTTACAGTACAGATACACTAGTGCTAGTTCTTCCTCATCAAAAAAGGATTTATCTTCAGGTGACTGACAATATCTTCCCTTCCACCTGCTGAAGGAGCGATATACAGGGCTAGGTGGGCACCCCGGGTCACTGGGAAGAGAAGTTGATTAGCATGCACACATGCAAATACGCACACACACACACACACACCAGCACAGACAAGCACATCCAACACGTACACAGGGATGTAGTGGTAAAATAAGAGGTGGGTAAACTATGAATTCTGTGATCTCAGTGAGGTGGACTGCGCCATGCAGTATGGGATTTTTTTTAAAAGGCATTCAGAACATGTTTATATTTAACAATACCAGTGGTATTAAATTGTTCCCAGAGTGTTGATGAGTGTACATATTGTCAATGTGGATAATACAGTGGGATTTTAGAATGTTAAAAGTTGCAATTGGTGAATAAACTCTATTTCTGAAATTTCAGAGATGGATAAACTGAGTTTACTTGTGTACTCCTCGGGAGTTAAATGAACATAAATGAAAGAAACAAACACTGTAGACAAAGCAGCAGACTCATAGATCATGGAAACAGGCCCGAGGCCAGCACGAACACCACCAATGCTTCTGCATCTCAAGTGTAAGTTCTTGAGGTAGGAGCATTAAGAACCCAGTGAAAATATACAACGGAAACATGAAATAAAGAGTTTATTTGTTATTTGTTGATGTCTGAGCTTGGTTGAGGCCTGAGTCCTCATTGTTGCAACTGTCAAAGAAAACATCAGAAAAAATTCTGTAGATGTAGTAAAAGCTAAGGTCACCATATTGCTTGTTCTAAAAATAGACACGATAGGCCTACAAACATTCAGTGTATGGCTGCTGATGGTTCCGTCTCCCACTACAGGTGGCGAGATGAAGCCTATGCGGCCACCACTGCTCATGTGGTCAAAAATCTCCAGGCACACTCAAGTGTGAGAAAACACTGCAGGTTTATTCACAATACTGGCAGCAAATCACTGGCAACAGCACGTTCCGGCAACACTACTCAAAATTCTGTAGGGGCAGGCCCCATCTTATACACGTTAGTTAGCCTACATCGTGGTAATACAAATCACATGAGTACAATGGTCTTTGCCAAAACTCCTCCGAAGTAAGTAAGATAATTGGTCAATAAAATACATATACATCCTTCAACATTTTCTCGCCATAGTCCATTTCCTGTCAGGATATTCCTAATATTACTACCTCAGAATACCCTTAACTCGTGACAAAAGGGGTTGCATGACCTTTATTAGAAAGTTGTGACACGGAGGGAGCAAATGACAGACAAAGCAAAATTGATGCATCGAATGTATAGAAAAGCATACACATAATATATGAAAATGTATTATTAATCACCTCTATGTAGTAAGATTTGTTAGTAATCCAAAATTTCTACTACACTCACTACTGATGACAGAGGGGATCAGGATAGCCAATCTGGCAAAGGAAGAGTTAAAATCATCACACGGAGGTAGCCTACCTGAGCCAATAAGGTTCTCACACCCGAATCCGTATGCTATCTTTCAAAACGACTCCACACCAGGTTACAGCACAACGGGGCTGCTAACAAACAAACAAACGAACAGTCACATCTCAGCGCCAGACAGGCAGACCATGTGAGTGATCAAACAATTGCTTACCTGCTGGCAGTAATGGTTCACCTACGCAACCAGGGGAGCAGCTTCCTTAAATAGCATAGGGCCTATAATTACCCACCTGTCAATCCAGGGGATAATTCTGGGAAATCACCACCAGAGGAAGGTGTATCCTGCTAAAGAACGCATGACAATGGGAAATTCAACCCATAAGGAAATATGTTCTGCTGTTTAGATTTTTCAGTGAAACTCAAGATTTTGAAGACATGTGAACAAACGAGCACACACACACATAGACTCAACATTTACTCACACACACACACACACACGCACACACACTAAGAAGCTACTGTACATGGCCATGATGCAGGAACTATTCATAGGAAAGGTGCTTTCCCACACTGATCACCTTTAACTGATAAAACCTTTGTAAAAGGAAATAGGAAGCTAAAGAGCTAAAGATTAAATTTATGAGTTAAATATTCATCAGCAGTTGAAAATGTCTCTGTGGCAAGTGCATTCTTTATGCAGTTCAAATGTGTTCCTGGCATCTGTGTGTGTGTGTGTGTGTGTGTGTGTGTGTGTGTGTGTGTGTGTGTGTGTGTGTGTTTGGGTCTCTCGCGAGCTCACTTTACTAAAAGCGGTTCATGTGTGGTCATTCAGCATTGTGAGGAAGGGTGTGCAAGCCGGGCAGCAGCACTTGAATTTAAAGCAGCTTGAATTTGCACAATTTGGAAAGCAGCACTGAGGTGCCTTGTTTGTGAACTTGAAGGCATCATTTGGTAAGGCAAAGCAATGATTATTTTTAAGAAATGCTCCAAAACCACAACCTGGTATAGTGTCTCAAGTAAATATATTTGTAAACATGTCAATATAGGCTAGGCCACTCTTGCATATTAATGTTTAGGTTTCGTCAATATTATGCCTATATAATAGTCTAGAAACGATTCACACAATGCCATTAATTTAAAAATGATAGACAGTAGGAGATGGTATCGATAATAGTGTCCATAGTATTTCAATGCCAAATTTGGATACCAATGTGTATTTGTGTTTTCTTTCATTTTTATGTTTGCTTATGTTTACAAATAACCTTAAATTATGTATAATGCCTCAACATCAATGGGTGGCATCTTCCACAATGTCCCCTGTTGAGGTGCTCTAGTTCCATCTGACACCAAATTAAGTTTTGGGGGATGTTGTTTTTGTTTTGGAGTTTGATATGTTGATATGTTGTACAGTGTTCGAATTGTTTGCTTGATATTTGTCAAACATTAGTAAACACCTATTTCTTTTGATCTTTCACTGACTCTGTGCTTTATGGGTTACATAAGGTTACATACCAACATGCACCGACTTTTGAAATAATCAGTGGTGGAGGAAGTACTGAACCTCAGTACTTAAGTAAAAGTACAAATACACAGAGAAATATTTACTTTAGTAAAAGTAAAAGTACCACAATGACAACCCTACTTAAGTAAAAGTAAAAAGTACCTGCTTTTAAATGTACTTTAAGTATTAAAAGTAAAAGTATTTGCATAATGATTTATTCTCTTAATATCTATATTCTAAAAGGAAAAATCAGTATGGGCTGTGGCATTTTAATTAAGCTAGTTTTAGGTTATACTCGACTAGATAGTTTTAAGTTAATGCAATTGTGCTTACCATCTGTGGCCCTGTTTACATTCTGACCTACAATTCTAGAGACTGTAATTCTGGTTATCTACTAGGGTGATCTGCTGAGTAATATCATTCAGCAAAACACGAGAGCCTGAAGTTTAACGGGGTAGACAAGGGAAACGTCGGGTGGATCGTAATGCCAATTATGCTGATTGAACAGAAAAGTTGCTGAGAAAGGTGTCTTTATGATTAAGTTCAGTTTCACTTGCGCAGACGCATAGACATTGAATGAGCGCTCACGTTACTACCCCCCAATTGTAGGCTATGCATCTTTATTTAATCACACACAATTAAGAAATATTTCCTAATCTGGAAAATGTTACGTTTTTTCCGGCCACCGGTTCATTAATAGTCTACCATTCATTTGTGCCGCAAATGATCAGACGTGTGACAGAAGCATGGGCATAGCCTGTAACTTCGCTGATCCGCGGATAGCAATCTCATCGGAGAGGAGGCCCTAACGCTGCAGATAACAGACAGAGAAAGGCACAGAACACAGTTGCATGTACAGTGTAGCCATGGGTCTGGTGAATATAGCCTACCGAATGCAGATGGCTACAAGCTCACGCTGCCTGGTCTAGACTAGAAGCTTATGTTTCTAAGAATGCACGTAGCGCTCCAGAATCTTTGGTAGCAACCCCCCGGTAAAACAAACGTGTTTGTCAGAGAGAGAAAAAAAACTGATCATAAAATGTATCGTAAAAAGGAACGATGGTGTTGTAGAAATGTAGCGGAGTAAAAGTACAGATAATTGCTGTAAAATGTAACGAAGTAAAAGTCAAAAGTATGCACTATAAATTTTACTTAAGTAAAGTACAAATACGTGGAAAATTTACTTAAGTACAGTAACGAAGTATTTGTACTTCGTTACATTCCACCACTGGAAATAATTAAAGGCATTCATACTTATCCAATCGAAAAGTAGAGTATACCTTGATGCAATCATTTATAGCAGTCAATGACTAATGATACCGACTCCTTTTTTTTCTCCTTACATGGTCTACAGACATGGATGTGGTGATCAGGTACAATACAGTCGGCGGAAACATATTTTATCAATTATACTGTACAAGGCATTCAACAGAGAGAAAACAACAAAACTATGTTTACTAATTATTATTATTATTAGTAGTAGTATTAGTAGTAGTAGTAATAGTTACTAAATTGTGCCCTCATTTTTTTATTTTTGTAAAATGAGAGCACAGTTTAGTAAAAGGAGCACACTATCTAAAAAAGCACACATTCTCTCAATGTACAAGAAAATTTAGAAGGACACCTTCAGGGCTCTGTACTGGAGATAAGTTGAGAAGTGTGCTATATTTCCTTTGAGATAGTATGCTACTATTGACTGAAATCCCAGATCCCTCTGAAAAAGAAACCTGCACTCACCTATATGAAGTTCATCATATGCACGTTGTGTTCAGCTAGGGGATGAGTGGATGTGGTATTGGAAGCTGCCAGACATGTTTCTATTTTCATCTGCAGTCAGTGCTGACATCAAAAGGGGAGAGGAATTGGCTCTGAGTTCCCCATCCATTGCCAGTTAAAATGTCCCGTCCTCGCTCATGGTAGTGTGAATGGGTAATCTTTATGTGATACTGTAAACCATTTATAAAATAAAAATTCTGATCTCCACAACTCTTATTTAAGAAAGGACCTCTGCCCCCATGAGACACATTTCATTAAGGAAAGGCAAAGTAAAGTACAGGATGCTCTATGCAGACATGCCATTCACTGTCCTGAGGTGAGCTAACCTGCACGTTTGCATTCATCAGTATTCATAAATTAATGAACAGACAAAAGTCTTGAGAATGTCCTCATTTTCCTTTGCCAGGCGAAAAAAGTTTCTGCTGTCTAGAGCATAACTTTGAAACCAATCATCATAATGTTATTACAAGAGAATCATTAAAATGTATATCACTAAATATATATAATATTGTATGGTATGTGTTCCCTCACAGAATATAGTTCCTCGTGTGGCACTGTTGGGTTCTGGGGGTGGCCAAAGGGCCCACACCGGCTTCCTTGGTGTTATGCGGCAGTTGGGAAAAGAAGATCTCCTAGACTGCATGCTCTATGTGGCCAGAGTCTCTGGATCCACGTGGTCAGTAAAAAAAAAAAAAAAACATGACATGAAGACATCTTACTATGTTTGCCACTGTGTGGATGACTATGCTTTGCATATTGTGGTAAAGATTACATTTATAAGTTAAATATTCATCAGCAGTTGAAAATGTCTCTGTGGCAAGTGCATGCTTTATGCAGTTCAAATGTGTTCCTGGCATCTGTGTGTGTGTGTGTGTGTGTGTGTGTGTGTGTTTGTGTGTGTGTGTGTTTGGGTGAAAGGTGATGAAATATACAGAGACAGGTCAAGAAATATAGTGCAATGTAGACAGTATAGAGTTGATTTACAGACGGTGGTTTAGAGTAATATGAAGTATTCCTTTATTCTGAGATACATCTGAGATAGGCTACATCAATAGGCTATCCACACTCACACTCCCCCACATTTGTAGTTACCATCTGGGATGTTGATGGCTCCTGTGTGTTTACTAACAGGAATATGGGCCCTCACTACCTGGGGCCTGTTGCACAAAAGCAGAATTAAGACATCTGGGATAAGTTACTGAGCTGCGCTCAATGAATCCAAAACAAGAGCGTACAGGGTTAATTGGTTGCACAACGAGCAAGCCAGGATGAGCAGACACGGATTCATCAAGCCAGGTGAAACCTATCCTGGATAAGTGCGCGCTCACGGCTCCCTCAAATAGACCCCGCCACCGATCACAGATTCACTGATTCACCATGGCAACTAGACATAACTAGAGCAGCTTCATTGCTTCTTCTACGGTGTGAAGTAGGTAGCGATAGCCTTTTCACAACAGCAATAAACAGCAACACCTCTGTTTAGGAGAATATTGCAACTAGTGCCGCGACCACCACGCACAAAATGGTTAGGCACTCCCGTGAAGTCACATTGTCGCATGACAGGTCGGGAATGGCGATATGTAAAAGTTAATTAATGATCACAAATGTTTAAATAATGACAGTGGGTCTAGTTATATGTGATAACAATGTGTAGTGGGCAGTGGAATAACTATTGGTTTCCGTTTGTGGTGACTGCTGACTGAGATAAGGGATGACATTAAATAGATCCTGGAACTTAGCCTGGTCTGGAGCAGGCTAGCTCCACAGAATAAATCGCCATGGTGATTTATACCATAACATAATCTGCTGCCCCCTATCCCGCTTTTGTGCAACTGGCTCACGGATAAATTGAGCCAGGATAACCAAGATATCCCGGCTTAATCCCTTATTCTAGTTTTGTGCAATAGGCCCCTGGTCTCTAATATTGGGTGGACGTTTGAAAACCATCGCCATAGGCTATTTGCTACGATATAGCCTAAGCTACTGTTAGGCCTACAACAAGTCGCGATTTATTATAAGTATAAGTATAAGTATATATAAGTATATATACTCTTTTGATCCTGTGAGGGAAATTTGGTCTCTGCATTTACTTCCAACCCGTGAATTAGTGAAACACAGACAGCACACAGTGTACATGTAACGGTAACAGGTTACCGGCTATTCTCCCCTCGAAACACACAACAACACAACAACGTAGTATAAAAATATATAGTTTATTAACAATCAAGTTTTAAAAACACAGTTCAATAAATAGCTTCGGGTCAGGTGAATAAGTATACTAGCACCTTAACTCATTGAATGCCAAGCTGTTTTCGGAAGCTTTGTCCTAGAGTGCCAGCAATCTAGACCATTGTTGATGATTTTTGTAGAGCCACAGCATATTCTGTGTTATAGCTATGAACACATAGCCTGGCGGGCCATCCTATATCATTGAAATGTATAGTCTGTAATCGAACCATTCACCTTGCTTAATCCAAGGGGAGGGCAGAGAATTGTCTTTCAAACTGCCTAGGCATGTGTAGCTAGGCGGGGGTAGAGTTCCAGATTTTAGTTGTCGACTACGCCACCTAGAGGAGTTATGCTTCCCTAGGAATTAAATGGTGAGGTGGTGTGCTTAAATGCAGCCTGGGCACACACTTCCTAGCTATCAGATTTGCAGACACACAGGTTCGTTGCAATTATGAGACAGAGACGGAATTCTATAAATCAATCATTACTTGTTTTTATTGTATTTCAAGAACACATCAACCTGAAGAGAATGGCATTTAGAGGATACGCCATACGGTCATTTTATTTTGGACAAGACAAAAACAATTCACATTAGGGATACTTCCATAGACAGGACAAAACAAATACTTAAACACATGGAGTGGGGCTTACCCAGGGGAGGCAGGCTATCTGGACTGGGGTCAACAGGACCACACGTGGAACTCTGGATACACCACAACCACCCAGGTGCATGCTACACTGGAAATGCACACAATACACACATGAAAAATAGGACACCCACCACAAGGTGACAAGCCTCCCTGCAGTAAAGCCCCAACTTCTGTAACAAAAAGGAAACAATGAAACACAGACACAATCACACCAATGGGTCAAGAGACAGGTCTAAATCATGAGGAGCCAACAGACGCTCTCACCGTCTGAGGGGCAGTGAAACAAAGGTGTAAGTAAGCTTACAGTTAGAGTAAACACAGCATGCACAACTGCAACAGAACCAAAACCCAACAGGGGCGCCACAAAAGCGCCTAAACCACTCACAGCAGACTTTGTGACAAATACAGACACATGCCCATGCAATAGACGACACTGGCCACTGGTGAGACATATAATGGACAAGATAACAAAGAAATAAACAAACTAAACACAACGCCAATGACACGCTGACATTTTCCCACAACAGACAAGGACAGAAATAAACCAATACAGTTAACACATACACAGGCCCGCATGCACACACAAGCGGAGGGTTACCATAAGAAGCCTGTGCCAGCACGCACAGTAGGCTCGCCTAGATTAGGCCTACTGCTAATGGCATCACGTCGCGGGCAGACGGCATGCGAAATAAATAAAACAAAATCAGAGAGACAAAACAGAAGCACTAGTATTAGCTGGTGAAATAGAGATCCACTCCAATGGGTGTAGCCAGCGTACAACCTGCACAACAGCTGATGAAATGCGATTTCCCTGCGATAATGGACGCGTATTGAACTGGGTGGCCAATCTGACCATGAAACCAGCAGATGACAACAAAACCCACACACTCCTTAGCTCACGAATCGCTAACTGAGTCGCAACGATCAATTGCTCGACTCCCAACTCCTGCAGCACCACTCCCAACAATGGGTCCCATCTGCAGAAGACCACGGATATCCACGAGCTGCTAACCACAGGAGCACAGAATGAGAAGGAGCAAACGAGGGCACAAAACTAGAGACAAACAATCCCAACCTAGTCCTGCCGCTTCCCAGCATCAGCCTCTTTGATAATTACTACACATCCGGCATCCGGTGTGGCACCGATGTGGTGGGTTGGCTTAAAGGCACAGGCACTCCATTTCAACCTATTACACATGCAATAGGCCAGCGCTATGACCATATCCGTATCCGGTCGGCAAAACGGCAAATATATCCTTCTTCGAAAGGAATGACTTAAGTGCATTGTGTTGCTCAACTTTCAAAAAAAAAAAAGTCCAACTCCTCCAAAGTTGACGCTAACGCCGATTCAAACAACCACTCTTCGTTCGCCATAGCCACCTTCCTTGTTGTTCACCGTCGCAAGACTGTCGTTATCCTGTTAAGCCCGCCTTAAGACTCTCTAACAAAATAGAGCACTGTGATTGGATGACGTCAACGGCGTCAGCCAATAGAAATCCCTATGGTTTGATACTAGACGCTAGGGTGCGTCTAGATTTCTAGGCTAATGAACACATACAATGGCTCATTTGAAAGGTGAGACTTTAAGCTCCCAGTGGGTGCAAACCGTGTATTTCTACACGCCCCTGTTCCTGAGAAATCCCAAGCTAAACAGTGGCTAGTTTTCATCAAAATCGCTGTTTTTTTCTAGAAATGGAGATGTATGAAATATGAAGTGTTGCCTGTAAAGATTCCGGGAAGTGACTTAGCGAGACCTGGCGAGACTGCCACCTAGTGATAGACCCACGAAAATGGCCTGGTTTTGAGCTGACTTGCATGCGTCACTGATTCGACCCAAAGCGGCAACCGAGTTATGATAAAATGTCCAGATAAAATGTCCAGATTGTGCGTTTTCATGAGTTTTCGATCGTCATATATTTCATTTCCATTCATCACAGAGTTCCCAAAATCACATATAAGGTGTGTTAGAGTGTCTAGTTTCGTAATTAAAAAAAAAAGCTAAAAACGTAATATTACATTTTTGGCACTCAACGCATTTTGGCACTCAATGAGTTAACACAGCAGTAGCAGAGTGATCCTTCCTAAACCAGGGGCTGTGACGGGGCTAAGCTCCGTACAGAGAGAACCAACCAAAGGGGGGGGGGTTTAGCCAGGGGCTCTATCCAAGTATATGGGCGCCACTAGGGGTTGCCTAATGCACCCAACAAGGAAGGCAAAAGAGGTAAGCTACGATACAGTACTCACTCACAAAATGGTAATAAGACACACAGCAACCTTTAGTGTTGATCATGTCAGTTGTGGACCTACACTTACGGAAGCCACACTGTGTTTCAGGGAGAGTAAGTTCTGAGATGTACTCGACCAGTCGGGAGAGCATAATCTTTGCAAGGACTTTGCCTGCTGTGGAGAGGAGCGAAATTCCTCGGCTGTTGCCACAGTCTGCTCTGTCCCCTTTCTGCTTATAGAGAACGATGATGTTGGCATCCTTCCAATCCTGGGATATGTTCTCAGACTGCCAGATTTTGGTGATCAAGAGGTGTAAGCGGCGTGTGAGGAGGTAGCCCCCATGTTTGAACACCTCCGCTGGGATACCATCGGGTCCTGGGATTTTGTTATTTTTCAGGCTCCTGATCGCCTTGGATGTTTCTCCGAAGCCAGGAGGGCTGTCCAAGTGTCGCATCTGTGGCATAACAGGCGCCTTGTCAAGGATGTTGGGGTCTGCAGGGTTGCTGAGGAGACCTTTAAAATGTTCGGCCCAACGCTCAAGGATCTCTTGGCGGTCCTTCAGGAGGCTGTCTCCAGCAGCAGATCTAACAAGAGTGAGGGTTTGCTTCCTTGGTCCATAGAGAGCTTTGATGGCATCATAGAAGCCATGCGTGTCACTGCAGTCAGCAAGATGTTAAATTTATTTTGCTTTCTCCAGCCACCAGGTGTCTTCCATGGCCCTTAGTGACAGCTGTGCTTTGGCTCTAGCCTTGGTGTAGTTGGCTTTTAGCATGGAGGATTGTGGGTTGGAGAGCAGGGCTTTGTGGGTCTGCTGTTTTTCTTGCAGAGTCAAATGGATATGAGAAGAGTTGTTGTCAAACCAGTCCTGATGTTTTCTGACCTTGGTGCCAAGGGCTGTTGAGGCGGCAGAGTGGATGGCGGCAGATAGAACTGGCCAGTCTTTGGCATCAGCTTTCTCTGGGACATGAGAGAGGTTGCATGTAAGGTGGCGACGGAAGTCATCAATGGTGTCTGGGTTGGAGAGAGCGGCGATGTTAGTCTTCTAGTCAGTCCAGCACTCTGCTCCCCGCATGGCTCTAGTGATCATCACATCCTGTCTGTTCTTTTGGCGAACAATGATGTAGTCCAAAAGGTGCCAGTGTTTAGATCTGGGATGTTGCCAGGTAGTTTTGTGATGTTTTTTCATCTGGAAGGTGGTATTAGTGATAAGCAACTCATGCTCTGCACAGAGGGATAGTAGGCGGTGCCCATTGTTGTTCATTTTTCCTACTCTATGCTGACCAATGACCTTCTTCCAGATGAGATGCTCATTTCCCACTCGTGCATTAAAGTCACCCATAAGAAGTTTGTCGGCGGCTGGGACTTTCTGGATGACTTCATCAAGACAATGGTAGAAATCTTCTTTTGTGTTGTTATCTGCATCCAGGGTGGGTGCATAAGCACTGATGAGTGTGGCAAAGCGCTTCTTGGTAAGAGGAATGCGCCATGTCATCAGGCGCTCACTGATGCCCACAGGGGATTCCGGGATTTGCTGCAGCAGCTTGGTTTTCACAGCAAAACCCACACCGTGGATACGACGCATGCCTTCGGGAACCCCTTTCCAGAAGAAGGTGTAGCCTGCACCCACTTTCGTCATGGAATCCTCGCCGTGTAACCTGGTCTCACTGAGAGCTGCAATGCCCTCAGCCTCCTCGACGAGTAGATTGCTGGTCCACTGAGCAATCTAGCTGAATTAAGGCTAGATTATCCCCGGTGTTTCTGCCTGTTAGGCCTAATTTGTGGCACAACTGAATGGTGTTATGGAACCGCAGACTGAAAGAAAAAGAAACTAAATGTTTCTCTGATCAATACACTTCTTAATTCATAAAATATAGAGGCATAACATTAGGTGGTAGTGGTAGGTGCCTGAAAACTGACAGGTGTGTACGATGTTATTTTTTATGTGAAATGTCCGTTTATGAAAATAGCTGGCCACGTGTAAACGTAGACTTATAGCTTCTAATCAGTACAACAGTTTTCAGCATAATTGCACAAGGGTTTTATAATCATCAATTAGCTTTTTAACAAGGGTTGCCAACTGTTCCGTAAAATACAGAATCATCCGTATTTCAAAGGAAAAAGAAGGTGTTCCATATTGAACTGATACGGAACGCATTTTGTTCCGTAGCCTATTATTATTAACTCTATCAAGTTTGACTATGAACGAAGAACGTGCGATTCGTATGAGATAAAGAGAAACCTTGCCGCTGTCATATATCCCTCTCGGTTTGTCTGTCATTACTATATCCCAAAAGAGCCAGACCCACATCAAATTGTTGGGTCTGGGAACACACCATTGGCAGGCCTCAATCGGGATGGGATAAACGGTTGTCTTTCAAATTCCCTCTGCACGCAATAGAATAGCGCTTCAACCCATGAGTCCCATGCATTTTCCCACCAGCGGAGCTAGTTGGTAGATCAAACTTTTGCTGTAGAGGGTCGACTTCAATGGCGTTCTTTGTTCTTTTCTCAAAGAAAAGCTTAACTCCAAGTCTTTAAGAGTCGCGGTCAAAGCCGATTCGAAAGACCGCTGTTTGCCAGCAGCAGCAGCCATTTTCTTTGTTTTCAAGTAACAGGGAATTCACGTGGAACTGTAGCAACTCTGTCATTATGTTAAGCCCGCCCACCAACTCTATACACGATGTGATTGGCCTGACCAGAGTTTATTTTTTTCCTCTTGCAAGCCAATGGAGAGTTGCTAGACGACCCTGGCTGAGTATATTTTCCTCAACCATACTAAGCAGTTCTAATAACATATTTATGCGTTTCCTGTATGTGCTTTCCGAGTTGATCTCATGAACACACTTTTTTTTTCGGAGGTCGGGATTTTTAAAGTTGGGTCCTCCGAGTTTACGGCCGGTATGAAGGCAGTATCAGGTTAAAACCGTGATTTTCACCTGAGAGCATCTTTAAGACTCACTGCACAGTGACAGGCAATGTTTGGTAGAATACATGAAGTTTGTAAGTGGAAGAATACATTTGAATGATATGATTTGAATAGGTGCTGTTCTGTCTTTGACCTGAAATTGCCTTTTTGCTGTGTTATGTCCACTATCTACTCTATGTGAATACCTGTTTGTTGGTTTCAGGTGCATGTCCTCATTGTATAAAGACCCACAGTGGACACAGAATGCAGAGGAGGCTGCAAATGAAGCACTGTTGAGCATGTCTGAGGGGGAGGGTGTCACATTCCATGATGGCGTTTACTGGATGAAGCAGAGACACGAGGAAGGATATTTTTCCCTCTCTGATGTGTGGGGGGTGCTAACTTGCAGAATAAAAGGTGTATCTGTGAGTATAAACATACTGCAACATTTTAAAATGAGCCTACATTCAGTCAAGACACTGAGAGCATCTGAGCATAAAGGCTTTTTTTTTGTTTTGTTATATTTTAATAAATAGGAATATGAAATTACAGAAATTAAAATTACTGAAAAAGTAAGCAGGTGTGCTTTACTTTTTCTGTAATATTAATTTCAATGCGATGAGTGTTTTGGGGAACAGTTGGGTCATTCCATGTCAAATCAACTGGTACCTTGCTATTTGATGTCAAAGTGACGCCTAAATGAACGGGGGACAATGGAATGCCAACTCCAAGTGATCCACGATTAGCCTAAGAGCCTCCCATAGGGGGTGCGCTTTCCAAACGTTCGCCGACCCCTTTAAGGATAACTCGGGTTATTTTCCTCTGTTAGCTGGAGACCAGGTTTTTGATGGATGACAAAGTTGAAAATGGGGCCATTCCATACCCACTCTACAGTGCCATTGAAAAACATTGCTTTCACAAGGAACAGCCACCAGGTATACTGTAAATATATACTATAAATACTATACAGCACAAATATGAAAATGACCGTAAGTCATTTCATCTATAAGAACAATGAGATTATGGGTGCATTTTGTCAGCGCTCAAAATCATACAATCTGTAAATTGCAAATCAACAGTATAAAACAAATCACACCTGGTTATTCACCTTCTAGGTTGCTGCTCCTGCCTTGACAGATTAATAAACTTCAAAACTCCTCGAACAGATTTTGTGTTTGAGTTCAGTCCTCATGAGGTTGGCTTCCTAGAGCCTGAAGCTTATGTGAAGACATCACTGCTGAAGCAGGACTTTGTGGGAGGGAAAGTGAAATCTGACCAGCGGAGGAAACCAATGGATATGGTTCAACTGCAAGGTTATCTTTTACTATAACACCCCAATGCAGGATAATAAACAATACAAGTTTCTGATGTTCTAATCCAGCACTACAGGTTGTACCACACACTCCAGAAAGAGGAAGAACTCTTTCTGCCGAACTTTACTCTTATCATCGGCGGCATGCCTTAAGAGCACCAAGCATGGTGATCCGCTAACTATAAATATCTAAAGGCATTCCTGAACTAACCTTGATCTTTGCAGGAATTTGTGGATGTGCTATGGGAGATTTTGACATAATCATAAAATATATGAAGGACACTCTCTGGGACTGGATTCACTCAATTATACTTGGTACGTTACCAGACTTGGCTTTGTTCACCACATTGCCACACTGTTTGTATCTGCTTCCTCCCATCTCAGGGTAATATCTTTTACCTTTTACGAATTAGGTCTTAGTAAGTCTTAGTATCTGCATGAATTTAATGAATTATCTTATGAATCTGCTCATTGGATCCCTTCTGTGAATATTCTCATACTCAAGACTTGGGATATTCCACCATTTGGGGAAATATACTCATTTTCCACCTCCCCTCCAGCCGTTTTCTGAGTCTGACAGTAACACTTTTAGCTCCCGCTCATTGAATCAGATTAGACCGTTAGCATCTCTGCTATAAGCTAACGGTCTAATCTGATTCAATGAGCTGGAGCTAAAAGTGTTACTGCCAGACTCAGAGAACGGCTGGATGAACTGGGGAAAGATTGTTTAACTCAAGGGGAGGTGGAAAATGAGTGTATTTCCCCAAATGGTGGAATATCCCTTTAATCTTTAGCACATTATATGAATTCCAGCATTCTTTGTGCAATGATACTGTATATGATTTACTTGGGAGGAAATGTACAGTGTTTGCCTTTTGGTTAATGATGATCCTTTCTTTTCTTGACAAGGAAATTCAATTTAAGATGTTAATCATGAACCCTTTCTTTTGTTTGATAAGAAACTTACATAGAAGCTGTGTACGTTTCTTGTCAAACAAAAGGAACACACTTTCTTTCTAAAATAATATCCACAAATTATGCAAGTATACTGAGTTTAGACTTCAGAATGAGATGTTGAGGTTTATACTAAAACATACAATCCATTCAAGAGCAAACCAGACAGGACATTTGGTGAGAGATAATAAAACAAGGAAAATTGTGTGTGTGTGTGTGTGTGTTACCAAATAGTCATGGAATTATATTAATTATCTATTGCATTTTTACTTTACAGACCTAGAAAGTGGTGCATATTCAGGTAAAAATGTCTTGTATGTGTTGTAGACTATAGGATTTTACTTATTTCATGTCTGCTGAACAATACATGAGAATACATACCAGTATAATCCGTTGGTTAGCAGAAATCTGAATAATGCATCTATGTTTCTGAGGGTTTTTTTCTTACTTAAAGGAAAGACTGACATTGTATTCATATTGGCTGACTTGATGAAGAAGTATGCTGACACAGAGCACAGCCTCTCTGAGTTGGAAAGACTTAAATGTCTCCTTGGAGGTAGTTACACACATCTACCCACCAACTATTTACACAACTTAAACAATTGAAGAGTAGAAATAAGTTTGAGTCTTGTTCACACACAATAGAGAATGGTAGTTCTTAAAACAAATGATTCCTTCTTGTTTACTAAATGCAAGTGAAGCACACTAAAAATCTGTAAACTAAAATGACAAAATTATCAGGTTTTGTATTCTTATTTATTCAGGTTTTGTAGTTATATAATGAGATGTGTTATTTTTATTAATTTTATTTTTTCTGCTATCTAGTGAGTTATGGAGAATTCAGCCTGTCACTTAAGGGTCTAGAGCAAGAGACCTGGAGAAACATGATTGACCAAGAGAGGAAGGAACTTGTGGAAGCCATCTCTGATGAACTGATAGCTTCAATAGACAAATGGGGCCACGACCACTCTCAATTTGAAGGCACAGCTGGTGATGGTAAGAGCTTTCATTTAAATGTTCTGTTAGCAGCTAATGCAACACAGTATGCCTACAGATTTCAGCATTAAAGAAATTCTATGAAGCAATCTGCTGCTTTTTGAGGTAGCCTAGCTTACTGGGCCATATGTCGGAGCGGAGCCAGGATTATTTTATAGGGGTGGCCATCTGGGTCCAGACTTTTTATTGGGGTGCCACTTATGAACCAAAACTACTATATGAAAACTACTTACATGTTTCAAAGATTAGGATAGCTGATTTTAATAACGCCAATAGATTGTGTAAAGCCAACACTAATGCACAAGTCCATTCACAGACAATCTGAACTCGCCCAATTTTTTAACCTGAGCTAACCATGAGTATTAGTAGTATTGAAGAGAAAATTATGCCTGCCCCACTTTCTTTGCATATTCATTTGTATATTAGCCTGTGTTTAAAGAAGAATAAGACGGCCCGTTTTGACAGCTTAGTCTATTTGAAGCATTATAGGGCATCCTTTAGTTAAACTAGATGTACCACAGAGCGGTACAAAATATGACCGCCGCCCAGTCCAGCACATTTTTTCCACAAAAATAAATCACGCTGAAAGGCCTATATGATTCTAACTGTCTCACTAAATTGCATTATCCACACTCAATTCTCACTGGTATCTGCTAGACAACAAGTACCAAAACATGATTAGTTCATAGATTTCACATGTAAAATTCATTTTATACATCCCCACCTCCATCTTGCCTGTTCATAATTCTGAGAAATTCTTGATTGTTTGTGTTATGTTTATGTTATGTGTGTGTGTGTGTGTGTGCGTGCTTGTGTGTGTGCTTGCGTATGTGCCTGTGCATGCAAGCGTACATATGTCTACTGTGTGAGTATGTGTTATACGTATGATTACTGTGAATGTATGTGTGTGTGTGTGTGTGTGTATCTGTTTGTGCACATGTGTACAGATGAAATGGGTTAACATGACCCCTGGAGGCAATCATACGGAAAAAAATGGTCATCCTAGGCCCTACAGTTCTCAAGATATTCACAGAGAACTGTGTCTGCCCTACCCTCCTTTCGGGGGGTCCAGTCCAGCGGGGGGGCTACAGATCAAAACGAAAAATGACGGTTCCATGCTATCCATGTGGGGGTACATGCCCACCCAGTTTTGTGTACCCCGGTCTTTCAGTGTCCCGTCGAATTCCGTTCATGGGGGGCCACACAATAAATTAATTTATGTTACTATACACCAACTGGCCTGTAGGTGGCCGGAGACAGTTTTCTGTGAATATCTCGAGAACCGTAGGGCCTAGGAGGTCCACCTTTTTTTTGTATGTTGGTCGTAAGGGGGCATGTCAACCCATCCCATTACCACTTATTTCATGTGCTAGCGCCACCTAGTTAAAAATTAAAAAGCAAAAAATTAGGTGTTTTCAACACAATATCTCACAACTATCTGTTGTGAGCTTTCGTTCATGGGGGGCCTTACAATAAAATAATTTATGTGTACATTTAGTGACCGTACTCCAACAAGGATTCCCGGGACACTGAAAGACTGGGGTACATGAAACTTGGTGGGCATGTAACCCCACATGGATAGCATGAAACCATCGGTTTTTGTTTTGATCTGTAGCCCCCCCGCTGTACTGGACCCCCCCGAAAGGAGGGTAGGGCAGATTTCTGTGAATATCTTGAGAACCGTAGGGCATAGGATGACCAATTTTTTCCGTATGTTTGCCTCCAGGGGTCATGTTAACCCATTCCATGTGCACACATGTGCATAAACAGATACACACGCACACTAGACTTTTACGGAAAAATTCCGTTTCGTCCCCGGGGGCCACCACAACCCCCCCCCCCCCCCCCCACGTGCTGGGCCCCCCGAACCGCAAAAAAAAAACAGTTTTTCCTAAATAATTACCTGAACCGTGGCACTGAGGATGAAGAATCTTTTATGGTATGTTGGTCTAAAGGCCCCCCCCCCCCCCCCCCCCCGGTAAAAAATGAAAATGCAATATTATTCTGCTTCAATCACCCCCTATCTTCAGTTAAGATGTTCAGAACTGCACCAAATTTTATGTGTATGATTGACCTGGCATTCTCTGGGGGTATGCCAAGTTTCGTAGAATTTCATCCATGGGGGGGTCTAAAAAAATTATGTTATGTGTACATTTAGTGACTGTACACTCATTGGCCTGTAGATGTCGGTGCACACATATACACATGCACACACACAGGCACCCACATACTATCGGTATTAGAACGGCCGATACATAATTACAAATTCAGTAGGATTAAAAGAAAGCCAAAATAAATATTCATCATCATCATCATGGCTGCATTTTCAGTATTGGCGATAAGTAGTCGTTTGTCCACTAGATGGCGCATCGTTGCAGTGAGATGTAATTTTGTTGGAAGTTAAAAGTGGGTTGGAAAAACAATGGACGCTTCCTACAAGGACTGTAATTTACTGCAGCGAACATCTAATAAGTATAGGACAATGTTCACATGAAGTGTAATTCCCATTTCTTCTTGAAGCCGAAATAAATCTGAGGATGTTTATCGGACATGCTTGGTTTTTACTGCAGGTACGTTAATCTTGTAATATCAATAAGGACCTAGGTAATGTTACCGTTGGTTGAGTGATGGAGGCCAATTTCATTGATTGCATTTGTAGAAAACTATAAATGCGGTTATACCAAGCAAATTGATAGCAGCACTGTTTGTATCTTTCGACTGTCATTTATTGCACGTGCTACAAAATCATTCTGTGCAATGGAAGATTTACCAACGTTACACCGGTCTGATACAGTTTTGCCTATACATGCGTGAGACTGAGACGCCTGTTTATTTTGTTTTAAGTGTGTGCAGGGTGTGAGAGGGGAATCGATGTGCTTTGATTCCAGCTTGGTAGTTGTAGTCTGTGAAATTAAAAAGCACGTGTGTGAAGTATCCAAACAATGACACCTTCATTTCATTATGGCTGCTTTAGCAACACACCTTAAGCTACTGTGTAGTGGGTCCCATTTAGAAGTGGCTACTTCATTCGCACTTTCATGGAGCTGCAAAAAATAACTGTAAAGTTATTACAACTTTTCGCCACGATATGGCAGTTTAAGTCCGCTTGATACTGTAAGGTGTAAGCCATTGGTTTCCAAAGGAGATTTTATTTGTGTCGCCAGCATAGCCTATTGACAATTTATGTTGTAAATAGGCCTACCTTATAATCCTACCTGTAGCTTAGGGAAGCTAACAGCTTTCTATTAGGATCTAGTTTGTTAGTTACAGTTTTGTCATAACTCCCTGATGCATTTTTGCATTTAGAATAGCCAGAGCGTGTATATCTCAATCGGAAAATTAAACAATATCGGGTGCCTATGGACTATCTTGATATGATCTATGATCTGCCCGCTATTTATTTTTTGATTTCTTAAAAGATTGAGCTTGGTCTGATGAAAGCCAGACTAGCCATGGACCTCAGTTACACAAAGGGAACATGAATCAGCCTATATTTGCACGAACAATAACGGACAAAAGCTCTTCAACTTTGGCCCGGTAAAATGTGTATGAACAGTCTAGCGACGCATTTCATCAAGGCCCATTTGGACATGTCAGTTATTTGCACCACTGGTTAGATGTAAAACAGCATTTCGTTTCAGACTACTGTTACTTAATTTGTGCATTAACAATAACGTTTCAGACTACTGTTACTTAATTTGTGCATTGACAATAAAGTAATACATGAACTAAAGATGACTAAAATCTTATGTAGAAGAAGAAACATTCACAAAAAATCCATCAATCCAAAAATGACCTTTGTTTTTGATAGCTGTTGAAAACGGCATGGAACTGACAGAGATGTTTTTGTTTATAAATACATAAAAAATAAATAAATAAATAAATAATAATAACATTATGCTGATACCTTTTGCTTTTCCCAAATACAATGTAGCCTACAGGTGTAAGTGACCTTTCATCAATCCAGTTGCAATGGATGAACTGTGATGAACTGCCCTACTTGTGATTGTTTAGAGATTTTAAAGGTTTTATAACAATGCTACATCTTCTTTGGCTATTCTACAATCTATTCACCTTTTCAGCACCAGTAGGCTACTTTCTGTGCAGCCGCACACACACACTCAGGCATGCCAAACAAGCATACACAAAAGTTTCAAGAGTGGGGGATGGAGTAAAATATGGCGACAAATTGAAGTGTGATTTATTTTCGCGGAACGGATGTACAGGACTGAGCGGCGGTCATATTTTGTACCGCTATGCGGTACATCTAGTTTTCATTGTGTCCGCTAGGTTATATCTGTGGCCTGAAATACCTTGTATGTGAAAGAAAACTTGTTCCCGAAGCACTTTTGAATTTATTTCCTCAGCATATTAGGTCATCATATATTATTATGGCCATTATTAAAATAATAATAAAAGAGTTTTTGAACTTTAATGTCACTAATGCTGATTATTCAATGATTCATTTGAATTTATATATTTAAAATACTTTTACAGCAAAAATTATATATGTGATTAATTTAGATTAAATGTATACAAGCGCCAAAACAGTCAGTTTCCTATCGAAAATGGCAAGCAGAGTGGCCGGGCTTTGACCAGTGGTAGCAGTGGCCACCCTTGGCCACCACGTAGCTCCGCCCCTGCCAAATGCACGTACATTTGTGAATGTAACGTTATCAGCGCCATGGCGCACGCTGGGATTCTGCAGTTTACGTGGTATTTATCAAATGTGCAATGCATCGGGTAATCAGCGCCTTTCTCCGCCCCCCTACAGCAATTTGCGAATGTTCACAACTGCAAGGCATACTTCAATCACAAGCGCAGTTGAATGAACAACATTAAAAGGAATCAAATGTTTAGCGATCATGAAATAATACAATACATCATAAGATGTCAACAAGCAGGGAGATAAAGAAGACCAGTAGTTCTACTCAAACTACTTGTGTGCGTAGACTATGGAAGATTGTCAAATCTGGCCAGTAGGAAAGTTTAAATGGATGATGTGAAAGTGAAAGTAAGACATTCGAAAGGCCAGCAAAATTCAAAGTTGCTTTTAATATAGTACTATTGGAACATGAAAAAGGGAGCTTGTCATCTATGATTTTCATGAAAATTGTGTTTTTGTATAGGCCTGAGAACTTCATCGTCTGACTCACTCGTATTTGTGTGTAGCGTGATATTAAATAAGCAATATCATTCGTTTTTGTGGGACACTATTAACTTATTGCATGGCGCTTTGCATGTCATGCAAATAAGAGCACATACATCTTCACATGTAGATGGTGTCAGACTGTAATCCTTTAGAAGTCTTTGAAAAAAGTGTATGAAGGCTTTAGTGTCAAGTGGAATGGTTTGTTTTTAGTGTAAGGTGTACAAAGAATGCATGTTTGCCCATGGCACCTTGCCAACAGGGTGCGAGTGTGACAGCGTATTTTGCCGGTCATGTGGCCAGAGCAAAGTCAGACACACATAGTGGGCTGTCAGGCCGAAGTTAACTAATAAAAGATAGATAGACCAGAATTTACACTGGTTGCATGTGATTGGTTTATTCAATTTCACTTCACTGGAGAGGTCTCGCCCATTTCAGAGCTTCCTGTAGTTGTCAAACTCGGGCCCTATATCGGAACGTCACATATTACCAACCGTCCTGTATGTCCAACCTCTTACAAATGTGTCACTTAATATTCATTTCTATACAAACCAAGACGACGGATTCCTAAAGAAACGCAAGCACCCACACCATACAGTAAGCGTATCTAAATTAGCTATGTACCAAAAATTACATTTTACCGTGACTCGAAGAGTTGTAAACAGTGTTGTAAGGCTGTACAAGGCAGTGTACAAATCCGCTTGGAGCTCCAGTGGAATTTTGAATTGCGACCATTGCCGTGAGAAAGGTTGGGAATAAGCACCCACCAGCCCAGGCAGTAAGATCCAAACTAGATTTTGTTCAAATCTACACACCTATGGCTACTGAAAAATGTAAGGTTCATTTATCAAATGTTATTTTGAAGTATTAAAAAACATCGTTGTTTTAGAATTTTCAAACGAAAAGGTTGGTAATTTGCATGTTTACGATATGTAACTTTATGATGATGAAATTGAAATTGAAGGGTACTGTTTTCAGATACTGACACAAATATATTTTTTTCAGTGTGGTGGGTCATGAGACATGTAATGCCATTGTTCATTGGCTGGAGGTTTGGAACTGTGGCTAATTTCCTCTACAAATTTCGAGGTGATATTGCTTTACTTAGAAGCATGACAAGTGCAGAAAAAAGACCTTTGTCTTCATGATATGAATGTTCCATCTTCTGTGGTGAATGTTGCTACAGATGATGCCATACCTAAGGACATGATTCAAAAGAAACAGATGCATCTGATAGATGCTGGACTCTACCTAAACTCACCATATCCATCAGCCCTGAGAGCAGCCAGATGCATAGATCTCATCATATCCTTTGATTTCAGTGATGGAGACCCCTTTGAGGTGAAAGCACTCACCCAGTCATATCATTTCATCGAAACAATTTGAGAAAATTATTAAGCGCTGTTACAACTTACGATTGTACTATTACAACAAACTACTAATTTGTGTTGTTTTGTCCCATACTCAGACACTGAAGGTGGCCAGTCAGTATGCAGTCATTAACCACCTTCCTTTCCCCAAAGTGGATCCACATTTGGACTCTAAATGCCCAAAGTCCTGTTATGTTTTTGAAGAAGGAGGCAAACCAACAGTTATTCACATTCCCCTCTTTAACATGGACAACTGTGAAAGTGAGTTATTGTGTTCTGTACAAAAGCCTACTTCACAGCTAAATTCGCAGCTAGCATTAAAATCAAGAGAATAATCCATATCCAAATGCACTGATACAAAGCCACCATGAGGTTGTTTCTGACAACAAAAGAATTACTACTTTAATTATTATATTACAGCACCACAATAAAATGATGCCTGCCACTCAGTTAGCTTAGTGAAATGTTGCAGTCTGGAGTTATATGTAATATATTTATAGTAAATAAATGTACATGTAATATGCCATCAAAGATTGAGGACACATGTCAATGTCGGTCTCCAGTAGACCATCTAGTGTTCTGTTTTTTTCAGGCCATTTACTGGATTATTAATCTCCTCCACCGTGATAGGCCTGTCACATAATTCTATTCCATTCCCATCAACAATTTTAACTGGTAGAGTACAGAAATGTGTCTGCTGAAGCCAGGGGGAACCTAGATTTATCTTAGTCTTAGTAAAAGTTACAGCTGAGTATTTCTCTGTCTTCTGTAAGAACCCCATCTATATTTAGTCTATAAATGATATTGTTGAAATGGTGTTTTACTAAGTTAAAGAAATGGTTAGAATTGTGAGTATAACTAATCTAAGTTGACCTGCAAGTGAGCTAGTTCCAAATTTTTCTCCACTAATAATGTGGAGATTTTTGTCACCACGTTTGCATCTGTTTAACACTGCCATATTTCCTCAAAAAGTTACCCATTTCCTAATTGATCCCAAATAGTTTTTCTTCATTGGCTTTACCAATACCCCTTCCTTAAAGCTGCTAAGTTTAAAGCTTCCCTAAAGTCTGCTAAGTGTATGTGTGTGAGTGTGCATGTGTGTGGGTGTGTGTGTGTGTTTGGTGCGATTGTGTGTGTGTGTGTTTGTGCGATAGTGTGTGTGTGTGTGTATGTGTGTGTGTGTGAACCATGAGAAACCCCTTAAACTTGACTCACCATGGCTTCACACTCTCTCTATCTCAATCTACAGATGAAGAAACACTTGAAATGGAAAAAAAGGAATACACAACCGTCCAGTGGCCCTACCGAGACAAAACAAAGATCGATCACCTGGCAGATCTAGCAGCGAAAAATGTGAGGATGAACCGAGAAATCATCCTGAGTGAGATAGAAAAGATAGTGCAGTGACACAGACCACAGAAATAACTCTATGGCCTTTGTTGAAGCAGTCAGCATAAACATGCATTTACATGAAAATGCATTTAGGATAGCAGAACATGAAATGTCTAATTAGGAGACAATAAACTATAATTTTCTTATAACTAGGCTTATGCATCTATTTTCATTCTAGTAAATTAGTTAAATATTGCTATACCAGCCCCACCTGTCCTAAGGGGCCAACTATCTCGGTAGATGGGAATGGTCTCTTAACTTTAGGCCAGTGTCCTACCCTCAGATTCTACGAAGATTTAGTGAGATCTGTGATTTTCCAGTTGGTAAATTTGACATTTGGATAAATATATGGATAGTCTTACCCCGGCCAGATTCAGTTCTCTGATGCAGATTTGTGACAGTCACACCATGTTTGGATGAAAATTGTGAAGAAGTGAGTGATGAACTGTATGCTCTTCATGTCCTTATAAAAGTTAATATTCTGAACAAAACAATAAAGTTTTATTGTGTTAATAAAAAAATATTTGTTACTCGTGTGGCGGAGGACAACAAGAAAAACATGTTACGTAACCCTTGAATAGAAGATAATAAAAACGTGGAAGCTCATTTTTACCGTTATCTCCCACTAGAGGGCCAGAGACCACTTAGGTAGCCTATATTTGTTTGTGTGTTATTAAACACGTAACTTTAAAGCCACTGTCCCAATGTAGGCCTACTGCAAATATTTGGAGGCAACTGCCAGAGGGTAACCATATTCCGGTCCTACATGATCACGTTAAGATAATTAAATGCCGAATCAGATTCTGAAATTTGCTTTTACTTTAGTTAAAGGTTGTATCAGCGATTTCAGGCACAAACATAAATTATCACATTAATCTAATCTTTCCTAACGATCCGCTAGCTGCCTGCCCCCTTGTGTTTCCTCCCGTATCGGGCCTTCCACCTCCCTCCTCGGTCTTGCCTCCTCTGTGGGGTATACTACAAATCTCGATTAGTGGGTTAGCGAGGTATGTTGCGCTCAAAGCCAGGTTATGCTGTGGTAAGTGGATCTGTTTTAGCGTCGCTATATCACCATGGTATCTTATGCTTGCAACTAAACTTGGAGGTTATGTGCTAAGTTATAGCTCAAATCGTGTAATCTACCGCCCACTGACCAATCAATTGTCTTGAAAAACGAAGTTATCTCACGTGTAGGATTCTGTTATATATCTTACAGGTGGAGCTCCGGCCTCTTCAAACATTTTGGATCTCGAATGTGCTTAATGTTGTGCGTGCAAATATGCCACTATGGACGTGCATACCATACAACATCTGATGACAATTGATTTATTTGATGTTATAGGCTAGACACTAAAAATGACCGCAGCGTAGATTACACTATCGCTCATAAATGCGGAAGTAATTGTTTTTTAATATAGGCGGTCTTGTGCGTCTCCACGTTTCACGATTGGCCAACGTCATCCCAACACAGAGAACGCGCACAGATCTAAGCAGAAAGCCTAGTTTGACAAATATATCACATAACTGCTATAGTATCACTTAACATATACCCCTGAGTCAAGGCTTTGTGAAGCCTCGATATGTCTACATAGCCTAGATATGTCTAACGTGCTTCGTAGTATATCCCACTGGTTGCAATTAGATGAATGAGATTATCTCGTTGACGTCGGGCTTTGAACGATTTCCGGGGAACGAGCTGGAGGACCGAGGAGAGAGGCCGTATGCAAATAAATGTTTGAGAAAACCCCTTTCCCTCCATCATCCTATCGTTCCTTCCTCATTTCCTTCACAACATTAATTAGGAGGAGGGGCTAGGACCGAAGGAAGGAAAGAAGGGAGGGAAGGAGGATAGACAAAAAGTCAAATGAGAAGAGGCCGCTAGATTGTGTAATTTCATGGGTTAATTCTTTAAATTTTACCAAAGTCCTTTTAGGCAAGTCCCTCCACTCGGCGGCCATATTGCAACGCTTTTTTTTTTTATCTGTATTCTCAGGTCTTGTGACCAGTAATAGGGAATCTCTAAATAGGCTTACTGAGAAAAAGTGTGTTTTGTGCTGATATTTGTAACATTTTTGTACGTTTTATTTGCGTTTCTTGGCTGAAGTTTGAAGTATACCAGTGTGATAGCCAGATTTTCTTCTTTTAATGTCTTCTATTTATTTGAGTATTTTCCTTTATTTCTCCAATGTATACATTAAAAATATATATATATATATTTCAAAGTTAAATGTATGTTGGTATACTGTGCTGTGTTGTACATAATTTGCATCAGATATATGTATGCTATTGAGGGGTCTTGGGCCTTTTTGTTTAAGGACCTGAGTGCTGAGCAGGCAGAACCTCTATTGTGAGTGGATGTCCTTCTTGCTCCTTCCCCACAGAGCCGTATATAGAGAGAAGCTGTTTCCCAAAGTCAAGGAAGCATACAAAATACCCATAATCCTCTGTGATGACATGCATCAGAGCAACACCTACTGAAACAGAAACAGAAGTGTGCAGTTAAAAGCGGAAGCGCTCAGGCGAAACTGCGGTGACTTGCATGTCCGCATGAGTCTGTTCCAAAGTAGAGTCCGAGAACACTAGGGAGGCCTCTAGCCTCAACTTCGTACAATCCAACTCGCAAGGAAGCATTTTATCAAGGAAGCATGCTCGCCTTTAGGAAACAGCCAGAGTTTTATGGCGCCATTTAGCTGACTTATGAAAACGAGTGCAGATACAGAAATCGAGAGCGTAATACAGAAACTGAGTGAAACCTAATCTCGTGGTAAATAAAATTGTTATCACATGTGTAACAATTATGCTTGAGAGCACAAAAATGACGTTCACATTGGACAGCTCTTCGGCTCTGTCTAGACACATTGGTGGCATTCAGAATGTGTTAGTGTCATGCACAAGGGACTACAACTCCCCAGGACACAGGCCTCAGATCCACCCAAGACAAACAACAAAATCTAGTTTAGATTGTTGCATTTTATTTATACAAAAGGCACACAGGACTGGAGGTCAGCAGACTGATATTAAAGGGGCACCACTAGGGGCAGTCACACACCCTACTTACAGTCACTAGGCTAGGCAGGTTTAACCCCCCCACACACACACACAGTGCATTCACCCACAGGAGACACTTCAGAGGATTCACAGCAATCTTCACACAATCAGTTCGAATCCAGCAATATTGTTTCAATACACAATAGTGAAACAATCCACACAAAGAGGGTGGAATGGGGAAGCATCCGCTGGTGTTGAAACACCCCCAGTAACCCACAAGTCCTCTACCAAAAAGTCCCTTTGAGTAGAGTTTGTCTGTAGGCCTACTGGTCGGCTGTCCCCACCGACCAGTATAAAAGAGTACAGACTGGTGCTAAATATTGAGTTATTAAGAGGAACTTCCCTTTCTCTTGGAAGAAAGTGTGGTGAAAAGTTTGGATCATTCGCTATTGACCGCAGGATGTTGATTGGATCACCCGTCGCTGTCCACGCACCTCTCCCAGTGTGTAGGCTACCCCTCATCAGCTGTTGGCCTCCTCCGGCAATACTTCTCCTTCACTGCAACACAGCCCTAGTCAGAACACAAGCCGCTGTGCAAAGCGGTTCTTCAGAGAGGTACAAATGCACAATATTGAATCAATAACGTCCCTTTTGATAATATTCGCGTTGAGTGTCACTACGGCATCGATCCTTCGGCCGTCTGCCAGTGCACAGCCAGTGGAGTTGCCGACAGTCGGCAAACCGTCTCCCCCTCCATCATTTCAGACTGCCCTTTATATAGAGAGGGGGACCTATCCCTTTCTAGAGCTCATTTCAGACCCATCAAGCAATCACAGTATCATTGGCAATTAGACAGGTGTCCCACACGATAGCAGTTTAGTTCATCAAAACAAAATGGGACAACAGTCCCATCGCAAGTCACTCTACAGTCCATCATACACAGAACGGCAACAATCAGGCAGTAAACATTGTACAGGATACACAATATAACATCAGTACCCAGTATTAAAGCACAGCCCACAATTGTCCATAGCCTCCCACGACATTAGTAGATGAGTCAATGTGATGTGGTTGTCTGTTTTCTACCCTGTCTTTTACTTGTCTGTCTCTGTCCTCCCTCAATTAGCTATTGGCGCCAGGATTTGCAAGGAGGAGATCTGCGGTGGGAGTGGTCAATGGTGGTTATGGGTTATAACAGTTGTGTCCACATGGATGAATGTGCACGAGTGAGTGAATACATGTATGGGTATTCCAGTGTGATTGGGTTTAGTTTAATATTTGCTTTGCATTTATTATGTGGGGAAACAAAAAGGGTAAGGCTATTTGCACCCCTGGTACAATTAGCAGTGTATGCTATTTGTACCCTGGTGCAAATAGAAGTGAATTGTATTCGTACCCCCCGTCATGGTACAAATATCAATGTATGCTATTCATACCCCGGTGCACACAACAAGGTGTTCTATTAATACCAGCAAATATCAGTGTACGCTATTTGCACCCCTGTGCATTTACTCTGGCAATGTAGTACGGAATCACAACAACTTCTTCTGCTAACGCGCTCTCTCTCTTTCTGCTGCTCCGGCCTGACGAAAGGCTGGCTGCGGTCCTTGCTCCTTGCCCATTTATCTTTTTGCTTCACACTTACACATGCTGATATGCACATTCACATGCTGATATGCATGACACTTTTGGTTGGTTCCCACTTACTGACTGCAAATCCTTCGTTAATAAACCAGCATCTTCTTTAAACATTCAGTGTGGTCTCCCCTATGTCAGCTCTACTTTGAGCCAAGTGGTCCTGACACACGTGCTCATGAACACACACAAACACACACACATACAGATACATGCAGGCACACAAACACACATAAACACATAAACACACACACACACACACACACATACAGATACATGCAGACACACACACACACATAAACACACACACACACACACACACACAGACACATAAACACACAGACACAGACACAGACACAGACACATAAACACATAAACACATAAACACACACACGTACACACACACATACATAAACACACACAAACACGCACACAGAGACACACACAGTAGGCATACGTACGCACGCACAGACTCACGGGCATACACACACAGGCACGTACACACAGATAAACACAAACACGTACACGCACGCATGCACAAACACACCCACGTGCGCACATGCACGCACACCCCATTACCCCCCCACACACACTGACAAGCAAAAACACACACACAGAGAAGCACACATATTCACAAAAACAAACGCACAGTCGCACACATGCACACACTTATTTACATACAGAAAAGTTGCAAGAGAAGGGGATGGAGTAGATGGAGACAAATTGACAAGTGTGATTTATTTTTGCAGAGAGCATGTGCAGGACTGAGCAGTGGTCATGTTTTGTACCGCTCTGCGGTACCTCTAGTTATAATAAATTATTAATTAAAAGAGTATTACAGCGTATAATGAATGTACACAAAGGGCAAAGTTTTATTCTCTGCAGAGACGGTTCGTCTGAACACAAGAAGTGTTTCATTTGCGTTTGTTTCCTGAAAAAAAAAAAACGTTTTTTCTGTTAGTTTTGCTGACTATTAATAACTGTTGCCGTCTGCCGTCTGAAAAATATGGCAGTATAGGCAGTTACTGTTGACCACAACTTCATGGGTACATTTGGTTTACAAGAAGACTAAGCAAACCAAGAGGTCATTAGGCCAAGAGGGCATTAGGAAATGTTCCATAAACCCCAAGAACACTGCTACCACCCCCCCCCCCCCCCCCAAAATTGATATTTGATAAATTGATGGCAATTGATAATTGATAAATTGATGCTTAAAATATATCATATTCACTGATCATAGCATTAAAATACAGCCTATAAAAACCTACACTGGTATTCAACAATTTTAATCAAGTCTATTGGGAGTTTGATCTCTTCACATCTATAGACAACATCAATAGAGTAGCTCCTGAGCAACGATAGCCTAGTTGCTTTGAATAATGTAAAGGTGACACCTGTTAAACTCACCTCAGCTTAACATTCACTAAGGGTAAATACATTAAAGCCGAAAAACCCATGACAGGAGGGGACATGAAACTAGCTGTCAGAGCTACATGACTACACAGACTATGTGACAGTATGCACAAAATGAAAGCAGTCATAGAACCACAGCCTTCCTGTGTGTGTGTGTGTGTGTGTGCGTGTGTGCGTGTGTGAAAGACACTGTATATCTCGTCACTATTCCTCTAACTCCTCTAACAGCTATGTGACTACATGCAGAGACTATGTGACCGCATGCACACATTTAAATTACAGTAGACATAGAACCACAGCCTTCCTATTTGTGTGGATATAGGCTGGACTAGTACACTGAAATCTTTTCACACAGCTTTACAGAGTTCAGTATATAATCCTCACCACATTAACATTAACATGAATCCTAGTTGACTTGCAAGGGCCATTCTCATCAGAGCAACTCAGTACACGCAAATCGACAAAACACAAGAAACTTGAGAAAATATCTTCCTCAATTTCACAACAAAAAAGTTCATAACCTACCTACTGTATAAGCCTGCAGGCAGACTAAACCATTTTGCAATTTAGCAAGGGGTGAGTGTGACCTAAGACAGTCTTCACTATTTTGTTATATACAAATTTCAGTCAATCAACCAAATTATTCAGAAAATACACTTTACAAATTAACTTTACACTTTGTCTTACATTCATTATGACATTTAATTTGGAAATGAAACAATTCAGGATAAAATAAAATATATTCCAGACTTTGCAAAGGCCCTCTTCCCCCTTGAGGCCCTAGTAATCAATTCCATTTCATGGTGTGTTTAAAGCTCTACAAATCACTGGCTACTCTTGTCTCAGCGTGTCTTCTTGGATCAAGATTTTTTCCAGAGTGCTAATTGGTCTTGTACTGAACGGTGTGAGTTTTTTTTTTTCCACCACAACCATTACAAAGTTTCAGCTATGTCTAATTTGCTGTATGTCTCTGCTAGAATAATTCACTGTTCTAAAATCACTGGAACCTACAGCCTCTTGGGGTGTATTGGTTAAGAATAGCCACTCTGCTCCAGAGCCCAGTAATGACAGATTTCAACACCTGTATTATACTCATATTGTCATATTCAGTTTTATTTGTGTTTCTTGCCTATTTGAAGTGTAACTGTGATAATGAGGTCTTTTTTATAGCATCTTGCTATTTGTGTACTTGACTGTTGGTTTATCTGTATTTGTCATTGTATTTCTTCAATATTGTTTTCTGTATTCTGTATGTTTCTCTGACCCCTTGCATGAGAGTTCTCAGTGGCCCTCTCCCATTGTAATCAAACCATCGCTCAGTTCGCTTCTTGATAGGTATCTGACCAATGTCAGTGTGTGGAAATTAATTTTGATTACAATTTGGAAAATGACAGGGGCCATATGTTTTGGTGGTTACTTTATCTTGTTTCTAATGTTCTCGGAAAGGATATTGTAATACTTTACGTGACACTGCAATGTCTCTTGTATACTTGCTTTGATTATGCGATCGGCAGCAGGTTCAGCATATTAGTAAAGGCCTAAAAGGATCAGATAGTGTGCTCTTTCTGTGGACTGGACACGTCCTAGTCTCTACTGCACTCTCCAATGTACCTTTATCTGGGTTTCTTTTCTCATCTCAAAATGTGATGTGTTTACTTAAACGCATTAACAATAATTTATCAAGTTTTCTATTTGCAATGAATTCCACATGTCATATTCACCAGAGTGTCTTATTGTTGCAGGGAAGGTGATAATGTACATGTTGGTGGTATTATTTCTCCTAAGTCTGCCAGGTAAAGTAAAAAAACAACCCCACTCACTATGCAAGGGATGATGTATTGTCTGCCGGTCATTTTTGGAAAACAAGTCCCGACTGGGTGAAGAGTTTTTTCCCCCCGGTAACGTGTGCTTGTCATTATTACTGGAAAACAGGTCCCGACGGGGCGAAGATTTACTTTGTATTTTTTCGATAATGACTGGCGGGCAGCACATTATGCTACTTATTACAAGGCTTATTACAAACTGTAAGGATTCTGAAGAGCTGTATAAGAAGACATTTTAAATCTTACACAGTCGTATAACAGAAACACAGCACATAGGAACTCAACATTGACAAAGAGCAACTTCATATCATGAAAGCAACATTTTCCTAATTTTAGAAAAATCTTCATTCAGTTTCATGCCATCCTTATCGCAGAGTAGTGTGTGGACCGATTGATGCTTTTTGTTGGTTTTGTTTCAGCTGTGCAGAGTGAGGGGAGTGTGACATACTCCACCACTAGAGTCTGTGGTTTTAAAGGAGCGTCAGTGGTCCTGCCCTGCACATACGACTATTCCTGGATTGGTGGATATATTGGAGGAGAGTGGTATGAAGAGACGAGAGAGAGAGTCAGAAGACACAACCCTCCTGATTATAACTGCAGTCTGAAAATAGACAAACTGTCAGATGATCACTCTGGTGTTTATCGGTTTCAGTTTTACACAACCCTTCACTACAGCTGGATAACAGGCAGACCTGGTGTTGAACTTTCAATCACAGGTAATGTACTTCTGAGTAAATATGGCAGTTTGACTCATTAGATTATTTTGTAATGGAATAAATCTTAATGACCTCCAACCTGTCCTCTCAGACCTGCAGGTGAAGGAGGAGGCTGTTGTAGGGAATCAGAATCAGACTAAAGTGACCTGCAGTACTTTCTGCAGTTTGGACTCTCAGTATGTCTGGTACAAGAATGGACAGACTCTACGAGACGAAACTACAGCCTTCATACTACTGGACTCAACCAAACATTCTGAAGCAGCCCATTACTCCTGTGCTGTGAGAGGTCATGAGGGTCACCCCTCCCCCACAGTGTGTGAGTGCAGATGAAATTCAAATTCTTGACATTAGCTAAGAATTAATGTCTTTATATCTAATTTTGCTCTGCATCACAGTAGTGTGTGAGTGTTAAATACGTCAAGCATATCATGTTCTGAAAAAGTCATATACAGATCAAAGACCACTTTTTGCTACTTCACTAGAGTTCACTTGATTAACAAATACTTTTGTCCAAAACAACGTACATTACATTGAATACATTGATGCTCAAATTCCAAACCTGGCTGCAGGTGCTCCAGCTGAACAGTGTTGGGGTGTGAACTACTCATCTAGCAGCATCTGTGTATTGAAGGGCTCCACTGTGGATATTTCCTGCACTTACAAATATCCCAGAGATCAAAACATCAATGCAACATTCTGGTTTAACAATAAAAAAACAAGCAATCACTCTATAGACCTAAATTTGGATAAAGACTATCAAAACCACATGGAGTATCGAGGGACTGAAAAGAATAGTTGCACTCTGAGACTGAAAGACATCAGAGAGAGTCACTCTGGAGAATACGCCTTCAGGTTCTTAACAAAACAGGGAGAGGGTTACTCTCGGTCACCTGGAGTCAACATCACTGTTACAGGTAACTGCTTTTACTATTTGGGTACTGAAATGTGTCTACACTCAGAACTGTCTGTATAATACTGTACATCCTCCAGCTCTGCAGGTGTTCATACCTCCTGAAGCAGTGACAGAGGGAGAGAGAGTGACCCTCACCTGTGATACCACCTGTAGACTGAGCAAAGACCCCACCTTCATCTGGTACAAGAATGGGCAGCCTGTGACCTATAAACACACAACCAGAGACAACAAGCTGCATCTAAACCCAGTCAGCAGTGAGGATGCAGGCAGTTACTCCTGTGCTGTTAGTGGACACGAGAGTCTCTCTTCAAATGATGTCTTTCTCAATGTGAGATGTAAGTGAACATGTCTGCACTTCTATTTAACTTCTTTATAATGTTATTGTTCTAAAGAAAATTATCTAGCATAAACGACTGATGTGAGTGATGGATATTGTAAACTGTTGTGGCACAAAATCTCACCAAACTGATCTAACAGACCTTCTAAACAATATTGTTTCCCATGCCTTCTTTTGTTAAAACTGTAAACAATTCAAATATATTCATCAAAAGGGAACTGTAACCTGGCTGCACGTATGTTTTAACAGACAGGCCAACACATGTCTCAGTTTCCATCAGTCCCTCTGATGGAATAAAGGAGGGGACTTCAGTGACTCTGACCTGCAGCAGTGATGCCAACCCACCAGTGCACACCTACACCTGGTACATGAAGAGTGGAGCTGAATCTCTTGTTAGGGGCACAGGGGAGAGCATCAGCTTCAATCTGACCTCTGATACCAGTGGACTTTACTACTGTGAGGCACAGAATGAACTTGGCTCTCAGAACTCTACTGGAGTTGCTGTTCCTTCTAAAGGTTAGACACATTGAAGAGCCATTGTTGCTTGATTGACTTAAGTATCAGTCTTTTCTTAAATATGATGAATCATCTCAGGTTACATCTACACTGTTTTGTGTTTCGTTTTATAAATACGTTCCCCGTCCACTCAGCGTGTTTTCAATCCTAGAATCTTGTCTGCACGTGACACCAGGAGTGTGTGTGTGTGTGTGTGTGTGTGTGTGTGGGGAGTGGGGGGGCGGGCTCCTGAAGCACAGATAACGTGACCATTTGCACAAATCACATGACCATTTGTGCAATTATCAGCAATATGCTATGTGTCATATAACTGCAGGTACTACCAAAGACAACAAGGCTACTAAGCTTGTATTTTCCTCTGCATAGTGCAGTCACAGCTGTCAGGTTAGTAGTGGAAGTCAAAGTGAGTCTTGGAGACTCAAGAAACATTAGAATGTCAAGGTCCAATCAGTAAGGGCACATTGGGTTTACATCGTCATTTTCAACTGTTTGCAGATTCACTGTCCCCATGAAAACGCAAAGCCTGTGGTTCAAATGGTTCTGTTTCAGGAGCTCAGAAATACCAGAGTAGTGTGGATGATAGGTGAAAATGAAACAAAACCCTGTCAGACTCAAAACAAAACGGCTGTGTGAATGTAGTCTCACATATTGAAGAACCATTGTTGCTTGATTGACTTCAGTACCATGTCAGACTTTTGTTAAGTATTATGAATGTTATCATGATTATGATAATTAAAAATAGCATGTTTCTGTGCCAGGGGGACTTGTCATTTCCATAGCTGTCACATCAGGAATCGTCATAGCCGTGATTCTTGCTCTCATGCTGGTGTTTGTCAGGTAAAAGGCTGAAATTTGTCTACATCTCGGGCAACAGTTATTTATGTGTAGAATATGTGCTTCTTTATACTGTATAAACCTTTTCGATTAAATATCAAAAGGGTACTTAAGTATGGTTAGTAGTAAATTCTGTGGAGATTCGTTATAGGCCTACTTGTGAAATTAAAATTATAGTTCCTTATTTTAAATTCAGGAGGTATACGATGGCAAGGAAAAGGAAAAACACCACAATAAAACAGGTATTCAGAATCTATTGCATTCTTACTGTAAAGGAAACGTTTATATGTGGAATCTTTGAGGTAGTAGACGAAGGAAGAATTGATGTATGAACATGTCACCAAACCTGCAATCAGGCGTCTGGCTCGCCGTGGAGGTGTGAAGCGTATCTCTGGTCTCATCTACGAGGAAACCCGAGGTGTCTTGAAGGTTTTCCTGGAGAACGTAATTCGTGACGCCGTCACTTATACTGAGCATGCCAAGAGAAAGACCGTGACCGCTATGGACGTGGTTTATGCTCTTAAACGCCAGGGTCGTACTCTGTATGGTTTTGGTGGGTAAAGATCAGATGTCTCCTTCGACTAAATATAAAGGCTCTTTTAAGAGCCACCCAATTCCTTGTGAAAGATAATATTCCTGTTTTTATAGGTTAATGTGAATTATAAACGCACTCTTGGAATTCAGTCTCGATGGCAATTTTTATGCGAGACTAGGCCATTGCAATCTAATGGAAGGCTTAAAATGCGTGGCATACGTGTGAACTACGTATTCACATGCTATTTTGTAGGCCTATGTGACAATTTCTTAATGACTTCTCCAACAGCGTCCGACGCCATGAGCGTAAAATTAGGGATAATACTCTACCAAATATTAAACAAACAAACAAAACACATGTATGCTGGTCCGAATAGTCCTACCCCATAAATCAATTAGACCTTTCATTGTTTAAGTTATTACATGCACATGTGTTGCCGTAACATTTTTTTATGATCATTCAAGCAAATATACATTTGGCCTCACAGACAGGGACGTCAGAGTGTAGCAATGTAAATCGAAGGAGTGTTTCCTATATTTTACTCATCTATATTCTTTTGCACAGTGCTGTAAAAGCGTGTTTTCATACTGTGAAAACGTCTGTCAACATATTGCAATGCAAACAGTTCATTAAAGAACCATTTTACAGTTATATCGCACACACGTTAATGGTGATTCGAGAAGTGCACCAAAGTGATTGAGAAAAACGGCAATCATGAATTACACCGCTAAATGTAAAAACTATTTGCCATAAATTTATTCAGAAGAAAAGTGCGGGAAAAGAACAACAGGTCGTAAACCTTCTCTCACTGACTCCCCCCTTCGATACAAAATGACCAACCGTGTCTACGTATTTGGTTTCGAAGGGAAATTACAAGCCATTCTGGTCGTGGGTGTTTGAGGTGTCGTAGTCCTCTAGTTGCATAGAGCCTGGCATATATACCAGGTAACTTCAATCTAAGTGCAGACATTTGGTTTTCTTATAGTCGATGAATCAACATGCCAGACCCAGCTAAACCTGCCCCAAAGAAAGGCTCAAAGAAAGCCGTGACAAAAGCAGCCGGCAAGGGAGGCAAGAAACGCAGAAAGTCCAGGAAAGAGAGCTACGCTATCTACGTATACAAAGTCTTGAAGCAGGTCCACCCTGACACCGGTATCTCTTCCAAGGCCATGGGCATTATGAACTCCTTCGTAAACGACATCTTCGAACGCATCGCTGGAGAAGCCTCCCGCTTGGCTCACTACAACAAGCGTTCCACTATCTCTTCCAGGGAGATCCAGACTGCAGTGCGTCTGCTTCTGCCCGGTGAGCTGGCCAAGCACGCTGTGTCCGAGGGAACCAAGGCCGTCACCAAGTACACCAGCTCCAAGTAAAATCGAATTTGAAACACGCTCTCCAATCTCAAAGGCTCTTTTAAGAGCCACCCACATGTTCTTTGAAAAGTAATCCCAATATAATTATATTTATCTGCAGATAAACAGCTGTAGGCAAATACCAATTAATGTATTATTATTTTGAGGATCTAGTCTCTACTGATTAGGATATGGGACTTTGGGATATAAAGTCTATTTAATAATTGCAAACCAAGACACGGTATTCATGGTTGCGTTACAACCCAAAAAGCCTGGCAAAGGACTTAAGAACTGGATGAGAAACCCTGACGTCGAAATATGCCTGCAAAAAAACGAAACTTTTACAGGCGTCAATGAAACAGGGCTGTGTTGGTGTTGTGGTATCTGATCTAATCAGAACTCTGTCCTAAGACCGAAACATGACACCAGTGTTACGACACCACGCGACTACACTTGCATCTGTGATTGTGTAATGTTTCGGCAGGCAGTTTGGAAAATAGCTTTTCTGAATGTTTAGGTGGCTCTTAAAAGAGCCTTTTGAGTTATCGGGTCCTGATTTGGGTTAATTTAAGCACGCTCCCCACGGATACGACGAGCCAGCTGGATGTCTTTGGGCATGATGGTGACCCTCTTAGCGTGGATGGCGCACAGGTTAGTATCCTCGAACAGACCGACCAGATAAGCCTCGCTAGCCTCCTGAAGAGCCATGACTGCAGAGCTCTGGAAGCGCAGATCAGTCTTGAAGTCCTGAGCAATTTCTCTCACCAGACGCTGGAAAGGCAGCTTGCGGATCAGCAGCTCAGTGGACTTCTGGTAACGACGGATCTCTCTCAGAGCTACGGTACCAGGCCTGTAACGGTGAGGCTTCTTCACTCCACCGGTTGCTGGTGCGCTTTTACGCGCAGCCTTGGTGGCGAGCTGCTTCCTCGGAGCCTTACCTCCGGTAGATTTGCGGGCTGTCTGCTTGGTTCTTGCCATTATTATTTATTCTTCGGGTTTGAAGAGTATGAACACTTTTGCCGAACGTGGATATATAAGGCCTATGACCGCAGCCCGCCCCCTGTTTACGTCAGGTCTTTAGTCTCTGCTGATTGGTCTTCCAAGTTCCCTCCGAGTGGCGCCTGAAATTCGAAATACAAAGCCCACTCCCTAAAGGCCTCTCATTGCTTTGATTCACTATTCACAGAACATGTTCAATATAAATTCGAATAAAAATAAATTCACTTAAAAAAATCTATCAGTCAGTGCATACTCTGTTGTAGAAACAAACACAACAAACAATAACTTGTTAGCTAACATGTACAAACATACATTATTACCTAAGCTTGCCTGTATTTGCTAAATGTAGGCCTTCAAATACGTGTATTTGATTTGTAGGAAAAGACAAACTACCATGAATATGTAATAGAAAGACTGCATCATGGTGGTTAACTACGAGGTCCCAAGATCATTCCGCAGCCTTGCATTAACTAAGAACTTACATTTATCATCTCACTACTTCCTTTCATGCTTGTGTATGTGCGTACACCTATGGAAGGTTGGTGAAAATGTATGTGTGGCTTGGATATATTATTGCTTTTACATTTATTTAAAGTTATTTATTGAATGCACCCTTACGACTGCTAACCAATTTCGTTTTACCCTCCGCAATGACAACGGAATTCTGATTCTGGTCTTGAATGAATTGCAGTCGATTAATTAGATTTTTTAACTGGACTAGGACAATTACTTAATAGATGGCATTTAGGAGAGCGAAGGCCAAATATTGATCGAATAAAAGGGGTTAGATTTCCTAATTATTTTTCACATGTGTACATAAAGAAATTACAGTAGAGAAATTGTCAAAGACAACTTGGAAATTAGTTTTCTAGGTATTTGGGTGGCTCTTAAAAGAGCCTTTGTTTCAGGGGCTTTAGGGCTAGCAGATTTATTTGGACTTCTCTGTTTTCTTGGGCAACAGCACAGCCTGGATGTTGGGCAGCACACCGCCCTGAGCGATGGTCACACCGCCGAGCAGTTTGTTCAACTCCTCGTCGTTACGCACAGCCAGCTGCAGATGGCGAGGAATGATACGGGTCTTCTTATTGTCACGGGCAGCGTTGCCGGCCAACTCCAGGATCTCAGCAGTCAGGTACTCGAGCACGGCAGCCAAGTAAACCGGTGCACCAGCGCCGACACGCTGAGCATAATTACCTTTACGCAGCAGCCTGTGCACACGGCCCACGGGGAACTGCAGTCCAGCCCTGGATGAACGTGTCTTGGCTTTAGCTCTGGCTTTGCCACCGGTTTTGCCTCTACCGCTCATATTTAGTAGGTGTTGAGATCTCGTTTGATAACTCAAGTGCTCAACTACGGCCAGTCATGTCTTAATATGACATACCAGCTCGGGGCTACGCAGTGCCCCAGTGGCTGAGAAAAGAATGCTGAGAGCCAATCAACGTGTAGCTCGCTGCAGGACATCAACTTGAGTTCTATTTGGCGCGTATTCCCATCAGCTCAAAAAACCTAATGCATAACACAGTAGAGAAGTAATATCCCAGTTTAAGTCACAGCAAAGATTTCAGAGGTTCACTTTAATGGTCATAGTAAATCAACAAAGCTTCGCGTGGTAACTGTTATAATATAGCAAACAGCTTTTGGATACTTTGTGATATACTGTACATTGTTACAATGTAACAAATTGAAGTGGTTGTGTGTTGCAACATTTTGGATTCTTTGTATTGTTTGGGAGCAACTGCTTTATGAGCAAGAGGGCATTGTGAGTTATAAGTTAACTGATTAGAAGCAACTGATGCATGAGCAAAGGGGCATGTTTTATGATAACGTTAATGAAATTTAATCTATTTTAAATTTGAATTCATGATCCATTAGTTCATTACCCATACTGTTAATTTCAACTCACTGTTTAAATTTCCCTCTGGGCCAGTGAATTTTGTGGAAGTTATAGAAAGCTAATCGGTCGTTGTGAAAGTACACACTCAAAGCGAGTATGTTTATATACGAGCAGGCACTGCTGGAATAAACGCATTCAAAGAACTTTTGGGTGGCTCTTAAAAGAGCCTTTTTGTAAACGTGTTAAAAACGCAACATTTACTTCTTCTTGGGTGCAGCCTTTTTGGGTTTAGCAACTTTAGGCTTGGCCGCCTTGGGTTTTGCTGCCTTGGCTTTCTTGGGGCTCTTTGCTGCCTTCTTGGGTGCAGCGGGCTTCTTGGCCTTCTTCGGGCTCTTCGTTGCCTTTTTCGGCGTGGCGGGCTTCTTGGCTGCTTTCTTCGGAGACTTTTTGGCGGCCGCCGGCTTCTTGGCTGCTACCTTCTTGGCCTTCTTGGCCGCGGCAGGCTTCTTCGTTGCTGGCTTCTTGGCTTTAGGAGCTGCCTTCTTTGCGGGCTTCTTTTCCACCGCCTTGTTCAGCTTGAAGGAGCCGGAGGCACCAGTCCCCTTGGTCTGGACAAGAGTACCCTTTGTAACCAAACTCTTGATGGCCAGCTTGACACGAGCGTTGTTCTTTTCCACATCGTACCCACCAGCCGCCAAAGCTTTCTTCAGCGCAGCAAGAGAGACTCCTTTCTTCTCTTTGGAGGCAGAGATAGCCTTGACGACGAGCTCGCCTACACTTGGTCCAGTTTTCTTGGGTCGGGGCGCCTTCTTCTTGGGGGCCTTTGCTGGAGCAGCAGCGGGGGCTGGAGCAGTTTCTGCCATTTTTCGTTTTCCGCTCAAACAACTTCTGAGACCTGAGAGAATGTATGACGACAGGAGCCAGTGGGCTGGATTTAAAATAAACATGAGAACCATTTAGACTCAACAGACGGAGAGCTCTCACGGGTTGTCTGTGACGATGAGATCACTTGTGTTTTCTACAAGCACTTTTTGTAACACATATGAGTAGCGTTATGACATTTATCAACAAGACGATGTCTGTTGTGAAGAGCATAGCCTACACTTTAAAGTGAATATATGGGGTCATATGTGGGTCTGTATCCTTTTTGCAACGAACTGGGAACTTTTGACGTCTAGATAGAGAGGTTGAAGTCAGTCTTGTTTTTGTGAGGAAAACATGCACATAATGATAGTAAAACCGCGTAATGCATCAACAAAGAAGTGCCACAGACCAAGAGATGAGCCTCAGTAACACAGAAAAGCAGTGACAATGTCGTTTTTGCGAATGTGTACTTTACAAATGGGAGCTTTTTGGACACAGCGAAACACAGTTGACACAGTGACTGAGGCGACTCTTTGAACCATCTGCTGTTAGTGATAGCAGGGGCATTGCACAATTGCATTTTCCTTTTGGATTATGAGTAGGCTTAGGTAATCTATTTAGATTTTAGGTAACATCTCTCACTAAATTGTTGAAATATCATTGTTCCTCTCTATGTGAAAGCAGCTTTGGGTTGGATGACATATCTGAATGTTTTTTGTCCATATTTATTACAGTTTTTTACAATTGTTTACACACGTTTTCAAAACTCTGTGTCTATTTCTCAAAACTCCACACACAAAATCAACAATTGCTCACACAAAATGCCAAATGCCTCAAATCTCCAGCAAAATGACACACAACATTCAAAATGTCAAAAACACATGTTTAAAGCAAACATTCGCCTCACATTACAAACACTTTTGTCATAATATGACATTTTGGATACATCATGTACACACTGTTGTTCAAAACCTAAAGCACTTCTGTCTTTCATGGAATTCTATGTTTATTTCTATATAAAACTGCAGAGAAAAGGTGAAATATACTCACAACACACATAAGCAGAATTGAAACCAAAAATATTTATTTTTTCCAAATAATTTGCTGCATTGAATACAATATTTGTACAGCACATAAAACAAATCCAACTACCACATGTAGTTGGACAGAAACCAAACACATCCAGGAAAAAGCTGATTTCAAACAAATACTTATACTGTAAACAAAATTATTACTGTATTTGTGTGTGTGTTGCTTGGGCAGAGGGTAGGAGTTGGGGGGTTGGGTGTGTGTCTAGGCTTCATCTCTCCTCCGGGCTGGGTCTGGCCACAATACTTCGTCCACGTCGCATGCTATGTTCTCTCTCGCTAAACACCGAGGAAAGAACCTTCTTGCATGGCGCATCCATCCTTGAATAGAGACAGCGTCAATGTCGCCACATGCTTCCTCCATTGCCTGGAGAAGTGGAATGCGGGCATAGGGACGACGATCATATACTCGCCAGCGCCATGTGGAGAAAAATTCCTCAATTGGATTGAGAAATGGAGAATAAGGAGGCAGGTACAGAACAGAGAAATGAGGATGGGTGACAAACCAGTTCTGGACCAGATGGGCCCGATGAAAGCTGACATTGTCCCATATGACCACAAATCTTTGCTGATCTTGATTCTGCTGACCTGGAACAAGTATGCGATGAATTGCATCCAGAAAAGTTATGATGTGAGCAGTGTTGTAGGGGCCAAGTGTTGCATGGTGATGCAGGACACCATTATTTGTGATGGCAGCACACATTGTAATGTTTCCCCCACGTTGCCCAGGGACATTCAAAATGGCCCTTTGTCCAATGATATTTCTCCCCCTTCTTCTAGTTTTTGTCAAGTTGAAGCCCACCTCATCTATATATATATATATATATATTCATGGAGGACATCTCCATCTGCATCCATCTCCAAAATTCTCTGTAAGAGACAAAAGTATATATACAGATATATAGACACACACATGTGCAAAAACCAAGACACTACATGTAATCTGGCTCGGTAGGTGCAATTCTAAATGTACTGGAAGTGGTTTTGCATACATACATCCACAAAGTCATGACGTAGGTTCTTCACTCGGTCGCAGTTCCTTTCAAATGGGACCCTGTATAGCTGTTTCATGCGCAACTGATTCTTCTGGAGGACACGATGAATTGTGGACAAGCTTACTGTAACAATGTTATTGAAAACAGTTGCATCATTTATAATATGGTGTTGGATCTGATGGATTCTAATCACATTATTTGCCAGAACCATATTTATGATTTCGGTCTCTTGCTCGTCGGTGAATTTGCGCCCTCGCCCTCCACGATTCCTTTGCCTTTCCACTCTGTAGAAGATTCATAAACATAGTGAATGTGTGCTATGTCATATAGTCAAAAATGTCTTCCTGCAGTAAGCTGTACCATAGTATATGATACTGTAACACACCGCACTGGCCATTCATGATTCATGAAATGCAGAACAGTAACATGATACAGTACAGTAAGAACTACTATTGTATGCATTTTTCAGTTGTGCTGAAATAACTATTATGTGTACAGTATATTACTGTAGATACAGTCGTTGCATACCTGTTCTCATTTCGATATGTTCGGATAATGCCTGCCACCGTAAATCGATTTACATTTGGCTGGACCCTCAGTCCAGCCTCCCTCATGGTCAACCCATGGTTGATCACATGATCAATCAATGTAGCCCTAATCTCATCTGAGACGGCTCTCCTTATTTCCCTTCTTTGCCCTCGTCCTCTTCCATGTCCAACTCGTCCAGCTCGTCCTCTTCCTCCTCTTCCTCCCCTTCCTCCTCCTCCTCCTCCTCCTCCTCCTCCTCCTCCTCCTCCTCCTCGAACCCGAACACCTCGTGCTCGTCCTCTGCCTCTACCTCCACCTCTCCTGGCTCTTTCTGCGTTGTCATCCATTGTTCAAAACAGACATCTTGACATTTGACCTATTTATAGGCCTATACTAAGCCAATGATTCGTTGGTGTTCAATAAAGTGATGAGTGTTTGCACATGTGACGAGTGGGAGTGAAGCACTGGTGATTTAGTGTGGCATTTTGATAGGTTGTGTTTGAAAAACTAAATCAAGTTACTTCCTGTTAGATTTTTGTGTGTTAAGTAGAAAATTGAGTGTGGTGTTTTGCAAAATGTGTTTTAGTACATTGAAAACTGAGTCAAACATTGAGAATTAGTGTATGGTTTTGCAGATTTGGTGTGAGGTTATGATGTTTGGATGACATGTTTAGAAAATTGTGTGACGAGAAAAGATTTTGTGTGTAAGCAGTTGAAAAAAACTGTAAAGGTTGTTCATAGTTGCCATTAAAATAACAGCCTTTAGATCAATCCTTTGATTTTTATCTAATTGCACAACTTGTTACAGTTTTTTACAACTGTTTACACACGTTTTCAAAACTCATAAACACATCTTTAAATCAAACATTCACCTCACATTACAAACACTTTTGTCATATGACATTTTGGATACATCATGTACACACTGTTGCTCAAAAACGAACGCTCTGGTCTTTCATAGACTTTATGTATTTCCATACAAGAGTGAAAGTTACGGTATCTACAGAGAGAAGTTGAAATACACAGTAAAAATGCAAACAATATTGAAACAAAAAATAGTGATTTTTCCCAAATAATTTGCTGTTGCGAATACAGTATTTTACAGCCAACAAGAACAAAGCAAAGCAAAATACCACCAGATGTACATGGAGTTCTGAAAAAACTGATTTTGCCTAAGATGGAAATGACTGACTACTATCAAATTACTTTGCTTTTTCTTCTGTGTGTGTGTGCGTGTGTGTGTCTGTATCCGTGTGTGTGGGGGGTGGTTATGTATGTATTCATAGACACAAAAATATAGTAAAAAAGACTAGAGTAAAGTTTTACTGTACATAAAGTCGACATTTTGTAGAACATTCCTTTCAAAGTATTATATCTGCATTGGTTCTGAACATTTCAACCGGAAATCCTTTAGAGCCAGATTGAAAGGGTCCATACCTACATATAGAGTATATCTACTGTATTCATAGGCCTATACTAAGGCAATGATTGGATGGTGTTCCGTAAAGTAATGAGTGTTTACACATGTGAAGAGAGAGAGTGAAGCACTGGTGATTTTGTGTAGCATTTTGATGGGTTGTGTTTGAAAAACGAAATCAAGTTACTTCCTGTTAGATGTCTGTGTGTTAAGTAGAAAATTGTGTGTGGTGTTTTGCAAAATGTATTTTAGTTCATTGAAAACTGAGTCAAACATTGAGAATTAGTGTATGGTTTTGCAGATTTGGTGTGGTGTTATGATGTCTGGAAGACATGTTTAGAAAATTGTGTGACAAGCAAAGATTTAGTGTGTAAGCAGTTGAAAAAAACTGTAATAAAGGGGAAATCTGGCTATACATTTCCGTTTCTCGAGGTCACCGAATACTGTCGGTACGGAAAAAAACCCTAAAACAATCGGTTTTACCTAGCTGGATCTGCTGCAGCCAGCAGATAAAGTAGCCAGGCAGCTAAAGCACTACACTCTAAAGGCATGGACATGGCATGGGGGCTCAGGAACATGCCCCCAGAGTGTAGCCCTCGACAGTAGAAGGCAGGTGGAAGTGCTATATCACCAAACCAAACCAAATCAGCATTCTATTATGTGTCCAAAACATCAAGGAACATAATCATCTGTCAGTGCAGTGGATTTGAAATAGTGTGTTTACCACAGTTTACAATGAAGAGTTAGTGGAAGGTTGTATATCCAATCCAGGAAATGAAACATATGTTTTGCACTGTACATAAATGTTGCTCCATGTTCTGACTATGAATGAGCATCAAACCCCAATATAGAATTGCTCTCAAGACTCCCCCATAGTTGCATAGCGTAATACACTTTTATTTTACTGTCTTGAATAAAAATTGTGCTTTGGGCCTTTTCGTAATGCAATGTCAATATACACACCATTATCACTATTAAAAGTCAGTGTGACCTCAAATCTATTTTGAATGTTATTTTAAGGTATAAAAACTACATAATGTTCCTTTGATGCTGTCATTATGTCCTCACTGTAAATATATAGGCATAGTTCGAATTACAGGGGGTACTGGGGGGTACTATACCCCCCAATGAAGACCCAGTACCCCCCAAAAAGACAGAAATATCAGTTTTGGGGGGGTCAGATCATTTTTCTGATATTGTGAAAAATATCATTACAGTTACAATACAAGTCAACTCCTATTTTCACCGTAGGAACATTTTAATGTAAAGCGATTTCAGACACCCCTATTGTGGACAGTACCATTTTTAACCACTGAGCAACTGAGATAGAGAACGACTTCAACTTCACAAGCAAGTGTCAACGTTGAATGACAAAACGCTAGGTAAATTCCTTCAGTAGGCTAAATTCAGTTTGCTGCTGACGTGCATGGGTAAATGTAAGTTGCTAGCTGACGTCTAGGTTGTTGAAGATGTGTTATTTTACAACCTTCATTTATAAACGTGTTTTGTTCTTTCATCATGTCACATCTTCATACATTGAATTACTGGCTACTTACCTGCTACTTACCCACTGAGGCTAGTAAAGTGGGCCTTAGTTAGTTAAGGTTAGTTAGCAAGATAGGCTAATTCTCTATTTAAATCAAGCTTTACATTGTGGTGAGGTAAAATCGATTGTCATTTCCAAGGAGATGAACTCCATAGCCTATGATTATTCTCATTTTATCTTGAATAAATTATTGTGCCCTTTTGAAATTAGTTTGGCACAGATCCTGTGTTTTTATATTACCGGCGGTAGCCTATGCACAAGAGGGTCTGATGTACAGTAGCTAAGCCTAGGCTACATAGCATCAGTGAAACCTGTGGAAACATAAAAAGACCCAAGTAGCCTAGGCTAAATAGTATGTGCTAGTATTTGAATTTGTTTTTAATTGGTTGGTATTGTTTTTACATTCTATTATTTCATATTTTTAGCTTGATAAATGTAGTTTCATCTGAGAACCCTGATACTATCTTAATGAAACCAGGATTTTATTTTATTCAAAGAGACACTATGAGGAGAAGGAAAGGGCACACACAGACATCAGGCTCTTTTTTGGTGCTAAAAGAGTAAGCAGGAAATATTAACACTAAGATCTACAAACAATTACATTAAAAGTGTAGGTGCAGTTAGGTTTTATACACTGTTCATATGTGTTAAGGAAAGGGGTGCTCAGCAGACAGGCACAGGATGAAAGCCGTGAGCAGGCCGCAGGGAGACGACAGGATATATAAGAACGATGAGATATTCTGTAGCCTAATGATTATCAGTTTGACGCATGTTTAGACCTTGTGTGTGTTGCACAACACATGTTGCACTTGGTGATCACGGTGGGGATTGATATGGTAGTGGACCATGATCGTCATAGAAGAAGTGAAGGAGCAGTACCCCCCAATTATGATGGGGTAATTCGCACTCTGTATATGGGTGTTGATGTACCTGTTGTGTCTGAAACAGGACCCATGCCCGTAACACCCTGGCATTCCTGGCTTCCCATCCTGACCTTATCGAGATGGTGGACAGGTTTGCCCCTCACAGAGACCAAGCAAAGTCCTTTTAGGAAAGTCCCTCCACTCAGCGGCCATATAGTAACGATTTTTGGGCACTCATCGGGCACCCTATTCAGCAGAAATGCGCGTGCGCAAGGCTTCACGACACCAATCTTGCTCCTGCGGCGAGTTCACAACACATAATTGGGAAGATGTCTTCACAACACCACATATGATTGGCTCAATGTATTCACTTCACACCACATGATTGGCTCAATGTATTCACATGTCGAGGTTTTGCCGAGGAAGGGGTGGGATATGTGTAGACAACGGCGTTACAAACTAACCCCATGCATTTCTATGGAGGATTTTTTAAGTGCTGTGTCTCCTCATTAGAAAGTCTCTGGACCAAGTCACTGTAAACAGAGACTTTCTAATGAGGAGACACGGCACTCAAAAAATCCTCCATAGAAATGCATGGGGTTAATCCGTTGTCTACACATATCCCACCCCTTCCTCGGCAAAACGTCGACATGTGAATACATTGAGCCAATCGTGTGGTGTGATGTGAATACATTGAGCCAATCAGATGTTGTGTTGTGAAGACATCTTCCAAATCTTGTGTTGTGAACTCGCCACTGGAGCAAGATTGGTGTCGTGAAACCTTGCGCACGTGCATTTCTGTTGAATAGGATGCCCGATAAGTTCCCAAAAAGCGTTGCTATATGGCCGCTGAGTGGAGGGACTTGCCTAAAAGGACTTTGTTGTAAAGGACGTTATCAACAAATGCCACAAACTGAACACACATGAACACTAAACATTTCTATTTTACATGTATCTATCAAAGGGAAAATGTATCAGTTATTATTATTAAATCTGAGAGAATACAGAGGGGAAATGTCTTGATAAAGTGTTTTTTCCATTAAAATTTGCATTAAAGTAAACATCCAAGTCAGAAGAATGTGATAATCAGTTATGAACTACAAAGAAATCTGTTCAATTTTCATATGAGCTGCAGTCAAAGAGTTGTGAGACTAGGCCTATGAAAAGCAACAAGCGTACAGATTTATATCTGACTGCCATCTCAATCTAGCCGCTGATCCAATTAAGAAGAAATTCTGGCAAACGATCACCCACCGGCATTCCAGCAAACTGCCAGCAAGACCAAGCTCCTTCTGCTCCAATTCCAACTACTTCACTCTCAACAAGCCCCCCACCCCACACCCCCAAGCAACAGTACAGTATTCCAACATCTTTTTCCTCTTCCTTAAACAAATAAAAAAATTAACTCAAGTGCATGAGTTTGCCTCTATTGTCTCCACATTGCAGGTAATACACTTTATAACCATAAGCTTTACAGTATAAGTCGTATTGGTCCAAAACAGTTCAGGGCATTTGCACTTTCCAGAGTATCCAGAGTATTCCAGAGTTATTCATACCATCACTGTGTTGTTGGCACATTGTGTGCTTACTATTGTGATGGCTTGTGTTTACTGTTAGATACGAAAACACCATTTTTACGAAGGTGTGAAGAGTTAAGCAAGGTGTGTTAGCTTTTGCAAAAGAACTACAATGTTTTGCTGATTGGGTGAGAGGTTTTGCCATTTGTGTGTAGAGTTTTGCAAAAAAAAAAAAAAAAAATGTGCTTAACCAATCAGAACTGTAAGAATATCCTATGTGCTTGTGCCTGTGTGTGTGTGCATCCACTATCAAGTTAGAAGTCATGTGGTCTGCAGTGTGGCAAACTAAAAGGAAAAGAAGAGAAGTGCAGAAAAAATCCTCTTGATTGAGAAACCCACAGTCTGGTTGAAACTAGATATGTGCAAATATCTGAATATGCAATCAGTACAAAGCATATGAATGACTGTAGTCTATCTACCATACTGCAATGTTACTTTTCAGTCTGTTTTCTGTTGCTGTGGTCGTGTCTCCTACACCACTAAAAATGGTGTCATATCAAACAGTAAACACAAGCCATCACAATAATAAGCACACAATGTGCCAACTACACACTGATGGTATGAATAAAAAACACATCTGGCTTTTGCTTTCTCTGTGCACAAGACTATGTCAGTTTGAGGTCATACTTTTGCATACAGGGATCCAAACTTCAAGTATTGGTGTTTATTTACACATATCAAAACAAACACAAGTGTGTTTTTCCAAGTCAAAACACAAAATAGCAATTTCACTGAAAAAAAAAAAAAACTTCAGTCTACATCGTGTCGTCTCTCTCAAAATGTTGTCTACATCACATGCAATGTCCTAGTCCAAGGCACCAGGAAAAATATAATCTGGAATGCCGTATCCAGGCCTGACATGACAATAACCCCACATGTAGACTGATTTTTTTGACTGTAAAAGGGCTATTTCTTTCTCTTCTTACCCTTCCTCTTCCCCCTCCTCGTCCTCCCCTTGCTCCTCCTTGTCCTCTCCCTCTCACTTCTTCACCTCTACATCCTCTTCCTCCTCTTCTTCCTCCTACTTCTTCACCTCCACGTCCTATTCTTCGGCCTCCTCTAATTTTGACTGTTCTCACTCTTCTTGCTCCCTCCATTGTACCCATTGTACATTACCTGTGGCTTATTTATAGTGCTTAGGCTGATTGCAAAGTAAACTAATTATCTAAAACAGTTTTCACATGAGAAAGTGTGCCAGGGAGTTGGCAAAATAGTGTAAATAATAGCCATACATGTGTATGATTTGCCAGGAGTGTGTTGATCATTTGGAAATTGAGTGTAAAGCAGTGAGTTGTGTTTACAGTTCCGCAAAAAGAGTGCTGTGCAGTGAATTGTGCCTAAAGTTGTGCAAACTGAGTGCAAAGCAGTGTTTGTGCTTTTAGTTTTGCGAACTCAGTGAGTGGTTTTGCTATAAGTATTAAAAGTTTTAGAAATTGTGCTATTAGAATCACAGTTGTGTTTAAGCATTCAGAAAAAACTGTAATATGACAAAGTCAGATAACTCGGTGGAAGCCTTAACATACACAGCATAAAACTACACAATACATAGATCTGATTACAGTGATAATCAATTCATTTCTGCATTTCGTTGGTATTTGCTGGTCCATCTACCTTGAAATACTGTTATGAAGAATTCGAGTTGCACGAGGTTTTTTAAGCAAACCTCTGAAACATTCTCCACCGCTCCCCAAAGTATCTGGGTATACGCGTTCGTTTCTGGAAAGGGGAGTGGTGTGTGTGGGAGGAATGACTGATCAGAGACTTTCGTTCATCATTTGCATAGTATGTTGTATTTAAGCGGAGCACCAAACACGTAATCTACATTGAACAGACATCGCTTCTCTATTTGAACATGCCTGAACCCGCAAAGTCAGCGCCGAAGAAAGGCTCCAAGAAAGCAGTGACCAAGACTGCTGGTAAAGGAGGCAAGAAACGCAGAAAGTCCAGGAAGGAGAGTTATGCCATCTACGTGTACAAGGTCCTGAAGCAGGTTCACCCCGACACCGGGATCTCTTCCAAGGCCATGGGCATCATGAACTCTTTCGTGAATGACATCTTTGAGCGCATTGGTGGAGAGGCCTCCCGCTTGGCTCATTACAACAAACGTTCCACCATCACTTCCAGGGAGATCCAGACCGCTGTGCGTCTGCTTCTGCCCGGTGAGCTTGCAAAGCACGCCGTCTCCGAAGGAACAAAAGCCGTCACCAAGTACACAAGCTCCAAGTAAAGCGTTTTCTTAAAGTCTTATAAAACCAACGGCTCTTTTAAGAGCCACCCACATATTCTGAAAAGTAATTCCAGAACAATTGATGCATTTTTTTTCTTTCTTAATAACGCCATTAATGTAAATCAGCAATCGGATCCGACCCCGAATGCGTAAAACAAATTGAGTCATGAATTCCTTTGTCTGCATTCAACCGTACATCAAGAAGTACGCTGCATCCATGAATACAGCAAAGAAGGCAAAAGCAGCGACACTAACTTAAAGTTGTCGAACCCCAAAAAAGCGGCATCCAAGAAGTACAAGTTTTGGTCGATTTTACCATATTTACAAAAGGACTCAGTCACCCAACGTTCTTTTAATACATTCATTCCAATATTTTGCTCTCCATAAACTCATACTGCATGAAAAGCCAATGGATCATGAATTACATTTTAAAATGTATTATATTGGGTAGATTAACTACGTTGTCATAAATATGCCCTCTTATCCATAGCAGCAGTTATTCTGATCAACGTTTCGTTTCCAAACATTATACAAATCTTGCAACACAACCATTTCAGTTTGCTACATTGTAACAGTGTTCGAATAACTATGTGTGAGTCACCACAGGAAGCTTGGTTTATTATGACTATAAAAAAGAACCCCTTATCCGGAAAATTTGCTGTAACTTAAATTGGGATATTAATGTAGTATTTCTCTACTATGCCATGCGTGTCTATTGATTGGAGACAATGCACTGATAGGGAGAAGTGTTACGCGCCAAATTGAATTCAAATTCACGTCCCGCAACGAACTACACCTTGATTGGCTCTCACCATTGTATGGTCAGCCAATTGTGGCACTGAGTAACCCACGCTGGTGTGGAATAATACGACATGCCTAACCTTAAGTGAGCATTTGATATCCAACTCTTACTGTAAACATGAGCGGCAGAGGTAAAACCGGCGGCAAGGCCAGAGCAAAGGCCAAGACTCGCTCATCCAGGGCTGGACTGCAGTTCCCCGTTGGCCGTGTGCACAGGCTACTACGTAAAGGCAACTATGCTCAGCGCGTTGGCGCTGGTGCACCGGTCTACTTGGCTGCTGTACTCGAGTATTTGACAGCTGAGATCCTGGAGTTGGCCGGTAACGCTGCCCGTGACAACAAGAAGACCCGTATCATACCCCGCCACCTGCAGCTGGCTGTGCGTAACGACGAGGAGTTGAACAAACTACTCGGCGGAGTGACCATCGCTCAGGGTGGTGTGCTGCCTAATATCCAGGCTGTGCTGCTGCCCAAGAAGACCGAGAAGTCCAAATAAACCTGTCCCTATAAGTCTCCGAAACAAAGGCTCTTTTAAGAGCCAAACAAATACCGATAAAAAAGAAATTCCAAGTTGTTTAGGTAATCGACACATTTTCTTTAATCAGTGCTCGCTCTAAGCGAGTTGCTTTGTCGTGCTCAATGTATTCACATGTCGACGTTTGCCGAGGAAGGGGTGGGATATGTGTTGCCGTTACAAACTAACCAATGCATTTCTATGGATGATTTTTTGAGTGCTCTGTCTCATTAGAAAGACTGCTTTGATAAAAAAAAACAAGGCATGCCATGTGTAAGCTTGTGCTTTTCTGTTTATAATCACGCAGTTATTTGTAGGACTTAATTTAGCAAACGCTACCTTAGGACATTATTTGTTCGTACATGCCAGCTAATAAGGTATTGTTTGTTGTGACTGTTTTTTATACCAGGCTATAATCACTGGCCGATGTAATGTTTAAGTGCATTATTTTATTTTACATTTTATATTGATTCGGTTTTTCTAAATACTATGATACAGAACATGGGGCGTGCTTTTTGTATTTTAAATTTCAGGCGCCACTCGGAATGAACGATGAAGACCAATCAGCGGTGACCACCAAGCTGACGTACACATGCTGAGTAGGCCATATATATCACAAGTTCCGCATAAGTGTTCATTCTCTTCAATTCCAAAGAATACGTTGCAATGGCAAGAACTAAGCAGACAGCTCGCAAATCTACCGGAGGTAAGGCTCCGAGGAAGCAGCTTGCCACCAAGGCTGCGCGTAAAAGCGCACCCGCAACCGGTGGAGTGAAGAAGCCTCACCGTTACAGGCCTGGTACCGTGGCTCTGAGAGAGATCCGTCGTTACCAGAAGTCTACTGAGCTGTTGATCCGCAAGCTGCCCTTCCAGCGTCTGGTCAGAGAAATCGCTCAGGACTTCAAGACTGATCTGCGCTTCCAGAGCTCTGCTGTCATGGCTCTTCAGGAGGCTAGCGAGGCTTACCTCGTCGGCCTGTTTGAGGACACTAACTTGTGCGCCATCCACGCCAAGAGGGTCACCATCATGCCCAAGGACATCCAGCTGGCTCGTCGTATCCGTGGGGAGCGTGCTTAAACTGATTTGAAGTCAAGATCTGATCATTTAAAGGCTCTTTTAAGAGCCACTCAAATATGAAAAAAAGCTATGTTCCAAAAAATACTGTTTTGATATTGTCAGTTATTGTCGGGTAACTCTGATATGTAATGCAAGCAGCCTCAATAATTAGGTAATATTAACAGATTAGACAGACACTGCTCACCCACAAATGATTGGTTGGAAATTTCGGCTCCGAATAAGACTAGGCACTAGCAAAAATGACACTAGCACAACCTCGCTGAAATCTTCCTTGACGAAGTGTCATGCTTTTTGTTACCTTATTCGATCAAAATCCCTCAGCCGCTTTAGTGCAGTTTTCGTCTGGAACATGGCTAATGTGTCTCCCGTTATGATGCTGTGTTATCGTTTAGACAACGTGTTCATGTTTTTGTTTCATGTGATTTTAGCATAACGCAGCCGTAACAAGTAAGGACCTTTAATTTGCCATTTGTCCAAAGTGTACAGTAATAAAAGTAGCAGTAGCTTAGAATAAAAAAAAAATCCCTTATTCTGTAAAAGTAAGTGTAGGTAAATTAAAGTAGAGCAGTAATTCGTATTTATATTGGACGTTTCTTTTCAAGGAGAATGTGAGTGGCTCTTAAAAGAGCCTTTACATTTGAGCAGGTTTCAATTTCGGCTTTACTTGGAGCTGGTATACTTGGTGACGGCCTTGGTTCCCTCGGACACGGCGTGCTTAGCCAGCTCACCGGGCAAAAGCAGACGCACGGCGGTCTGGATCTCCCTGGAGGAGATAGTGGACCGCTTGTTGTAGTGAGCCAAGCGAGAGGCTTCTCCAGCGATGCGCTCGAAAATATCGTTTACGAAGGAGTTCATAATGCCCATGGCCTTGGAAGAGATACCGGTATCAGGATGGACCTGTTTCAGAACCTTGTACACGTAGATGGCGTAGCTTTCCTTCCTGGACTTTCTGCGTTTCTTGCCTCCTTTAGCGGCCGTCTTGGTCACAGCTTTCTTAGACCCCTTCTTTGGGGCAGGCTTAGCTGGATCAGGCATGTCGATTTTCCGAATACGTAATATCAAAAGTATGACTTTGTTTTTAGTTACCTGGTGTATATATACCAAGTTTTATATGTAAATAGAGGACTGTGTCATTTACACACTCACGAGCAGAATGCCCTGTCATTTCCCTCCCAAACTAAATACCCAGACACGATTGGTCATTTTGTATGGAAGGGGGCGGTCATTATGAAAAGGTTAGCACCACCCACAGATCGTCGGTTTACACCACCTTCTTGTGTTTCCTTTCCCGCTCTTTTTACCGTAGGAAGGTAATCCTTCGAAATCTATGCCAAATAGTTTTACTTTTAACATTATAATTCATTATTAGTTTTCCTGGGGCTTTACTCGAATCATGATAAAATGTGCACATCAAAACTCTACTGTAATTATTGCCCTGTATTGTATACTGTTGGTACTGTCATTCTTACAGTATAAAGGAAACAAAGGCTTTTACAGCATTCTGCAAAGGGAAAATGACAAATTCGCAGTAAAACATAGAAAACACCACTGTAAGCCAAATTTACTGTAAAAGTAAATATTTCTAGCCTATATTGTTGTTTTGTTTATATTTGCCAGACGATTTTGTTGTGAAGCCTAATAACAATGGGGTCATAGCTGTAGCGCATTCATGGCGTCGCACCTGCACATAGGTTATGATAACAAGCGTTCTGGCATTTTTGTTTTTTACTTTAATATGAACACATGGCTCTTGGCTACAAACCATTGGATGTAGACAATGCGAAGAGCCTCATATGGCAGTGCCCTACAGCCCAAATCATGTAGCAGTGTGTCATTGTATGGAAGTGGGGCATTAATAGTAAGTTTATAATACAAATTACCCTACATGGAATATATCATTTTATAAGGAATTGGGCGGCTCTTAAAAGAGCCTTTTGAGTATAAATCGATGAAGAGATCTGATCTTTAACCACCAAAACCGTACAGAGTACGACCCTGGCGTTTCAGAGCATAAACGACGTCCATAGCGGTTACGGTCTTTCTCTTGGCGTGTTCGGTGTAGGTGACGGCATCACGAATCACGTTCTCCAGGAAAACCTTCAACACACCACGAGTCTCCTCGTAGATGAGACCAGAGATACGCTTCACACCACCACGGCGAGCCAGACGCCTGATTGCAGGCTTGGTGATCCCCTGGATGTTATCACGAAGAACTTTGCGGTGACGCTTAGCGCCTCCTTTTCCAAGACCTTTGCCTCCTTTGCCTCTGCCAGACATCGTTCTGTATTCAAGTTACAGAATTATGGAGATATATTGGATCGCAACTCGCATTTAGTACCAAAGAGAGGACGTTGGTGAAAACTACGAAGCACTGCCCCCTTCACTGCCCCTCCCTTCTCCGCGCACACCTCCAAGTATTAGGCTAATAAACGTAAAAAAACGCCCACATCCGACCTTTAGCCTCATCTCACAACAAAACAAAGTAGAACCAATATCAATACATTGCAGAAATTGCTACTTTTTTAGATAGATAGATAGATGCAAGGTCTTAGTAGCATACAGACATCACACACAACATACCATAAAAGGTATGACAACAAATACTAAATCAAAGATCCACGTGAATGTACTTATGGATGTATAAGCATGAGGTGCTTGCAGTGACAGGGCAGGGACTGTGATCAGAGACTTTCTAACAAAGTCCTTTTAGGCAAGTCCCTCCACTCGGCGGCCATATACCAACGTTTTATGGGCACTCATCGGGCACAGTCTTTGGGTCGAACTGCGCGTGCGCAAGGCTTCACGACACCAATCTTGCTCCAGCGGCGAGATCACAACACATGATTGGCACGATCACAACACACCATATGATTGGCTCAATGTATTCACAACACACCATATGATTGGCTCAATGTATTCACATCACACCACATGATTGGCTCAATGTATTCACATGTCGACGTTTTGCCGAGGAAGGGGTGGAATATGTGTAGACAACGGCCATATTGGCGTGACAAACTAGCCCCATGCATTTCTATGGAGTATTTTTGAGTGCTGTGTCTCCACATTAGAAAGTCTCTGTTTCTAATGAGGAGACACAGCACTTAAAAAATCATGTGGTGTGAAGTGAATACATTGAGCCAATCATGTGGTGTGAAGTGAATACATTGAGCCAATCATATGTGGTGTTGTGAAGACATCTTCCCAATTATCTGTTGTGAACTCGCCGCAGGAGCAAGATTGGTGTCGTGAAGCCTTGCGCACGCGCATTTCTGCTGAATAGGGTGCCCGATGAGTGCCCAAAAATCGTTGCTATATGGCCGCTGAGTGGAGGGACTTGCCTAAAAGGACTTTGCTGTGATTCAGTAAGCAGGTGCTCTATGAGAGTATGAGAGAGGTGCTGTATGAGAGTGTGTGTCATGGTGGTGGTGCAAATAAGTCCAACAGTGCAAGGATAAAGTCTAGAGACTATCATTCAAAAATATGGATAATATAATATTTTATCACAATTCCACATGTTTCAATTGAAAAGGCACACTTCATTACTGCAATTGAAAACAATTTGCCAGTCAAGTTCCCTACACCTGCCTTGGAAAGATCATCCAGATAATTCTGTTTGTTGCAAACTAAATAGCGGACTTTGTCCCTGATGATGCACTCATTCGAAACACAGACAATTTGTAGGACATGTTTTGTCCATTATTTCAAGAATCAGTGAGAAACAATTGTGTCAAACCATATCTGTCTTTATGTTGCTACAACGTATAATTACAAAATACTGTGTAATCCCCATAAGAAATATAAGCATCTTTTTTTTCAAACACACATAGTGGACGGTAAGCACATAATAATTGTTTGTTGATCAAATTTTACTTTATTTAACTTTACAAAGGAGATTTATTTGCAAACGCATAATGGTGGATATACCCCCCAACCTCATCTACACAATTGATTAAATTGATTTATCGATATTTTCTCAAATAATAATTTTTATATAATAATGTCCTGTGTGACAGGACTGAATGTGGTGTGACAGAATTGACTTTATGAACTGTTCTTTATACAGGGAAACCTATGGCTGTAGCCTATGGCATGTATTCAATGCATTGTGCATGCAATAAAAGGTAATGCAAAGTTGAAATCATATTTATTTGTCAGGCTATGTCACCGTGTTATCAGACCCTGTCACATGGGGAGGTGATAGCAAAGTCCTTTTAGGCAAGTCCATCCACTCGGCGGCCATATAGCAACGCTTTTTGGGCACTCGTCGGGCATCCTATTCAGCAGAAATGCGTGTGTGCAAGGCTTCACGACACCAATCTTGCTCCAGCAGTGAGTTCACAACACATGATTGGGAAGATGTCTTCACAACACAACATATGATTGGCTCAAGGTATTCACATCACACCACATGATTGGCTCAATGTATTCACGTCAACTTTTTGCCAAGGAAGGGGTTGGATATGTGTAGACAACGGCCATATTGACGTTACAAACTAGCCCCATGCATTTCTATTGAGTATTTTTTTGAGTTCTGTGTCTCCTCATTAGAAAGTCTCTGATAAGGCTGTGACTCCTACCACAAGAGCCCTATGGCATTTTGTTAGGAGAATGAAGCCATATCTTCTATCAGGAGGTTTACCACTTACTCTGATGGTGCATTCATGGCACCTGGGAATGACAAAGACTGCGTGATTACTTTGTTTTTCCCACAGCAAGTGTTCATGTACTTTGCCGTTGGAATGTGTGACAAACACGGATGCCACAACAAAGGTTAAAACATAGGCTCACTAATCCTAAATAAATAACTTTAATTGCTTAAAATATAGTGTCGGACGCTTGTGAAAGAAAGATATGCAGCTTTCAAGTGACAAAAACGGCAAATTCCCAACTTCACATTAAAACTGTTGGACATGGAAGGCCACATGGAGTACAAACGAACTACAACGTGACGACAAAAGTGATGACGAGCCCCTAACTGGGCAACTCTGTTAGCAAAATCTAGCCCCAGTTTCCGACCTCTGACCCACACATGAGGTGAGGTGTATGATGCGTAATGATGAAGTTTTCACTGGGAAAAAGTTTTTTCCGATGCCCATAAACACTAGGTAAGTTAACTTACTCAGGAACCACGTAATTGGAATACCCTCCATGTCAGGTCCTGAGACATGTGTACTAGCTTCTGCACATCCTCCAAGAAGGCAGTCTTATTGTTGTTGGAGATGAGGTCTGGGACTGCACATCCTCCAAGAAGGCAGTCTTATTGTTGTTGGAGATGAGGTCTGGGACTGCTGTACCATCGGCAAACCTAACTTGGAAGTGAAGCTGTGAGAATACACACTGTCATAGGAATCATAAGAGCTGGGTTTACACTGTACCCGAGTCATCTGATCCACCAGTGTGAAGTTTAAATAACATAATGTGTTAATGAGCAAATGTTTTTAATTCTTCTCAGAATTGATTTGACATTATAACAGAGTAGATTTTTAACACTAAGAAAAAAATATATGCAGAGTTACTTAATTTGCAGCGCTGATTTCAAAGACTATACAAGGTACACGAGTATTAATTATTTACTCTATTTAGAGTTTGTTTTACTGTTATATTTCAACACTTCACTTTTACACAAATTTGGAGTAGGACCAAATCATGGACGGATTATGATGTATTAAGGGCCCCCCATTAATTGTCGCATATGTGGGGGGAGGGGGGGGGGGGTTGGTGTAGTTTTCAAATGGCTGTACAAGTACTGTATAGTGTTGTCTTGAGCATTTTCAGGTAGTGTCACTGAGTTCTGACCTTTTTTGCATGGGAAAACACTGAGAGCACATCTCATTTTGATGACACTGGCAGTTTCATTGACATAAATACTTGCTTTTGAGGAATGGACTATCCATTTTGAGCAAGTGACGTGCTTTTGCAAGTTATCCACTAGGTTTTGCAGTTTGGACTAATTGTTTTGAGAAATGCACTAACTGCTGTGCAAATGTTAATAGTGATGTGAGAAAAGCACCAAAGCTACTGAGAAAAACTGTAAATTAAGGTGTTACTTTACTGTGGCCAACTGTATGGTATAGCCGTGTGGTGCACGTTTATTAACTGTGTTTCGTGGTGTCCAAAAAGCTCCCGTGTGTAAAGTACACCTTTGCAAAAACGGCATTGTCACTGCTTTTACACGTTACCGAGACTCGTCTCTTGGTTTGTGCCACTTTTTTGTTGATGCATTGCACGGTTTTATTATCATTATGTGCATGTTTTTCGCACAAGACTAAGACTGAGTGCAAAATTTCCACCTAGACATCAAAAGTTTCCAGTTCGTTGCAAAAGGGATAAAGGGCAACCATAACACCCCATATATTCATTTTAAAGTGTAGGCTGTGCTCTTCACAACAGACATCGTCTTATTGGTAAATGTTGTATAGTTACTGATCTTTGTTTAAAAAAGTGTTAGGAGAAAACACAAGTGATTTATTCACCACATGCCGGGAGAGCTCTCAGTCTGCTGAGTCTAAAAGGTTCTCATGTTTATTTTAAGTCCAGCCCACTGACACCGTCCGACATTCATTTGATCAGCTCTCTCGAGAAGTGTGTGCGGAAAATCTAAACGATACAATGGCAGAAGATGCTCCAGCCCCCGCAGCGGCCCCAGCAAAGGCCCCCAAGAAGAAAGCGCCCCGACCCAAGAAAACTGGTCCTAGCGTGGGCGAGCTCGTCGTCAAGGCTATCTCTGCCTCCAAAGAGAAGAAGGGAGTTTCTCTGGCTGCGCTGAAAAAAGCTTTGGCGGCTGGTGGGTACGATGTGGAAAAGAACAACGCTCGTGTCAAGGTGGCCATCAAGAGTTTGGTCACCAAGGGAACTCTGGTCCAGACCAAGGGAACTGGTGCCTCCGGCTCCTTCAAGCTGAACAAGGCGGTGGAAAAGAAGCCTGCAAAGAAGGCAGCTCCTAAAGCCAAGAAGCCAGCAGCGAAGAAACCTGCCGCTGCTAAGAAACCTAAGAAGGCAGCAGCTAAGAAGCCGGCGGCCGCTAAAAAGTCTCCGAAGAAAGCAGCCAAGAAGCCCGCCACGCCGAAAAAGGCAACGAAGAGCCCGAAGAAGGCTAAGAAGCCCGCTGCACCCAAGAAGGCAGCAAAGAGCCCCAAGAAAGCAAAGGCAGCGAAACCCAAGGCGGCCAAGCCTAAAGCTGCCAAGCCCAAAAAGGCTGCACCCAAGAAGAAGTGAATGTTGCGTTTTCAACAAGTTTACAAAACGGCTCTTTTAAGAGCCACACAAAAGTTATTTGAAGGGGTTTATTCCAATATTGTCTGCTGGTATATAAACATTCTCGCTTTGAGTGTGTACATTTACACACCGACTGGTTTGCTCTCTATAACTTTCACAAATGTCCTACTGCGTGATTGACCAAATAAATTATCATAAAACTCACTGGTCCAGAGGGAAGTTTAAACGGTGGTAATAAACACTATGTGGGTAATTAACTAATGGATCATGAATTCAAACCAGAGACTTTCTAATGAGGAGCACTTAAAAAATCCTCCATAGAAATGCATGGGGTTAGTTTGTAACGCCAATATGGCCGTTGTCTACACATATCCCACCCCTTCCTCGGCAAAACGTCGACATGTGAATACATTGAGCCAATCATGTGGTGTGAAGTGAATACATTGAGCCAATCATATGTGGTGTTGTGAAGACACACAACAGATTTCTGCTGAATAGGGTGCCCGATGAGTGCCCAAAAATCGTTGCTATATGGCCGCTGAGTGGAGGGACTTGCCTAAAAGGACTTTGGTTTAATCAATTAATAACTCATAATGCCCTCTTGCTCATAAAGCAGTTGTTCTCAAACAATACAATACAAAGTATCCAAAATGTTGCAACACACAACCACTTCAGTTTGTTACATTGTACCAATGTTCACTGTATCACAAAGTATCTGAAAGCTGAAACACACAGTTTACTATTGTAACAGTTACCACGCGAAGCTTTGTTGATTTACTATGACCATTAAAGTAAAACTAACTGTAACTTAAACTGGGAGATTACTGGATCTACTGTGACATGCGTTACTTTTTTGTGATTGTGCTGCTGATGCACTGAAATGGAGGTGGGACTTCAATACGCGCCAAATAGAACCCAAGATGATGTCCCGCAGCGAGCTACACATTGATTGGCTCTCAGCATTGTGTTCTCAGCCACTGGGGCACTAAGTACCCCTGCGCTGATGAGGGATAATAGGACATGCCTGGCCGTGACTAAGCATTTGAGTATTCAGACGAACTCTAAACACCTACTACAAAAATGAGCGGCAGAGGCAAAACCGGTGGCAAGGCCAGAGCAAAGGCCAAGACACGTTCATCCAGGGCTGGACTGCAGTTCCCCGTCGGCCGTGTGCACAGGCTGCTGCGAAAAGGCAACTATGCTCAGCGTGTCGGCGCTGGTGCACCGGTCTACTTGGCTGCTGTGCTCGAGTATCTGACGGCTGAGATCCTGGAGTTGGCCGGTAACGCTGCCCGTGACAACAAGAAGACCCGTATCATTCCCCGCCATCTGCAGCTGGCTGTGCGGAACGACGAGGAGTTGAACAAACTGCTTGGCGGAGTGACCATCGCTCAGGGTGGTGTGTTGCCTAACATCCAGGCTGTTCTGCTGCCCAAGAAGACGGAGAAGTCCAAGTAAATCATCTCAAGACTCCAAAACAAAGGCTCTTTTAAGAGCCACCTACATGCCTTGAAAAGAAAATTCTAAGTTGCCTTTGGTCATTTTTGTTATGTCAAAAAATGTTTCTTCACGTAGCTTACATGTGTAAAAAGCAATTGAACAAGATATCTTCTACTAGAGATCAATATTTGGCCACTCCTGTTCTTCCACTTTTTAAAATGTCAGTCGCTAATTAGCTCCTGTTCCAGCAGACTTCTTATGATTGGTAAAATATATTTGTCAGAGTTTTTTATTTCTTTTCAATTTAATGGCTTCAGATCAGAATGAATCGGCACCCAACTCACAAATGCACACACATGAACTACTGCATTATATACGTTCTTAGTTTATCATTCTAGTCTGTGGGATGTTTTTGGGGCCTCGTCATTTGGATGCATTATTTCAATAAAAAACAAAACATGAATGGTAATTTGCTTTGTTCCTATTAAAACACGCATATATTTAAAGGCCTAAATTTAGCAAATAAAGGCTGCAAATAAAGTGCATTTCTTTAAATTCGAATTGATATTGAAATAATTTTATTCATCATTGTGAACATAATTTGTGGTTGTTCATGTTAGCTAACAAGTTATTGTTTGTTTTTTTCTACATCAGGCTATATGCACTGGCGGATATAATGTTTAAGTACATTTCTTTAAATTCGAATTGATATGGAAAATATATTGTGAATAGAATCAATGTAATGATAGAGGCCTTTTAGGGGATGACCTTTGCATTTTTCAGGAAGACCAATCAGCGGAGACCAATAATCTGACGTACAGGGGGCAGGATGCGACTTTAGGCCTTATATACCCACGTTCTGCAGTTGTGTTACTAATCTTCAATCTCGAAGAATACGTCGCAATGGCAAGAACCAAGCAGACAGCTCGCAAATCTACCGGCGGTAAGGCTCCCAGGAAGCAGCTCGCCACCAAGGCTGCACGTAAGAGCGCACCCGCTACCGGTGGCGTAAAGAAGCCTCACCGTTATAGGCCTGAGGACTCACCTGAGGTGAAGGACACTAGCACAATCTCAGACGTTTTATTGTTCCAGACGAAAACTGCACTGTCTCCCAGTATGATGAAACGTTGTCTAAACGATTCCTAGCACAGCAAGTCTTGTTTCATGTTGTCTGTCATTTTTAGCAGGACCTTTTACTTAGCCGTAACAAGTATGGACAAATGGCAAAGTGTATAGTAATATAAGTAACAGTAGCTTAGAATTAAAAAAAAAATCACTTATTCTGTAAAGTAAGTGTAGGTAAATTAAAGTAGAGCAGTGATTCGTATTTACATTGGAAGTTTCTTTTCAAAGAGAATGTGAGTGGCTCTTAAAAGAGCCTTTGAATTGGAGCAGGTTTCAATTTCGGCTTTACTTGGAGCTGGTATACTTAGTGACGGCCTTGGTTCCCTCGGACACGGCGTGCTTAGCCAGCTCACCGGGCAAAAGCAGACGGACAGCGGTCTGGATCTCCCTGGAAGAGATTGTGGAGCGCTTGTTGTAGTGAGCCAAACGGGAGGCTTCCCCAGCAATGCGCTCGAAAATATCGTTTACGAAGGAGTTCATAATGCCCATGGCCTTGGAAGAAATACCGGTATCAGGATGGACCTGTTTCAGAACCTTGTACACGTAGATGGCGTAACTTTCCTTTCTGGACTTTCTGCGCTTCTTGCCTCCTTTAGCGGCCGTCTTGGTCACGGCTTTCTTGGACCCCTTCTTTGGGGCAGGCTTCGCTGGATCAGGCATGACGAGTTCCCAAATACGAAAAATCAGAAGTATGAATTTGTTTGCTATAGTTACCTGGTATATATACCAAGTTATATGTAAATAGAGGACTGCGCCATTTACACACAGAATGCCCTGTCATTTCCCTCCCAAACTAAATACTCAGACACGATTGGTCATTTTGTATGGAAGGGGGCGGTCATTATGAAAAGGTTAGCACCACCCACAGATCATCGGTTTACACCACCTTCTTGTGTTTCCTTTCCCGCACTTTTCTACAGTAGGAAGGAAATCCTTCGAATTCTATGCCAAATAGTTTTATTTTTAACATTATAATTCATTTTCCTGGGGCTTTATTCGAATCATGATAAAATGTGCACATCAAAACTCTACTATAATGATTGCCCTGTATTGTATACTGTTGGTACTGTCATTCTTACAGTATAAAGGAAACAAAGGCTTTTACAGCATTCTGCAAAGGGAAAATGACAAATTTGCAGTAAAACACAGGAAACACCACTGTAAGCCAAATGTACTGTAAAAGTAAATATTTCTAGCCTATACCAAAGTCCTTTTAGGCAAGTCCATCCACTCAGCGGCCATATAGCAACGCTTTTTGGGCACTCATCGGGCATCCTATTCAGCAGAAATGCGCGTGCGCAAGGCTTCACGACACCAATCAAGACAAGATTGCGGCCGCCATCTTGGACCGGTCATACTCCTCGTTGCTTTGCAGCAGAAAACACAACATGACAGCACTGTGCAGCATGTTCCTGCTCAAATCGGCGGACCATACTCGGGCGTTTACTTTTCACAAGTAAGATTTAACATTACCGTACTATTGGTTGTATTTTGTATTTTCGAACAATGTGGCTGTATCATAGCTACATGTATGACCTTTGCAGCAAACAAAACCGCGTGAAAATCAGTGAGGTATGATTAATTTAATGCGCTGACAGCTCATTGCACCAGCCAAAGAGATTACACTGAGTGGAGTGGATGACCGATCCAAGATGGCGGCCCCACGTCTCGTCAGCGCTAGTAAGGAGTAGCGGTCGATGCGGCGTCTATGTATATTATGTCTATGATTGGGAAGATGTCTTCACAACACAACATATGATTGGCTCAGTGTATTCACATGTCGACGTTTTGTCGAGGAAGGGGTGTGATATGTGTAGACAACGGCCATATTGGCGTTACAAACTAACCCCATGCATTTCTATGGAGGATTTTTTGAGTGCTGTGTCTGCTCATTAGAAAGTCTCTGCCGATATCAATACATTGCAGAAATTGCTACTTTTTGATAGATTCAAGGTCTCAGTAGCATACAGACATCAGGCATCACACAAAACATACCATAAAAAGTATGACAAAAAATACTAAATCAAAGATCCACATGAATGTATTTATGGATGTATAAGCATGAGGTGCTCGCAGTGACAGGGCAGGGACTGACCCTGTGATTCAATAAGCAGGTGCTCTATGGGAGTATGAGAGAGCAGGTGCTCTATAATGTGTTCTATGAGAGTGTGTGTCATGGTGGTGGTGCAAATAAGTCCAACAGTGCAAGGATAAAGTCTAGAGACTATCATTAAAAAATATGGACAATATAAGAGAATATTTAATCACAATTCCACATGTTTCAATGGACAGGCACACTTCATAACTGCAATTGAAAACAATTTGCCAGTCAAGTTCCCTACACCTGCCTTGGAAAGATCATCAAATTCTGTTTGTTGCAAACTAAATAGCGGACTTTGTATCCCTGATGATGCACTCATTCGAAACACAGACAAGTAGGACATGTTTTGTCCATTATTTGAAGAATCAGTGAGAAACAATAGTGTCCAACCATCTGTCTCTATGTTGCTACAACGTTTGTTTTTGTAAAATACTGGCTTAGTTTGTAACGCCAGTTGTCTACGTAAATATAAGCATTTTTTTTAATCCCTATAAGAAATATAAGCACTTTTTTTTTCAAACACACATAGTGGACGGTAAGCACATAATAATCGTTTGTTGATCAAATTTTACTTTATTTTACTTTACAAAGGAGATTTATTTGCAAAGGCATAATGGTGGATATACCCCCAACCTCATCTACAACGCAGCACAAGATTGGCTCAATGTATTCACATGTCAACGTTTTGCCGCGGAAGGGGTGTGATATGCGTACCCAAAACGCGTTGCAATATGGCCGCCGAGTGGAGGGACTTGCTTAAAAGGACTTTGATAATACTTAGCTTCTGAACCAGGACGAAGTAGTGTCTACTGCGGTCGTTAAGTGGATGGGAGACCGATTGGATCATTGACTGGGATAACACATGATTTCACGCCTACACCGAAACACCAATCTTCATGTGATAACGAGTGACAGGATTATGTTGCCTAATCGTATTTTATTGTATTGAATTGAGACAAACAGAAATGCAAATTTCTTGCAACACTTTTAATGTAATGAATGAGAACATTTCGAAGCTTTGGCATTGTGTTGAACGTTGTAGGCATTCTTTTCACTAGTCCGTGGCTGCTATAATTTACGCAAACCACCAGATGTCGCTGTGTTTTCCTTGTCTTCCATGTTTAGAAGCTTCGGCACATTAGGGAAACTGGTGCAGTGCCCGTTCAAACATGCCATTCCTGAAGAAAACCCGTAGCTCAATTACATGCCCACAGGCCTGCTTTAAAAATAGGATGATCGGGAAACATCATTCCAGCTAAGCATTCAATAATGAATACTGAATATTATAATATATTAGCCTATAATTAATGTGGCCTCTAATGCATGTGTAATATATTTAGGCATGTGACATTTCTACAGATCAGAATGACATAAGCTTAACAACTGTTTTGAGTTAAGGCTAAATGTGTATAGCTTACTGAATAACTTCCTAATGCTATTCGAAGCATCAGTTTATTGCACATACTTTTATTTTGAGTGGTCACTACATACCCGTGTTTGATGGCGTGATAAGTGACGTCGCTCAGTCTGCAACTTTGTCTAACATTGGCTATGTGGCATTAGCCTATCGCTCGTTTCAATTTGGGACCTTGCAGCCGGAATTGACGTTTGTTTAGTCAAAGTCTCAAGTCCAAAGTAGCCTGGGCTTATCGAAGCGTCAGTCCATTTTTCTATTTTTTCCTTAATCTCATACTCTTTCTTCTTCCAATTATTTTCTGCACTTTTTTGATTTCTAAAAAAAAAAAATTCCTAAAATCTTTATTTCTTACTTTTCAATAACATTTATTGGAAATTTCCTTTCAGGTCGACCAATCCATACAGCTTCTGTTTTAGCATCATTTAATTTAGCTCCTGATACACCTTCATACTTTTTAAAATGTTTGTTTATTATGTCCATTTCATTTTGAGATGTAACTAGGACAGTCAGATCATCAGCATATGCCAATATCTTAATTTTGTTTTGCGGATTTAAATTCACCCCATTTAACCGGGTATCCTGCTTAATGTTTGTTATTAGAGGGCTGATTGCAATTATATACAAAGCTGCACTAAGTGGGCATCCTTGTTTCACTCCTCTATTAACTAGAAAGGGGTCTGTTAATTCATCGTTTATTTTTTTATTTTGGCTTGTACTACTGATGTATGGTTAAGAAGTTTAATGAGACTAATAAAACTCTCAGGAAGACCAAACCACTCTAACACTTTCCACACGTATTCTCTTGATATAAAGTCAAATGCCTTTTGTTGGTCTAAACGCACAATATAAAAACCTATGATTGATCTCCCATTGTAAAGTTCTCTCAGGGTGCTTAGATTATCCCATATATTACGGCTCTTAATTGCACAGGTTTGTTCTTTTTCAATTTCTTGTAATAAGGGTTCAAGCCTTTTCATTAATATTTTCACAAAAATCTTGTAGTCAACATTCATAATTGTTAAATGCCTATAATTGTTAATATCCGACTTGTCCCCTTTCTTATACAGGAGGGACATAGTGCCATGGTAGAAAGATTGGTGAAAATGTCCTGATTCGATACCTTCGTTGAAGACTTTCCTGAGGATTTCTGCCAGTGTGGAAATAGACATTTGGTAAAATTCTACCGGAAACCCATCAGGTCCAGGAGTCTTACCTTTATTCAGGCAGTTGATTGCATTTTCTACCTCGCCAGAAGATATCGGATTTGCAAGTTGCTCCTGCAGATGGTTTTTCATGATGGTTCTACTTCCTAAAAAGTTATTAATTTCATCTCTGTTGATGGTAATTGAGCTGTACATGTTTTCTAGCTGGGCCTTTGTTTTAGATTTGATTTCTTCAATTAGATGGACATAACCATTTGCAGTTTTGATTTTTTCAATCCAGGTTTCCTCTTTTCTCTTTTTAAAACTATCCAATAAAGAATGAATGTTTGGTGTAGATTCATAGACGTGACCACTGTAAAGTTTTAAGTTCGTTTTTGATTCTTCATTGAATACATCCAATTTCTCCCTTGGTTGTTCCAGTTCATGTTCATTGTCCTTGGCTAGTTTTAGTTCAATATATTTTCTTGTTAGGCCTCAATATTGACTTTCTTTTTCTTGGTTTAAAGCTTTACACTTGGAACGAAAAAAAATTCGTAGACGAGTTTTGACTGATTCCCAAAAACTACATTCTGATTTCCAGAGAGGACGTAAGTTTTCCAGGTTTTGAAATTCCTTCTGAAGAGCATCGATAACTGAATATTTCTTTAAGTATCGAGTATTCAACCTCCATAATCTCTGAGAGTTCCGTTTCTCAATTTCACATTGGGTGATTACAGCTAAATGATCCGAATCTACGATATATTTTGTCTTATAAGATTTAATAAAAACTTGGCTTGACACATAGATTCTGTCGATCCGAGTTTTAGTATTCGAATCTATTCTTGTGTAACCTACCCGAGTAGGATAAAGTAGTCTGAAACAGTCTCTCAGGTTCAGGCTTTTACATATATCTCGGAGGATTTTCCCTTTTGTTAACTTAAAAGGTTTGTTAGCTATTCTGTCCTTTTCTTCAGTCACTGCTTTAAAGTCACACACACGGAAACATTATAGCCCACCATACAAAGTGTTTGCAGTTTTCTAAAGATCGAAAAAATGTTATGCCTATCAGGTGGAGTGTATATATTAATCACTCATTTTTTTTTACCTTTGAAAAACAAATCGACTAAGAAGTCTCCCTGGAATTATTTGTCTCACTTTTAAAATAGCAATATTCTTTGATTTTAAAAGAATTCCTACACCGTCCGCTTTGTTGTCGCCATAGGAAATGATGCAATGTCCATGTGACCATTGTGTTTGCATATCTCGAATGTCTTTGTCATTAGTTATTCTTAATTCTTGTAAACACGAAATGTCAATGTTTTGTTGCTTGAGTAATTGCATCTTCTTTTTCATGTTTTCTACCGATTTAACTCCACGTACATTGTAGGATAATAAAAACATTGAAGAAAAAAAAGCAATAAAGTTTAAGTTAGACTTTTTTTTTACTTTGTGGTGGTGTGAGGGATAATTGTATCTTCTTTGCTTTATCGGAGGTCCTTGAGTCATTTGGTGGGCTTATTTGTAAAGGAGGGAACTCTGTATCATAAACTTGTTCTTGTGGTCTTTTTGTAGGTGCGCTCTCTTCTTTCTCCTGTCCCTGTTGAACTACGTTCACCTGATTGTCCTTCGCCAAAGAAGTCTCCAGGTCAATAAGATCACTACTCTCCGATTTTTCCTCAGGTTCATCCTCCTCAGATTCCTCTGTAGATTCACCTTCACTCTCGGATTCATTGGATTCCTCCTCGACATTATCAGCCCCAAAACCCGACTCACTAGCACTTTCAAAGTTTTCTTCCTGTAACGCTTGTTCTCCCTGGTTCTCATTAGTTTCGTTTTCTGGTTGATTTTCATTAGGCCCATCTGTCTCAGTTGTTTGTGGTGGACTAGGCGCCGGGTTTGGTTGTGGTGGACAAGGCGCCGGGTTTGGCTTAGGCTTTTTGATACGATTAATGATTTAGGGCACTTGAAGTATGTGTGGTTTTTCTCGCCGCACAAAGTGCAAGTGCTTTCACGGACGCAACTGGTAGCTTTATGCCCGCACTGACCGCATCTCCAGCATTTAACTGTTGGACATTCCTTATACTTATGTTCAGTGGAGTTACAGGTGAAACACCTTTCGACTTCACCATTATAAAAGCTCCGCGGCCCCAGCTGTGGCGCAACTGGCTGGGGCACCTGCACCGTACGCCGGCGACCCGGGTTCGATTCCCGCCCCGTGGTCCTTTCCGGATCCCACCCCAACTCTCTCTCCCACTCGCTTCCTGTCACTCTCTACTATCCTGTCACATTAAAGGCATAAAAAAAAAATAAAAAAAAGATCCGCCCATAGTGTGGACCTAAGACGATCGATGTAGGTAGCTCGGATTGCACTCCGAATTGCGTCTTTTTTAGTTGTACTTTGTACCTTCGTACTCCATACCAGATTCCATATTTATCAACAGGTTTTTCGAATAAAGTAACCGAAGAACAGTATCGATGTAAGAAAACTTCTGCATCAGCGTTGAAGATTCTCCCAGTCCAGAATTTTCCTGATTTTTTAAACTAGTTAGGTCTAAACACGGACTAACCCGCCGGTTTTACCTCTGCCGCTCATGTTTGTAGTAAGTGTTTAGAGTTTGTCTGAATACCCCTTCTTAGGCGCAGGCTTAGCTGGATCAGTCATGATGATTTCTTGATTGTGTCAAACCGAAAGTGTTTATCTAGGAGCAGTTACTTCGTATTTATACAAAGTTCTATGTAAATAGAGGACTGCGTCACCTCACACACCCACTACCTAAATGCCCTGTAATTTCCCTCCGAAACCAAATTCCCAGACACGGTTGGTCATTTTGTATTTAAGGGGGCAGTCTTTGAGAAAAGGTTAGTAGCCTACCACCGACAGATCATCAGTTTGCACCACCTTCTTTCTTTTGTTTCCTTTCCTGCACTTTTCTCCTGAAGGGAGGGAATCCTTGGAAACTACGGTGCTAGTCCCATAGGTGACAGCAATGCAACTCTTTGGATGCCGGCTGTCATAAAACCCCAAAGAGGAAGAAGAAGAACCCCATGCATTTCTATGGAGGATTTTTTGAGTGCTGTGAAAGTCTCTGACACAGCACTCAAAAAATCCTCCATAGAAATGCATGGGGTTAGTTTGTAACTTTGTCTACACATATCCCACCCCTTCCTCGGCAAAACGTCGAAGTGTGTTGTGAAGACATTGTGCCAATCATGTGTTGTGAACTCGCCGCTGGAGCAAGGTTGGTGTCGTGAAGCCTTGCGCACACGCATTTCTGCCAAATAGGATGCCCGATGAGTGCCCAAAAAGCGTTGCAATATGGCCGCCGAGTGGAGGAACTTGCCTAACTCGGCTGCCATATACTTACAACCGGACCCGCGTCACACAGAGCAGGTTGTTTGCGCCATGCCCCTTTTGAGGGGAAAACATTCCCTCAGAACAAGCCAGAGTGAACCGGTAGACATGTACCAACCACACAGCTAAGAACCCCTCCCTGAGTTTCTTTTGCCTACCATGTCCTCAAAAAAATCCTGACAGAAGAAAATTATGGCTACAAGCCATAAGAAGAGAAGACCGTATGACACTTCTGGTCACTGAGTGGGGTTGTTGCACCACTTCATACTCGGGAGACTGAAGGGACATGTTTTTATATTAATTGAATTAAGCTTTTGTAGGTATCTTTCACGGTCAACGACCGGCAAAGTGGTTATGTATTGAGTGGTCATATTGATTTGTGGTATTTTTTGTTATTATTTACTCCTGCGATTTCTGTACGAATTACGTTTATTGACCCTAATTTGCGTTGGAGTTAATGAGAGGGGTTGTTTGTTTTCCCCCCGAAAGGGGCGGGAACGTTTGTCACGAGTCAAGTTCCCGGATGTGCCGGTCTAACGTATAGAGCATCACAGTCCCGCCCACAGCCGAAATGCGGTTAGGTGCCGGAAGTAAGATTCCCATTCATTTGTCCCATTGACGTTTTGGAAAAATCCGTATCTAAAGAGTTTTACAGCATGTCTTAGGCTAACCAGCTACGGCATAACTCATAAGCGTACAACATATCATTTCGAGTGAAAAAACGAAGAGAAAATCCAAAAAAAAAAGTCAAAGGTACAAGACTGTGTACATATTTTATTTATAACGTTAGCAACATGGTGCAGTGCTTCGTACCTGACTGTCATCGCTGCTCAGTCGGGCTGATGCATGGACTGGTGCATGGTCTGCTCTTGGACCACCATATTCAGTTTATTAACTTGCCGTGAATTATTACACAAAATGTTCATTAACTCGTTGAGTGCCAAAAACGTAATATTACGTTTTTCCTTCCCATGCGTTGAGTGCCCAAAACGTAAAATTATGTTTTTAGCTTTTTTTTTTAATTACGAAACTAGACACTCTAACACACCTTATATGTGATTTTGGGAACTCTGTGATGAATGGAAATTAAATATATGACGATCGTGAAACTCATGAAAACGCACAATCTGGACATTTTATCTGGACATTTTATCATAACTCGGTTGCCGCTTTGGGTCGAATCAGTGACGCATGCACGTCAGGTCAAAACCAGGCCATTTTCGTGGGTCTATCACTAGGTGGCAGTCTCGCCAGGTCTCGCTGATCACTTCCCGGAAAGTTTACACAAGTAAGTAACAGGCAACACTTCATATTTCATGAAAGACGTTATATCTCCATTTCTAGAAAAAAACAGCGATTTTGATGAAAACTAGCCACTGTTTAGCTTGGGATGTCTCAGGAACAGAGGCGTGTAGAAATACACGGTTTACACCCACCGAGAGTTTGAAGTCTCACCTTTTAATCGAGCTATTGTATGTGTTCATAGCTATAACACAGAATATGCTGTGGCTGTACAAAAATCATCAACAATGGTCTAGATGGCACTCTAGGACAAAGCTCCCGAAAACAGCTTGGCATTCAATGAGTTAAATGCACGAAGAAGTATTCCCTAGTTAACGATTGATATGAATCATACAGTATGAAGGCTACAGTAGCCTAGCTAATGTTAACTAGCAGCATTAACATTACCAAACTCCCTGCGAAACTCACCACAACTTTGTAGGTCTTGTCCCTCATGCTGGCCCTTACAAAACCCACAAGCTGACTCTCAGACACGCAACAGTCAATAATGTGACCCGATTTAAAGTGGCTTTCACCCCTTTGGACACTCACTAAAACATAATATATTTCATACCTGTGTTGCAGCATGTAGTTAGCTGCAATGTAATGACATGCAATGTCGGAAATGCTAAAGGTTAGCCTGTCGGCTACCTGAAAAGTTTGAGTGTTTAAACTAACATTTACATGGTCTATTTCAGTAGCGTGTGGTGACCATACATTTTGGTAGGGCAGAAAGCCTTGTCTGACTTTTTTTTAATAGCCTATCATTTTGGGCTACATTAAAATTACATATTTTACAGGACTTTGCTGTATGCTTAAATCATGTCACAGTCAGAATTGTAGATCAGTAACCCATCAGTTAAGTTTGCACCGTTCTCATCACATTAAACCAGCGGAGCATATGGGTAAACAAAACTATTTTTTGTGTTCTGTCTGGCCTGCTAACTTTCTAATATTTTTAAGTAGTTGAAGTAGTTTTATAACTGCAACTCATGACAGTTGGGTGTTATGGATAATTGTCTGACCACTCGCTGTAGAACTAGGCTATATTATAGGATATATAGCTCATTCTGAATGCAGCAGCCTATGCCATACCTTTGAACACCGTTGCCTTCTCGTTTTTGCGCTGTCAGAAGATGCTATTAAATCCACTACAAGTTAGCTACTAAACCAAGGAAGACACCAGGGTTAGCTAACGTATCTTCTAATTTCAACCTCTCAAATTGTTTTTTTTTTTTTTTACAGAAACTCAACACGGTTAACAGGTGCAACACTAGCTACTCGCCATTTCTACATCTTGAAATGAAACGATAGGCCTAACTGCGGAATAATTTGAGCAGTTCTAGAATATGACCATGGGGCAGACTACTTTACGACCATACAGGAGTCTTTTAACGCGGATAGAATACATACAGTCGGCAACTAGTCATAATCGTGGTTACCGTGGCTGAAAAGCCCCCGAGGGGGAAAACATTCGGTTTGATTGCATGTAATCTAATGGAGGTGCACTGGCTTGAGTACAGAAAGCACCTATAAAAATATTAAATCTTTTAGCAAACATCACTAAACGGCACAAACACGTTTCAACTGAGAGTTATCTGTGTGTCATGGAGGTTAAGGGTAACATTAAGTTCCCTCATTTTGCTAATTCCAGTTAAACGGCCAGAACTGTCTCGAGTGTACTCATTGTAGAACTGCTTTCAATGGCCGGACTGTGTAGCTCAGTTTAGCAAGCTAACCCTTTTGCCTTAACATCACATACTCGTAAATTGCATCTGAATTTATTCTCACATGAATGCACATTCCCTACAATGGCTGTGGGAATAGTTTTAACAAGTAATGTGTACCAGTTGGTTATGTTACACTGACGATATAAAGTTAGCCAGTTAGCAACCTAATGATGCTACCATTGAATATAGCTTCCAGAGAAATTTGTCGTCAACATTGGGCAATCGAGGGTGAATTAAGTTGTTAGCATACACTGGGCAGTTAAGTAAACACAATTCCTTCAAATTATTGTGTTCAGAAACAAGCAGAACTCCACCTGAATGTAAAACGAGGAATGTATAAAGTCTAACTGTTAGCGAGTTCGCCCATTGACTTCCATTGTGTGAGGTTAGCATGCTTTCCCCCTCGTGGGGGGCGGTAACCTTTCCGAACGTCTTAACCGACTGTATGTATTGCAATCCTTATTGAAGCCGCCAGGGTTATGCGATAAATATTTGAGGAATGCGATCGTCTAGGTGCCCTGTCCCAACATTGCATGACACATTAAACAACGAGAATCGCCACCATCATCCAAAAGTTGATGTCATTATAGATAAAAAAAATAGTTGGAAAGCCTACAGAAACTATAGATAATTAATGTGACAATCACATTATTAAAAGTAGACTTGGAGCAATTATTTACTGAGGAACTATTTTTTGTGGAGGATGCTTCAGGTAGTTCGCTGCCCCACCTGCCAATATGGACCGCACACTCCTGGTCTATTTGATAGTGTATTGGCCCTGACTAAGTTTGTGTGATGTATAAACCACAATCCTTGTTGATACAAGTACCAATATTCGTCAAGAAAGTTTTTAATCACATTAAGATTTTCGCCATAGGCAGTAAAAGACTCCGCCATCTTTGTCAATACTTTTCGCTGAGAAAGTTTCAAATTATGACCATAACGGCCTTTCCACCAATCAGAGGCATCACTGTGGGATTGTGGGATTGTTCAGGATTGTGGGTAATGAAGTACTTATCCAAGACATCACGAATAAAAGACATTTATCTCAAAACAAGGTTAGTGCCCCATGAACTTTTGGCGTCTATATGAGCATATACAATCGCTTATTACAGCCGTATCTGGTTTTAAGTCTACCATGTGCAGTTACGTTTTTATGGCTTATACCCCAATTGTCAATGGAGAAATTGTATTTAATTTTTACTTCCGGCATCGGCTGTGGGCGGGACTGTGATGCTCTATTGCAACGCTTTTGGGCACTCATCGGGCGCTGCAATATGGCCGCCGAGTGGAGGGAAGCAAAGTCCTTTTAGGCAAGTCTCTCCACTCGGCGGCCATATTGCAACACTTTTTATGGTGCATAAAATTGATTTAGAATGTTGGGGGGAGGTGGGGAGGGGGGTAGGTGTGCCGTGGAAGGCACACTGTTCCATAAGCTGTCACATGACAAAATGAGTAAGACATGTTTGCCTTAGTATGTATATATTTTTTTACTTATTCTAAAATGTGTATATTTTCTACATTCATTTATTCTGTCACTTTACTCCCTTGCTTTACAACTTGCAAATTCAAAATGACAATAAATGCTGTATGATACTATTCATATTTTGTATTTGATACCTGTCATCATTATTCCTTTTGACTTGGATTATATACGTGTTTGTTTTTATGAAATTATCTTCCTGTATATTGTCATTAGTGATGTTCCTACTGAGGGATTGCACAGGATCAGTGAGAGCTAAGCCTAACACAGTGCAGACGAGACATGCAGAGCCTGAGTCAGTTCATGTGACCTACATAGCTAAGCTCCAGATCCACACCTGTATGGTCACTCATACAAGGTCTATAAACTGGCAGACTGGCTCCGCGTCTCATGTCTGACTGTCTGAATGTGATGTGAAATGTGAGCGTGAATGTCTTTGTGTCCTTACATCATCATCTTCTATCTACTCAATTCTGTGTCAAGGTTGCACATGTACAATCTTCACTGTTGGAAGTTAAAGGAAACTTTTCCCAGGTACGTCTGACACAACCAGTTCGTTTTAAATAGTCTGTTGGCTTTTAATATATTTGATTCATTATTTGCCATTATAGCATTTTCTTTGTCTTTTACTGTTTAGTGTATATTACGCAAAGGTAGAGTACAGGGGCGTTGTGCAAACCATATTTTTGGGTAGGCACTGGGCTGAACTGTATTTATTTATTTATTTTTTTTAAAAACCTTTTCAGATCAAAACCACACCCCGAACATAAATAATATAGGCTTATAAGATTTTTACAATTTTTTCATGGGCGCAACACATACTCAGCTGCTCATCCCGCAAGTGCATGTTCTTTACAAATGGCGCACCGTTTGAAAGGGAACTAAACAGGCTTTCCAACGGTATAAGATTTATTGCCTAAAAGCATTGTTACCACAGAGGAATAATCTACCACACACATTTCCTTACTTTTTGTGCTAAGTTTAGAAAACACCATGCAGCCACCACACAACCGACATGCAACAGACACGCAACGTTCATGCCACACCAGCCCTTAGGGCTACTGAAGACCCTACCACACCACAGTCAGATTCCCATTGTTATTCCTGACAAAGCCTATGATCTGAAAGCACACAATTGTGATTAGGCAACCCTGGACTAATTTAAGGTAACAAACTAATTAATGTTTGTCAAATATGTATCCATAATCTCGATTTAGGGAGTCAATCTCTCCATCAAACCAATTCACCCTTGTAAGGTGTTCGGGTCTGTGGGACCCATTTTCAATGTTTGCTAAAAGATAAATATGCTATTTATTATTTCTTCTAGCTCAGACTCATTAGCCTTGGCTCGTTTTCTGTGAAGAACACAAAAAATAACTTATTTTCAATGAGTGCACATGGTACAACCCCCTACACATAACTATTACATAGGAGGTCTTTGGGTCTACTGTAATATTTGAGTGTAATAATTGTAGGTGCTATGCACCTTAACTGTGTCCTCCTCCTAACTGGGCCTGCTGTGTGTGTGTGTGTGTGTGTCTGTGTCTAGGAGGTGTTCAGATCTACTGTAATAATTGAGTGTAATAACAACAACAACAACAACACATTACATTTATATAGCGCTTTTCTCGATACTCAAAGCGCATCACATGGATGGACCTCACTAGTAACCACCACCAATGTGTAGCACCCACCTGGGTGATGCACGGCAGCCATTATGCGCCAGAACGCTCACCACACACCAGCTTGAGGTGGAGAGTGAGGGAGTGAATGAGTCAATTACAGTGGAGGATGATTAGGGGGCCAGATTGAATGAGCCAGGTTGGGAATTTAGCCAGGACACCGGGGAACCCCCTACTGTAGGTGCTATGCACCTTAACTGTGTTCTCCTCCTAACTGGGCCTGCTGTGTGTGTGTGTGTGTGTGTGTGTGTGTGTGTGTGTGTTTGTGTCTGTGTGAGTGTGTCTGTGTGTCTGTGCACCTGTATGTGTGCGTGTCTGAGTATAGGCAATGTTGTCTGCTATTCCCACACATTGTTACAAAATTGATACATTTCAAGCACTTTCACCTGTTCTGATCTAAGAAATAAGCACCAATAATGATAGAAAATTGTGTTTCTATTTTTGTACCTTTTTTTAATGGAATTTCCTAATTTTTTCACAAAAATAAATTACATAAATAAATAAATCACATAAATAATTTATATTTCATTGGTAATTGAGCTTAAGTAAACATACGATACAATATGATGTGTTTTTATTCATATCTTGCAATCATACTTGTATAAATATTATATGTAATCAGGATATGAACTAGGAAAAGGCCCCAAAAAAGCTGCAAGGAGCTGCTTGTCAGCGGGGAAACCTGAGACAGAAGAATAATACACAGTGTAGACGGGAAACATTACAAAAACATAAACAAAAAATACAGTACACAAACCCCAGGTATCGCCATAGTATCCAAAAGGAATTGTGTTTTAGTGTTTCGTTTTTTCCCCTTAATCAGGAGTTTATTTCTGGTGTTGTGTCTATGCAGGGGACTGCAGATAGTAACAAGTACACACAGACAAGCATTGGATTGGTTTATAACCTGATAAACAGTACATACGTTTATGAAAATATTCAGGTCGGCAAGCTTTAATACACCTGAGCTCTCAAAGAGAGGACCAGTATGGTCTCTGAAATGTGACCAGAAGATGGTGCGAATGACTTTCTTATGAAGTGATTGTAATTTATAGAGATAACTTGGAAAGGTGTTATATTACACCATTACATTAATACACAGGATTAGATGTTAAAATCCCTTGTGCCAAAATCCAAGGTAAAAACACATTCAAGCCCCTGCTCAAGTTTAACTTTAAAAAAGCACACTACCCACAAATCCGCCAACAAATGGTCACAAACACAATACAAATGGCCCATCCAACAGCAGTATATAGTATGCGGCATGTCATTGGGGTTATCAAGTGGGCACCCTCATTCACCGATGTTTCGTTAAGTTAAGTCACGACACCTCATGAAGGCTTAACAGTGAAACCAGCGTCCTGGAGACACTCCCCTCCATGCTGCCACCATATTACCACATTGAAATATTCAATACCCAAAATACTCTTAACCAGCCCAGGCATGGTCAAGGTTGGCTAGGTTGGTCCGTCCCGTTGATGTGGACTGAACCATAGACATAAAAACCTTGGCCAACCAACCATCAACCTAGGCACAGCCCATCACAAACAAAAGAAGTTACACAAAACAAATTAGCCTGTTAGCTTACGCCCCATGCTGCCACCATATTACCACAACAAACATCCAAATACCCTTAACCAACCTAGGCATGGTCTAAGTTGGCTAGGTGGGTCCGTCCCGTTGATGCGGACTGAACCATAAACCATAAAAAACCTTAGCCAAGTACCATCAACCTAGGCACAGTCCATCACAAACACAAAACAAATGAGCCAGTTAGCTTACCTTAGCTTGCGCCCCAGGAAGGGTAACTTCTCCTTACCCACAACCATTCACTTGCCCATTCTGCTGCCAAATACATGTTACTAACCACCTGCCTTAGACTTCAACCACAAATGCCCAATTCAGACAGCAAGCCAATAGCAGATCTGGCCACAAACCCACGTGCACCAATTTCAATAGGCCTTAATTGTGCACTCCAACCTCGCTTGGCTGCCTCCTCTGCTATTTCAGTGTATTTAGCTCTCTTCAGCTCCTTGGCCACTTTCACTCTGTCTTCCCAAGGAACAGTGAGTTCAATGAAGTAAACTATCTTCTCTGAATCCGACCATAGAATTACGTCGGGTCGTAGTTTAGTACTCACTATATGTGGAGGTACCGCCATCTGCTGGCCAAGATCAACCTTCATTTCCCAGCCCGCCCCACACCAAATGATATTACAGTAAAGTAAATGCGGTTCGAAGAAAGATCTGTACAGGGTGAGTAGTGCTGAGAAGGTAATCTCTTAACTTAAAAAATAGACCGAAGTACATAGATCATTTCTTGGTGAGTTGCTCAATATGATATTTAAAGTTTAAGTATTCATCAATGTAAACCCCCTGGAATTTTGTGGGTTTTTTTTTTTAGTTTTGATTTTTACAAATTTTTACATATATTTATTTAAAAGCCTAATAATGTGGTGGGTCCACCAGACCCGGGAACATTGGCTGTGTGACAAAAATATGAACACCTAAGGGATAAGGGGGCAAGAGCACTCTTAGGGGGTAAGGGGGATATATGAACACCTTACAAGGTTTAAGGGGGCAAGAGCACTCTGTTGTTACCTGCCCACTTCTCTTCATCGTGCTGTCTGCCTGCTTAGCTAAAGTCACCGTCTCGCTAAATCTCGCCTATTGAACAGAGACCAGCTGAGCCAACAGCAGTTCAGAACCAGCAGCAGCTCTCAAACAGCTGATTGCAGCTAGGGAGACCCGAGAGAGAAATGAGTGGATGACACGTTAACTGATAGCCTAAGCTAATAACAATGTGTTGGAAATAAACAATACATTCCTTATTGCCTGTAGTACAGCCCCTCTGTATCTACTGAGTTGGATAACCTGCGTGACCACCCAGATAGTGCTGCAGTATGCTGATCTTCATTAACATCATAGTGTTGTTATTGCTGTTTTAGTGGTATAGAGTGATGATTTTTAAAGTCATGTTCTCCTGTTCCATGTGCATCCTGTTCCATACCACATCTATCAGCAATTGATAAAGTAATGTGATATCAGCAGCATTGTCTCCACTGATCCACAGTATATTGTCTTCACCATGATCATTATTTTGATGATGTGCATAATTTACAGGTTGATGCAGACATGTACGTCTGTGGACCCCTTTTCGTTGCATTCCTTCTGTCTGCACCAGGTCTGGCAATCTATCTGTATTCTAGATTCTCTATATTCTATTATATACTGATGTCATAGATAAAAGCATGGGCTTCATGCAAAATTTGAGCCCCCACCATCGACTTTAAGGTAGAGCTGCGTTGTAGGCGCTAGGGTTAGTGTTAGAGTTAGGGTAACGGTTAGGGTTAGGCAAGACAGCGCTGCCTTGAAGTCGCCGGTAGCAGCATTGCCTTGAAGTCCACAGTGGGGGCCTAAACCAGCTCCACTCATATTTCTGTCTGTGGAATATGTGACTTGGCTCAGACCCATGTTCATATGCTGATTGTTGTTCACACCAATTGGGTTTCTATGTTACAGCAATTTTAAAACTGTCCAGCCAAGCACCTATACTGCCCTGCTAGGCAGCCAATCCAGCATGAGTTTATTTAAGCAATAAGCCTCTACAAGCTAGGCTCCAGTGATTTTAGGACAGCATTGATAGGTGCCTAAACCTAAAGTGCCTAATCACAGGAAACTACAGATTCTAGTCTTTTTTTACAATTGATTGCATGACAACAAGCAAAAGTGTACATGCGCAAGTCTCTAAGCCACTGCAAAGCAACATAAAACATGCAATTTCAGAAATTCTGCAACGGTCATGGGGAAACAGCATAGGTAAGGGCTAATGTCCACTGATCATTGTCAGAGAATAAATCCCGACAGGGAAACTGGTGCAGCAGACAGAGAGACTAATGCTGTTTCTAAAACATAGATACAGCTTCTTAGCCTGGGTGCCAGCCGACCTTAGTCCCGTCCAGTTTCTGTGTGTCCGGGTGTAAATAGCATGGCTGGCTACCTACACCCAGGTACATGTCTCTTCTATGCTATGCTATGCTATGCTATGCTATGCTATGCTATGCTATGCTATGCTATGTACTGTACATCCAGATGTAAAAAGCCACCTAGACTATTCCCTCCATGTACAAATAGCATTGATTAAGAATTAATGTAGGAACAATGTTTCACATATGAGGAACAAAGCATTTAGTAATAGTTTACACATGCTTAATAGTGTGCAGTTATTATAAAGTGTTGCCACATTGAATGCTATTAACACCTGGGTGCAAATAGCATTTGCTTTAACATCCTCTTTGCAAATCCATATTATGCTGTGCTGTGTGTTCTACACATAGTTTCACCATGAACACCATGTATGAAGTGATTTCAAAATGTTTCAATTCTTTGATCCCTTGTTTTGATTCTTCTTATCAGTAGTTTTGGGAGTAGTGAAAATTAATCAAAAATAAAATGTGAATTTACAAACGTTCATGTATTTTGTTTAGGTGTTTCAGGAAATAAGTATGGTGTGGAATACAGCTTAACAGAGATCTGTGCACCATCTGGTTCTGCAGTGGATATTCCCTGCACATACACCTATCCAACAAAGGACAGAGTTATGAAAGCATTCTGGTTTACGAAATGGGAGAAAGACAAGGAACCTGAAGACTTGTTTCAGAGTGAAGACTATCGAGATCGAGCTGAATATCGGGGGAGTAAAGAGCATGACTGTACTCTCAGGATAAAAAATCTGAGAGACACAGACCATGGGCTGAAATATAGATTTAGGTTCATAACAGATGATCCGGATGGAAAATATGCTGGCAATGAAGTGACTCTTTATGTGACAGGTAATTATCTAATGTTAATAACTGTAATCATATTAATCTGATTATAATTTAATATAATGCATATGCAATGTCATGGTTAAACTCCATTATTAACTCATTTGACCTCTCATGACTTTCACCATGGGAAATTGATTTTTTACCAGGATAAGAAGGTGACACTGGTTTATGTTATCCTTGACTACCTTATTACAAGATTCAATAATCTGTTTGATACCGTATTTTCCAGACTATAAATCGCTCCATAGTATAAGTCGCATCAGTCAAAAAATGTGTCATGAAGAGGAAAACACATATAAATTACACTGGACTATAAGTCACATTTATTTAGAAATGTATTTCACAAAATCCAATCCATGTGGAGGCACAATCCAGCAGCAGAGCAAATGCTCAGGAGGCTACCTCTCAGAGCGAGAGAAAAAAAAAGTGTGTTTTAATAGAACGTGCAAACTTCCGATGATGCTATACTACAGAAGCTACCTTATTTTAGAGACTGTTCACCTGCCTTTCTTAACCAGTATGGACATTTAATCTGGAAAGGCGAGTTATTCAACTACACAATAGCACACAACAGGCTGAATAGGTGTCCGGTATGTTAATGTAACACATTAAAGGGATATTCCACCATTTGGGGAAAACGCTCATTTTCCACCTCCCCTCGAGTTAAACAATTGATTTTTACCTTTCTCCAATTCATCCAGCTGTTCTGTGAGTTTGGCGATACCACTTTTAGCTCCAGCCTAGCATAGATCATTGAATCGGATTGAAGTGGATTAGCATCTCGCCTGCTAGTGTAACGGAGGCGAACTGAGCTAGCTTAAGACCGCTTCTAACCGCTGAGTTGGATCGGGAGTGAGGTTTAGGGGGGGTGAGTGTAATGGATGCCAGCTAGCTTAGCTGTGTGTGTGGAACGTTGGTAAACTTCACTCCCTGACGCCTTAAGAGTGCTGCTGGCATGCGAGTTAGTAGCCTGGGCTTTTAGCTCAACTGTCAGCACGCTCTCCTCACGATCCGAGGTGCTGCTGTTCGCTGGTTTGAGTCCGGGCGTGTGCAGGGCTGAATCGCACAGGTTCAACACAATGCAGCTTACACTAGCATCATGCTTAAAAGTGACTAAGATTTCCGGTAATAAGCGAGCGAGTCCACAAGCAAGTTCCCAATCTCATTCCACAAGACTTGCACCCTCTCGCGGCTGTAGACGATAATGTTTACTCCTTGGTTCATGTCAGTCAGTATGAATTAACAATTAAAAACATGTTACATAAGTATATATATTTTGATATATTAATCATGCCTGACTATAAGTAACATAAAAAAATTGTGACTTATAGCAAAGTCCTTTTAGGCAAGTCCCTCCACTCGGCGGCCATATTGCAACGCTTTTTGGGTACTCATCGGGCATCCTATTCGGCAGAAATGCGCGTGCGCAAGGCTTTACGACACCAACCTTGATCCAGCGGCGAGTTCACAACACATGATTGGCACGATGTCTGCACAAACACTATATAATTGGCTCAATTTATTCACATCACACCACATGATTGGCTCAATGTATTCACATGTCGACGTTTTGCCAAGGAAGGGGTGGGATATGTGTAGTAACAGCGTTACAAACTAACCCCATGCATTTCTATGGAGGATTTTTTGAGTGCTCTGTCTCATTAGAAAGTCTCTGCTTATAGTCCAGAAAATATGGTAGTACATCAGCTAATTAGTTGTCACTCTTAGATAACCTGCTCTCTGAAAACCTCTCCATAGGATATACCACAAGTCAGCTGACCTCTCTATAAATATCTAAAATAGCAACATTTATTCAACCATCCAAATAAGAACTAGATATGACATATTTAATAGTATATGCAGTGTTGATATATGTGCACTGGAAAACAGTAAGCTCTCTGATCCTCATAGGTCTACTAAATGTGAATAAAAACAGAGAGAATCGGAGAGTGACACTGACCTGCACCTCCACCTGCCCTCCGAACTCCAGACCCACCTACATCTGGTACAGGAACAGACAACCTGTTGGTGCCAAATACACGACCAGCGGCAACACTCTGGTGATTAACCCGGTCAGTAACGATGACAGTGGACATTACTCCTGTGCTCTCAGAGGACATGAAGATCATCCCTCTCCACCAGTGTGTGAGTGCAATTACACTGATTTAGATCCAGAGGACCACATGCTTGGAGTGTTTTTCATCTAGCTCCCATGCGGTAGATATTATTTATACCTAATTCAAAATGGTAACATTTACCATTGGTAACACCTGATGCATGAAATGGTGGTACTGTCAGCATTATACAATAGTTATCTTCATCACAGTGTTATTTTTCATTAGCAGTGGATGAAATGGTAATGTGAGGTTATTTGAATTTGTAAGGCCGATAGCTAATGTTTTACAGTGCATGGATTGATATATAAGCCTCTGTGATATGAAACACTGTTGTGTCATTGAAATGCAATGAATCTGAGTTTCAAAAGCTTTTGCCTGCATGTTATAATGATTTATTGTGTTCTGATGGTAATTTTGATACCACAGATGAATAGAGACCCAGTCAGACCAATAGTATGAAAAATCAGGAACAGAGTTTATTTCCAATGATGCGCATCAAGGGAGAGACAGCATGACTTCACCTAAAGATGCATCAGCTGCTCTAACTAGACAAGGAAATAGTTAGGGTTTACGTATTGGTCATCACAATACAAGGCGTTGGTCATCCCATCTCACGTGGACTACACTGATTAGTGGCAACCTGGCAATCCGGAGCAGATAGCTACTGATACAGCCATGCAGAACAGTGAAACACTGCAAAGTCATAATATTCCCACTTATCTCTAAATACAGTCACACACAGATATACACAGGGACAGTACAGATATCATACAGTCATTACATAGAATTATACTTGTAGTATCAAAGTGACCCATTAATGATAAATGCAGAACATTAAACCACAAATTGGAATATTGGACATAATGCAGAACATTAAACCACATATTGGAATATTGGACATAATGTTATTCCACTTTCTCTCAATTCTAACAAAAAGTATCAGAATACTAAATGGCAAGTAAGGCTATAAAGGACTTTAATTGCTAATATGAATCATTAGCCAAAGCTTTTTACATAGACAATAGCTAAACTTATCTTGTATGCAACACTACTGTTAATTAACTAAGTGTGCTAGTTCACTACTAAATGGTGTCACCCATGTTAAACTAATTCCATGTTTAAGTAATTCAACATAAAAACACACACACATGCCATGTCATATTACAGAAGAATAATCTGTTTTTTGCAAAACATTTGAGAAATATTACTGCACAAAACATCCTACTTCCAGCACACCCGGTTAACAAGAAGTAACAATAACATAGTTATCTTACAATATTAATATACAGAAACTCATATTTAGCATTTTAAATACTTAATTCCGTTACATATTCTGTTACTTCCCAACACTGTCCAGGTGTATCACATTGCTGGAGCGTGACATATACCCACCAGGAGATCTGTGCTGTGGAAGGTTCCTCTGTGGACATAACATGCTACTATTCTTACCCCAGTGGCTATGCTGTCACAACACCACTCTGGGTTTCCAGTTTGGGTTCTGATGAGAGGATGGATTTTAGTGTGAAAAATACATATGGCAACCATGTGGAATATCTTGGAAATAAAAATAATGACTGCAGCCTAAGGATAAAGGAACTTAGTTTGAATCACAAAGGAAAATATTACTTCAGATTTGAAACAAATGACACAACTGGGAGGTGGAACAGAAAAACTGATGTCTCTCTCAGTGTGGCAGGTAATTTAGTGTTTATATCTAGTATTTAGTGTCTATGTCTTAAATTTCCCCTTGGGGATCAATAAAGTATCTATCAATCTATCAATCTATCTATCTATCTATCTATCTATCTATCTAGTATATTTAAAACATGGATTTACAGAAACAATGCAACAAATGGTTTTACTGAAACATCCATTTCATTTTCTGATCCTCATAGGTCCACTAAAGGTGAATAAAAACAGAGAGAATCGGAGAGTGACACTGACCTGCACCTCCACCTGCCCTCCGAACTCCAGACCCACCTACATCTGGTACAGGAACAGACAACCTGTTGGTGCCAAATACACGACCAGCGGCAACACTCTGGTGATTAACCCAGTCAGTAAAGATGACAGTGGACATTACTCCTGTGCTCTAAGTGGACATGAGGACCATCCCTCTCCACCAGTGTGTGAGTGCAATTACACTGATTTAGATCCAGAGGATCACATGCTTGGAGTGTTTTTCATCTAGCTCCCATGTGGTAGATATTATTTATACCTAATTCAAAATGCTAATTCATTTATGTGGTGCAGTCCACCTTACTGTGATCACAGAATTCATAGTTTACCCACCTTATTTTACCACTACACCCCTGTTGATGGTAGTACCAAAGTCCTTTTAGGCAAGTCCTTCCACTCGGCGGTCATATTGCAACGCTTTTTTAGGCACTCATCAGGCATTCTATTCGGCAGAAAGGCATGTGCGCAAGGCTTCACGACTCAAATCTTGCTTCATCGGCGAGTTCACAACACATGATTGGCATGATGTCTTCACAACACACCATATGATTGGCTCAATGTATTCACATGTCAACGTTTTGCCGAGGAAGGGGTTGGAAATGTGTAGACAAACTAACCCCATACATTTCTATGGAGGATTTTTTGAGTGCTGTGTCTCCTCATTAGAAAGTCTCTGGTAGAATCTACTGTCTAGCCTGACGAGCCAGACCCACATTAAAATGTAGGGTCTGGGCACTCACCGTTCGCAGTGCTCAGTCCGAGGGGCGGGATAATCGGTTGTCTTTCAAATTCCCTCTGCACACAATAGGACAGCGCTATGAGTCTCATGCGTTTCCCACCAGCGGAGCTAGTTGGCTAGTTCAAACTTTTGCCAACTTAATAAAAGCTTAACTCTTCTCACACTGTTCGCCAACAGCAACATTATCTTATTTGTTTTCAAGTAGCAGGGAATTCAAGCCAAACCGTTGCAACTTTGCCATCAATCATTATGTTAAGCCCACCTAACGACTCTATACACAATTTGATTGGCCTGATAGAAGTTTAATTTTTCGAGCTCACAAGTAGGGTTGCAAAATTCCGGGAATTTTCAGTTGGAAACTTTCCATGGGAATTAACAGGAATATACGGAAATTAACGGGAATAAATGGGAATTAATGGGAATAAACTGGGAATTTTTAATATGGCAAGTTAGTCTATAACAGGAAACTTAAATGTAATGAACAAAACCCCATCTTGCAGCATAATATTAGTTAAAACAACCTGATTTAATGCAATTTCAGTCAATTCCCAGTGAAAATGTCATCTCATGTGGGAATAACTGGTGTGAAACTGGGGGAAGTTTGCAAACAGAGTTGCCCAGTCATGGGCTTGTCGTCACTTTTGTCCTCATTCAAATGGGTGTACGTCATTTTGCATAAACTGTAATGGGACGATTAATCTGTCTGATTAAGCTTGACAATTTATATATAATTTACATAATCTATAAGGTTGGGTTGGGGTGGTATGTTGTGTCATTATTTGTTTTACCATTTTCTGGGATTCTAACTGAACAAACTGATTGTCAGTCAATGTTCCAACCAATTGGATTTTGTTGTTGAGTGGCGTGGTGTATCTTGGGCAGTTCAGTGGTTTCAGTGTCGCTAGCTTAGCACGCTAGTAAACCATAGGCAGAGAATGGGATTCCCGCTAGCATGTTAGCTATCTTTGTATGCTAAGCTAAACGAAAATACGAACAAACAAATCATATTACTTATTACGAAACAAAATGTTAATGTCTGTATATGAAACAGTAGGAATTACAAAAAAACTCCCAGTTAATTCCCGTAAATTCCCATTAATTCCCATAATTTCCTTTAATTCCATGAAAGTTTCCAATTTGGAATATTTCCAAAATTCCCCAGCTTAACTTCCCATGGAAAGTTTCCGGTAAGTTTCCGGAAATTTACCGGAAATTTTCCGCCCCTTTGCAACCCTACTCGCAAGCCAACGGACAGTTGCTAGACTAGCCCTGGCAGCAAATGTAATTTGCTGCCGCTAGGGTGCGTCTAGATTTCTAGGCTACCTACTGTCAGCATTATGCAATAGTCATCTTCATCACAGTATTGTAGATGATGTGTCATTAAAAACTATGGTGGTTGTTCAGATAACTACAGATTGACAGATTTAAAAGTGTGTGTGTGTGTGTGTGTGTGCAGGTGTATTTTCTTGCAGTAGTGTGGCATATACCCACCAGGAGATCTGTGCTGTGGAAGGTTCCTCTGTGGACATAACATGCTACTATTCTTACCCCAGTGGCTATGCTGTCACAACACCACTCTGGGTTTCCAGTTTGGGTTCTGGAGAGGAGACGATGGATTTTAGTGTGGAAAATACATATGACAACCATATGGAATATATTGGAAATAAAAATAATGACTGTAGCCTAAGGATAAAGGAACTTAGTGTGAAGCATACAGGACAATATTACTTCAGATTTGAAACAAATAAGGATGACGAGGAGTTTTCTGGAAAACCTGTCTCTCTCTCTGTGACAGGTAATTTACCATATTCAGAACACATTTGTTTCTCTACAGTGTTGGCTTAATAACCATAGACATGATTCTGATTGCTCTGATTGTTTTTTGCAGGTTTGATGGTAAATATGGATCCTGATACAGTGAAAGAAGGGGAGAATGTCACACTGACCTGCATCACCACCTGCACTTTGAGTGACCCCCCCTCTTACCTCTGGTACAAGAACTCCCAACCTATTGCAGACAGCCAGACATTAATGGAATACCTGTACCTAAACCCAGTACGCATTGATGATTCAGGCAGTTACTCCTGTGCTGTGGGAGGACATGAGGACCATCCATCACCTGTACGGACTCTTAGTGTCAGGTGTAAGTGCACTACATTATATTGTTATATTCTATTAGGGGCTATTTTTGAATATGTTACAAGTGATTGTGACATTGGTAAAGAATATGCCCACGGCTGTAGTTCGGCCATAATACACAATATTGTTTAACTAGATGCAGAATAGTGTACATATAAAGTTTAAACTAATATAAGCGTGTTAAATAATTTCTGTAATATTATACTTATTTCATGCAGATGCACCAAGAAATGTCTCAGTATCACTGAGTTTTACTGGTTATATACTGGAAGGAAGCTCAGTGACTCTGACCTGCAGCAGTGATGCCAACCCACAAGCAACCTACACCTGGTTTAAGGTGAAAAGGGGTCAAACCTTTTCTATGGGATCAGGACAGCAGTTGAACATCAGTAATATCAGCTCGGAGTTTAGCGGGCAGTTCTACTGCAGAGCTGAGAACAATATTGGATACAGTGATTCTGAACCATTTCTGGTGGATGTTCATTGTGGGTATCATTTACTTTAACAATATAATTTTAGATATGAGTTACATACATTTGTAAGTGAAATTTGGTGAAATAACACTGACTATGTTTCCATGCACACCATATTCTGGTTTTATTCGGAATAATGACAGTATTCTGATTGCACATGAGTCATGTACTCTAGCTGCCTTATTCCAGCTGCCATAACCTGATTAAGTCTTTTAACTGGAATATTGTGGAATGTAAACACATTAGATGGAAAATGCCCCTCTCAAAATATTAAATTCTGTCTGTGCATGTTCATGCAAGGAATTTTTGTAGCTTGGTTTGATGCCCTGAAGCTTGGCAAACAGGGAAAAGTGTAGTAAAAAGTTTACACTTCTAGAGTGAAGATGAGGTCAATTCATGTATTAAAACCTGAAAGGTTTTAGAAATGTCAAGATGGAATTTATCCATTGGTGAAAGCATCATATTCTGAATATTTACATTACCAGAATATGGTCCTTAATCGGAATATGATGGGCATGGAAACGTAGTCATTGACTTTATTTTCAACTCTCCAATTAGACGGCCCAAAGAACACATCTGCATCAATCACTCCTTCTGGCGACATAGTGGAGGGTGATTCAGTGACTTTGACCTGCAGCAGTAATGCCAACCCACCAGTGCACAACTACACGTGGTACAAGATCAACAGAGTTAACACTTCATTAGGATCAGAGCAGAATCTCAGTTTTACTAACATCAGCTCTGGGGACATGGGGCAATACTATTGTGAAGTGGCAAACACAGTTGCATCCAGTTACTCTGCAGTGCTACATATGAATGTTTACTGTGAGTACTGCTGAATTACTTGTCCTTACATTGAATATATTCACACCAAAATACATTTTAAACGAAACATGTGTCAGCACAATTTGTCACCCTGTATGTTTTTTGTTGTTCTTAACTAGATTCCCCCAGGAACACAGAAGTGATCATTAGTTCCTCTGGAGAGGGAAGTTTAGTGACTCTCACCTGCAACACTGACTCCAATCCCCCAGTGCACACATACTCCTGGTACAGGAAGAATAGTAGTGGTCCTGTTCTTACGGCCACAGGGAATAGCATCAGCTTTACTGGTGTCTCGGATGGTGACATTTACTATTGTGTAGCACACAATGAATATGGCTCTCATAACTCCTCTGAAATTGAAGTGACTTCCGCAGGTAATATTTTCACATTGTTGTAATACTACATTTACCATTTCTACAACATCTAGGTCATGTTTTTTTCTTAATATGTTTTTAGTAACGGCTATTTCTTTGTCATTTGGACTGTTTTTAATCTCATTGTAACTTCTGAAAGAAATGCACAGAAATATACAGTATGTGTTTATCTGCATGTATGCATGTGTGTGTGTGTGTGTGTGTGTGTGTGTGCAGACTAATGGACTGATGTTTCTTGCTTTGCAGCCCTAAATCAGCAGACAGGTATGCCAACAGGGCTGTTTGCTGCTTTAGGGATCATACCAGCTGTAGCTATAATAGTGGTCCTTGTGTTTGTGTGCAGGTAGGTGTCTACGTGTTGGATTTGTTGTTTTAAATATACTCAATTTGTGAATTGAATTGAATTGTAAATTTAAATGAGTGTATTTTTTGTTTTTCTAAAGAAGAGGGAAAGGTATATCCACCACTGAGAACACAAGTACAATGGTAGATGATAAACAGGTGTGTATGTTGGTTAATGTCACTCCACCAGCGTATGCTGTTATGCATTCATACTGTAGTCCACTGATAACATTACATCAGTTTTTACTGCTGTGTCTGTAAACCCCTAGCCGGAAGACCCCAGTCCTGTGTATGAACAAGTTTCTGCAGTGCTGTTGACATCTGACCAAGAAGACAGAGTGGACTCACAAGGAGATCAAGAGGTCTCAGGAGGAGACAGAGTGGACTCACAAGGAGATCAAGAGGTCTCAGGAGGAGATCAAGTCGTCTCAGGAGGAGCTCCAGTGGTCTCAGGAGGAGATCAAGATGTCTCAGGAGGAGTCCAGTACGCCAATATCCAGTTCAAGGCCAAAAACAAGGACACGGCTCAAGCTGTGCAATCTCAATAGAAGGAGGAAGAGGAAGAGGATGTTGCGTACGCCTCGGTGAAGTTCCGTTCTCCCCCCGTGATGTCATCCAGTGAGTAAATGAACATGGAGGCTAATGTTTAGTTTTTCAGTTTAGACTTAGATCATCCAATTCTAATCTTTTAATTGTACCCAAAGTGCTCCACAAGCAAAGTGGAGAAGCTGCTTTTATCCATTATGCTCCAAAACTATGGAAAAGTGAAAGTGATTGATAGTGACCGACTGACTATTATTGTGTTACATGCTCTAAATGTAAAGCACTTTGAGCTGCATTCTGTGTATGAAAGGTTCTATACAAATAAAGCGTATTATTATTATTATTATTATTACTTAGTAAGCCACTAAGCTACTTTCTTTATGCCACAACCCTCATCATTGTTGAAGGACTCATAATTTGCCAGTGAAAAAGCAAAGCTAAAGATACTGTTAGCCAGCTAGATAACTGATGAAAATTATCTATCATAAAACATATGATTTCAGAGATGAGGATGATACTGCAATCTACAGCAATGTCAACAAACCCAGAAGCTGAACACAAAGGACTAAAGTGTGTCTGACCCCAACAGGCTTGTAGCATCCTAAGATTTCAAGATAAATAACATTTTCTTGCTGTATCCAAAATCCCCTTTTGCATTATTATTATTATGACCGCCGCGCAGCGAAGCGGTCATATAGGTTTAGTCAGATTATTATTATTTTTTTTTTTTTTCGCATGGCCAAATTTCCGTCAATGATTCCCGGGACACTGAAAGACCGGGGTACACAAAACTTGGTGGGCATGTAACCCCACATGGATAGCATGGAACCATCGTTTTTCGGTTTGATCTGTAGCCCCCCCGCTGGACTGGACCTCCCGAAAGGAGGGTAGGGCAGACACAGTTTTCTGTGAATATCTCGAAAACCGTAGGGTTTAGGAGGCCCATTTTTTTTTTGTATGTTGATCTCAAGCGGGCATGTCAACCCATTCCATAACCACTCATTTCATGTATAGCGCCACCTAGTTAAACACAAAAAAGTAAAAATGAGGTGTTGTAATTGAAGGTATCTGTGACCTAACAGTCAAATCTGCACGAAATTGGAAGTGTAGGATCATTATGACACCCTCTGTATGCACGCCAAGTTTTGTGGAATTCCGTTCATGGGGGGCCACACAAATTAATTTATGTTACTATACACCAACTGGCCTGTAGGTGGCCGGAGACAGTTTTCTGTGAATATCTCGAGAACCGTAGGGCCTAGGAGGTCCACCTTTTTTATGTATGTTGGTCTTAAGGGGGCATGTCAACCCATCCTATTACCACTTATTTCATGTATAGCACCACCTAGTTAAAAATTAAAAAGCAAAAAATTAGGTGTTTTCATCACAATATCTCTGGCTGACAAGGTCAAAACTGCACGATATTAAAAGTGTAGGATCATTATGACACCCTCCGAATGCATGCCAAGTTTTGTGTACTTTCGTTCATGGGGGGCCTTACAATAAAATAATTTATGTGTACATTTAGTGACATACACCAACAAGGATTCCCAGGACACTGAAAGACCGGGGTACACAAAACTTGGTGGGCATGTACCCCCACATGGATAGCATGGAACCGTCATTTTTCGTTTTGATCTGTAGCCCCCCCGCTGGACTGGACCCCCCGAAAGGAGGGTAGGGCAGACACAGTTCTCTGTGAATATGTTGAGAACTGTAGGGCCTAGGATGACCATTTTTTTCTGTATGTTTGCCTCCAGGGGTCATGTTAACCCATTTCATGTGCACACATGTGCACAAACAGATGCAGGCACACACACAAGCATGCACACACACACACACACACACACACACATAACATAAACATAACACAAACAATCAAGAATTTCTCAGAATTATGAACAGGCAAGATGGAGGTGGGGTTGTATAAAATGAATTTTACATGTGAAATCTATGAACTAATCATGTTTTGGTACTTGTTGTCTAGCAGATACCAGTGAGAATTGAGTGTGGATAATGCAATTTAGTGAGACAGAATCATATAGGCCTTTCAGCGTGATTTCTTTTTGTGGAAAAAATGTGCTGGACTGAGCGGCGGTCATATTTTGTACCGCTCTGCGGTACATCTAATTATTATTATTATTATTATTATTATTATTATTATTATTATTATTATTATTTACCCGTATGAAGCCATTAGTCTTGAGTTTGAGGCTTAAGAACATGGTTTTCAACATTTTAATTTCATTCATTTTACCTTGTGCCTGAGTTGTATTTTACAAACGTCCTGTGCTTCATGTTGGATATATATTGTTCAACTGTCATACACAAAATACATTAATTCCTGATGAATACGAAGTCAGTATTACATAAGTTGCTATTTCATGGAGATGACTTGAAGTGATACAAACAAAACAATGCAACGTTTTTGTAGATTCACTTATATTTTGTATGATGATGACATGTTGCTTGTGTGTGTGTGTGTGTGTGTGTGTGTATGTTTGTGTGTGTGTGTGTGTGTGTGTGTGTGTGTGTGTGTGTTTTGTTTTTGTTTTTTTTTTCCATTATTGTGTGTATTGTGTCCCGCAAATTAATATGGCATTATACAGGTGTAGAAGAGATTTACTAAAATGTACACAATAAACACAATATTTACATATATTATCTGATTGTTGTTTGTATATTTATTTGCCCACAAAATGTATTTGCAATACATGCATAAAATATATATTTTGCAACTTATCCTTGAAAGAGGTTATTTGCTGCCTACCCCTAAAAAAAGTCTCTGGACTTTCTTCCAAAAAGGCCCACTACCACTCGCGCACACACACATAAATAAAAAAGCAGTAGTAGATTTCACTTAGCAGCTTACACAAGACCATATTAATTTGTATGATCTCTGAACAACTTGGTGGAAAACCATCTCACCGGGTTATGTCTAAGCAGTATGCTGATGCTCATTAGCATCAATCTATCACGACGGTCTTCCATGTTTGCCATTGATTTTTGTGGTAACCATTTACATTCAAAACTGTAAGCATAAAAAAAACTACATTCTTACAACTGAACCGTACACTGTTTCATAGCACAACCTGTCAAATGTTACATTGCACAGTGTAATAAACCCAGGGTCGGACTGGGAACAAAATTCGGCCCTGGCAATTTTCTCCTGGACCGGCCCACCACTGGACCGATATGGCCAGCTCTGCGTCAGACTTCATATTCTTCGTTTGACGAAGACGTCACCATCTCAGGAAGCTCCTCCGATGTCCACTTAATTTGTTTCTTGTTTTAATTTTGGAAATTTGCCTGCCTCTTGAAGGCGTTCATGACTACAACTGACAGCTGTTGACAGTTGGCCTTTGGTAATTTGGCAACCCAAATAGGAGGACGTGCTAGCCCATTATTAATACGCTATTCTAGAATTAATCGTTCAAAACATAAACGAAAATTCCAAGAGATTCCGCCCCGTAACTGATTTTTTTTCATGGGTTTTACGGGGTTTCACGGGTTAGAGTAATGTTGTCAAATAAGCCATAACTTCAATTCATAGTGTTTCCTCACTCTCTGACAACATATGGTGATAATTTTTGGAATGGTTACAGTTTATTTTCCATTATTTCCTACATACTGGACCTTTAAACCAAAGATCCTTGATTACTAACTCCGCTTTAACCCTCTCTGGTTAAACTGCCCTGCTCACTGTGGTTAGAGCTGTGAGCCATGTTCTCTTCACCATGAGCTAAAATAGAGGAAATGCACTGACAGCACCAGCTCAGCTCCAATTAATAAGTACACCATGTCCTCACAGGCTTTACAACAAAACATTTAGACATAAAGGACACAAACACATTTAGACATTAAGGGCACAAATAACTAATTTGGGAAACATTATCTGTAAAAAAATTTAAAACTGTATCTGTAAAAAAAAAACAACAACTATATATTTAGCGTGAGTGTCAACCCTCAACATTTGCATTTGTGGAGTTTTGGGAAAAGGAAGAACATTTGATGCAGTATAGCCAAAACTGCTAATTAGTGCAAAATTGCTGCTGTTCCACTAGCACTCAGCAATGCTAAACACATTTGATAGTGTCGTATGAAATGATAGAGACATTGATGAGGATCACGATAGGGAAACCTCAAAAGCTAGGGTTTCAGTAAAAAAGGAAATAGATGTGATGATGACTATTGCATTTTTATTTGTATGTAAACTTTCGCAATAGACAACTTCATATTGGGCCACCGTCCAAGTAGTGGGCTGGTGGTTGACTAAGGACGACCTGTGAGAAGGCTTGATGAGAGGGGAGGAGTGCTTGAGCAAAAGAGTCTTGAGTTCCTCAGTCAGCAGCATCTCTAGCTCCTCCTACCACACAGCTTTAGCTGGGCGACTCTCATGAGTGTCATTTGGGGGTGAAACAGTGCAGTGAATTACATAAGTTTGTTCCTCAGTGTGTATGATGTGCTGATGTTCTATGTGATTTATTCTGCAAAATTTGGTATAATGAATAATAAATACAGTAAGTGACAGTGAATTGGACATTTACAGTAAGTTCACTGACTTGCAATGAGAAAGAGTGCAGTATTGCCAAGTCAACAGTTGAGATGATAATTCAGTGGAATGGAATGTTCTCTGTTCTTGGAAATAAAGACTGTTGTGTTCTAAGAAAGACTAATTGCTCTGGGTTGCTGATGTGACTTTTTTTCTGGCACTGCTCTCTCTAACTGAAAACACGGTCCCAGCATAGCACTTCAAGACCCCGGCCAGAGACTTGCTAAACACTCTTTCCACTCACCTCTTGTTAAGGCAAATGTGTACATTAAACTCATGAAATGGGGAAACACACACACACACACAGCACAGGCTCTGTCTCCAACAAATAAGAAGAGAAGAGTCTCAAGCACAGGTCCCTATTTACAAGTACTGTGTATGAAAATGTGTAAAGGCAATTTCATCCAATAGCATCCAAATCCTGATTATTATTACTCAACTTTGACCTGAAGAAAGTGACAATATGAATAATACATCTGCAAGAGGGCAGAGAAAAACATAATCACCGCATGTCGGCATGGGCGGATTATGAACTTTTGGGGCCCTGGGCCCAGATGTATTATGGGCCCCCCACTAATTGTCGTATATGTGGGAGGGGGGGTTTGGGGGTCCTCCCCCAGAATTTTTTTTATTTGTTTGATGTGATTTCCTGTATTCTGGTGCATTTTGGGGATTGCCAATACTAAATTCAATCAGATTCATAGCCTACATCCTGATTTGTTGATATTGAGGCAATGATTCCATGCAAAGGCTTGGGCTTCAGGGCCCCCTGACCCCTTGGGCCCCTGGGCCTGGGCCCGGTAGGCCCGTGCAGTAATCCATTCCTGCATGTCGGTACAAAACTGTTATTTCACCACACAAGCTGAAAGGCCTGTGAGAAGAGCGTTACAGTAATCAAAGCGAGCGATAACCAATGTCAGTACCAAGAGCTGGGTGGCGTGTCGGGTTTGGTACCACCTGATTTATATTGAATAGTGCGAAGCGGTATGACCGGGCGACAGAGGCAACATGGTCAGAGAGTGTTAGCTGGTTGTCACTCATGACTCTCTTTTTTGTGATCTTGGTAGGAGCAAGAGATTATGATGCTGTGATGTATGGTTTGTTTGGCTGGGAGGTCCAGCAGTAAGATCATAGAGAGGTGTTTCAGAACTCATTTGAAATACAAAATGAATGCTGTCACATTATCAGCAACGTTGAACACATTTGATGGTGGAGTACAAAATTACACAATTGTCTGCTGAGCATAATCTTTTTGACAGTTTCTGGCCCTGTTGTTGGAGGTCACCGAATAGTGTCGTTAGGAAAATAAATAAAATAAAACAGTATGAATCCAGCGTACAGGCAGTCATTTACCTCTGTCTCCCAAGGTCGAGGTTTCTGAGGTTCCTGTATAGTCCAAGCACTGGATTTTGTACCGTTTCGTCACAATTATTGAGATGAACACACATAGCAGTGTCTCATAAGTGTAACCTGCGTTGTGTTGAACCTGCACGATTCAGCCCTGCACACCCCCAGACTCGAACCCGCGAACAGCAGCACCTCGGATCGGGAGGCGAGTGCGCTAACAATTGAGCCAATAGCCCAGGCTACTGCCTCGCATGCCAGCAGCACTCTTGAGGCGTCGGGGAGTGAGGTTTACCAACGTTCCACAAGCACAGCTAAGCTAGCTGGCATCCGTTACATAAGCATCCTGCTCATGTTGCACAGCACTTGTAATGGCAGTTTGGGTCTGTTACTGTAATAGGCACAAACACAGTCTACACTCTGCACCCATAGTGTAGCTTTGTAGCTGCCTGGCTGCGCTAACCACTTTCAGGATAATTCAAGTTAGCACCAACCCCAACCCCCCCATTTCCCTCCCTACGACAGTAGTCTATGACCTCGATTAACAAGGCTCTATGATGTAATCGGCCGGAGTTCCCCTTTAACACTACCCAACTCCTGTGGCTATGTGGCTGTGCCCGTGTGTGTGTACAACACTTATTTTTAGCTGAGTCATCCACAACCATCAACGTCCTCATATCTAACAGAAACTCAGTGTTACGGCCTGGCTCAAAGGCCATAACCAGAACAAAGGAGGAAAAGGGTCAACTTTTAGTTACTTTATTTTACAAAACTTAATCAAAAACAAACGAAGATGTCCGTGTCAGTATATATGAAGAAGTCAGTGTGTGGGCGAAGTGCATGAGTGTGATATGGACTGAGAAGTGAAATGCGTGGATGCAAAAACAAACAAAGGAAAAGCTAGGCCGTCAAACAGAGCCCACGAAGGCCCAAAAAACAGCAGCCCCACAGCTCCTTTTCCATGCAGGGGAACACCCGTGCCCTTTATGCACAGGCCAGTTAGCACCGACAGGTGCGCTGGCCACGCCCACGCCACCAATACCTGTAATGACATGAGACAACCAGCAGCAAGCAGACGGACCGAGCAGGGACGTCACACTCAGACATAGAACAAAATATACATTTTCAGTCTCCAGAATAGGGTCAATCTTGAACTAGGAATAAACAATGTTTTACTATTAGCAACTTCCAACACATTTGATAGTGGTGTATGAAATGACAACTTTATGACAAGACATGACAGTTGCAAACATCCAGGTGAACATTCAGGGGCAATATCTAAAATAAAGGAAAGAGACATGATGACGAGAGCATTTCATCTGTACAGTATGTAACAGGTGTAACATTGTTAACATGCGACAGGTGTCTTGTTCACCTCCAGGCTCATATGAATGGTTCTAGAACATGTTAGTGATCATGTGCTCATTAGACATTGGCCTGGTGGTGTGAGGAAGGGAGGATTGAGAAATGTGAGAAAGTTTGTTAAAAGAGGGGAAGTCATGCTGGAGCAAAACTGTCACATTCGGAGTGTATTTTCATAGTTGAAGGCCACAGAGTGACCAGTGAGAAAGGGAAGTGCTTGAACATAACCAAAGTCCTTTTAGGCAAGTCCCTCCACTCGGCGGCCATTTGACAACGCTTTTTGGGCACTCGTGGGGCATCCATTTCGGCAGAAATGAGCGTGTGCAAGGCTTCAAGACACCAATCTTGCTCCAGCTGCGAGATCACAACACATGATTGGCACGATGTCTTCACAACACACCATATGATTGGCTCAATGTATTCACATCACACCACATGATTGGCTCAATGTATTCACATGTTGACGTTTTGCCGAGGTAGGGGTGGGATATGTGTAGACAACGGCCATATTGGCGTGACAAACTAACCCCATGCATTTCTATGGAGTATTTTTTGAGTGCTGTGTCTCCACATTAGAAAGTCTCTGACATAACTCAACAGCAGCATAACTAGCTCCTCCTCCCACCCCAGATTTATCTGGGCAATTATCATGCTGACTGTCATTTGGGGTGAAACAGCAGTGATCTGCAGACGTTTTGTTCCTCTAAATGTAAGTACAGAATATTCTAATGTCCTACGCTTCCTGTTCTGCAAAAGATTGCTGTTTAGTCTGATTTAGTTATTAAATGACTAATAGGTTGGAAATATTTACAATTAATATGTGCCATTGAATTGAACCATTACATGATGTATGTTCTATGACTTTGAGCTGTGAAAAGTTGAAGCCTGCTGTTATATTAGAGAAAGAGAACTATATTGGCAACACTGTTGGATTTGTTTCCTTATTTCTGGTAATACTCATTAGCAGAAACAGATATTGGGATTAGACATAGTCATCAAATAAGATGTGATGTGGAAAGGAACCATTTCAGTATGCTAAGTCAAGAACTTGCAATTCCTTTGAGGTGTGACGACGAGTCTCCCTCTTTTCTTGCAGGAGACCGCTTTATCGCTAACTCCTGATAAGTGTTTGTGCTCTCTACTGTAATGTAATGGAGACTAACATTAAGCTGCCAGCAGCAAAGTCTTACTGTTGTTATTGTTGTTTTAGTCTGAGTATTGATAAGGAGTAAAGATTTTTTAATTCATGTTCTCCTGTTCCATGCCACATCTACCAGCAAAGGAGAAACTAATGTGATATCCAATATCACACTATAGTCAGATGACTTAATTCATATGCTCATGTTCCATATCTACCAGCAAGTGATAAACTAATGTGATATCCACAGCATATTGTCTCCACTGATCCACAGTATATTGTCTCCACCATGATCATTATTTTGATGATGTGCATAATTTACAGGTCGATGCAGACATGTACGTCTGTGGACCCCTTTTCGTTGCATTCCTTCTATCTGCACCAGGTCTGGCAATCTATCTGTATTCTTTATACTGATGTCATAGATACAAACATGAGCTTCATGCAAAATCTCTTTTCAATATATGATCTTTTGAGCCCCCGATAGTCAACTTCAAGGTAGAGCTGCATGGAAGGCGCTATAGGGTTAGAGTTAGTGTTAGAGTTAGTGTTAGGGTTAGAGTTAGTGTTAGGGTTATATGGTTAGGGTAAGCATACAAAAATCACAGGAACCTACAGACTCTAGTGTTAAAGGAACACGCCACCCAATGTCAGTAGTAATATATGCTCTTACCTTAACTTTCACGAGTTGAGTCATACCTCTCCCGTGTCGGTACAACGCTCTGGTGCGCGGTGCGAATGTGTTAGCAAGTTGCTATGCTAGCGGGCTCAGACGTAGCCAGACGTAGAAGTAATCAAAAACATCCACGTTTTCCCGACTTAGATACAGTTACACGAGTAGTTGATTAAAATGTCTACGGTCAATACATACAGCTGGTGATTTTCCAAGCGAATAAACAGGAGAACTACAATGTGTGGCGCAATAGCACTTGGGAGTACTTCGACCTAGCGTAGTAATATTAATTAACACATAATTGTAGATCCTATCCACCACAGAGTTTAGAATCCATGCTTGATCGGCCTCCCCCTCCCCTCTGAGCGAGAGAGAGGCACACACACACTAGAGATGCGCTGATGGGCTATTATTTCAACCATAACTGCATAGCAAAACTTATCATCCATCCGCACCAAAGTTTTTTGACCAATTTTCAAAACCGCACCCGCCCACCATCCGCTGGTTGTTTTAATGTATATGGGTGATGCAGCGCTGCTGACGTGAGGCTAGAAAGCTCTTGCCTCTTCTAGAAAGACTGATCCAATGCAGCAAATAGGCTATATTAAAAGGCTAAAGTCCTACATTGGCTATGTTGTAGTCTATCCCCAGAATATCAGCAGCAAACTCAGTCTCTGTCTCGCAAAACAGTCTCCAAATAAAACACACATCGGCATGTTGCCTATTCTGCCAGCTTGTGCAAATATATCGTCCAAAATACTTGATTGCATTGCATTCTCCACATTTTTAGCTAAATTTTCATGTACCACATCAGCATTTTTGTTCAGTGAATCTTTTAAGTCGGGAAAACGTGGATGTTTTTGATTACTTCTACATCTGGCTACGTCTGAGCCCGCTTGCATAGCAACATGCTAACACATTCGCGCCGCGCACCAGAGCGTTTGAGTGCACGTACAGACACGGGAGAGGTATGACTCAACTCGTGAAAGTTAAGGTAAGAACATATATTACTACTGACATTGGGTGGTGTGTTCCTTTAAGGGTTGTTTTAGGACATGTTTGAGTAACAGTTGCTAGATATACATGACAAGAAATGTTATGATTTATTATAATAATTGTTCTAGCTAGATATTTATTTTATCAGCATTGCCAAGAAACGTTGAGGCGCAGCAACTTAATTTGTATCAATTCATTGTCAGAGGTGGAAAAAGTACGAAAATATTGTACTCAAGTAAAAGTATCAATACCTTGATGAAATATTACTCAAGTACAAGTTAAAATGCCGATCTGAAAATTTACTTAAGTAAAAGTAAAAAGTAGTTCATTTAAAATGTACTTTAAGTAAAAGTTACTTAGTTACTTTTTTTTTGGGGGGGGGGGGGGGGGGGTGGGGTACCAGAACAACCAGTTTTACCAGAGACTTTCTAATGAGAAGATACAGCACTCAAAAAATCCTCCATAGTAATGCATGGGGTTAGTCAGTTGTCTACAAATATCACAACCCTTCCGCGGCAAAACGTTGACATGTGAATACATTGAGCCAATCATGTGGTGTGTTGTAAAATACATTGAGCCAATCATGTGGTGTGCTGTGAAGACATCGTGCCAATCATCTGTTGTGATCTAGCTGCTGGAGCAAGATTGGTGTCGTGAAGCCTTACGCACACACATTTCTGCCGAAATAGATGCACGATAAGTGCCCAAAAAGTGTTGCAATATGGCCGCCGAGTGGAGGTACTTGCCTGAAAAGGACTTTGGTCCTAGCTCGAGTTGCTGCAGCCAGCAGCTAAGGCAGCCATGTTCATGCTCCCACTGTGTAGCGCTGTAGCTGCAGCAACTCGAGCTAGGTAAAACCTAGCTCATACCGACAGTACTCGGTGACGTTGAGAAATGGAGATCTATGTGAAAAATCACCGGAGTTCTCCTTTAAAGGAACCATATGTAAGATTGTGGCCAAGACCGGTACTGCAATCACTTTCAAATTACTGTAGAGCGGTGTATCCCCTCCCCCTTCCCCCTGACTCGAGGTTGCCAACTCGGATGCCGAAACACTACTGACTTTGTGATTAGTAGTTAGGTGGAGGGTGGCGCATCAGGCCAAAACATGACATAACATGACAAAAGCACAGCCAGCCAGAAGCAGATGGGCTCCCCCTATTAAGTCAGGTTCTGCTCAAGGTTTCTTCCTGGAATATGGGAGTTTTTCCTTGCCACAGTTGCCATATGGCGTGCTTGTGGGGGGTAAGAGGGTTAAGGCTGCCAGTCTTATGACGTCATTTTCTATATTTTTGATATGTTGCTGAGTAGATCATAAACAGCAAAGAAAAGTGATTGATAATGACTGACTGACTATCATTGTGTTAAATGCCTCAAATGTAAAGCACTTTAAGCTGCATTCTGTGTATGAAAGGTGCTATACAAATAAAGCTTATTATTATTATTAAAACACAACATCAACATCAGTTGAGGGCTGCAACTTTTTAAATGACAACATCCTGGCCGGACTACTGTTGTCAGTAATAGTATTTGAAATTAACATGATTTCTTAATGTCTAGTGACATATCAGGGCTATTTTATGATTAATTGAAATACATTTCTTACATACGGTTCCTTTAAGTTTGAGCAGTAGTTGATTTTCAAAGTTAGTTGCACTCATCCTTGCGTCGCTTTGCAGTGAACAGTAATCCAGCACAACTGAAAAGCCCCTCACAGGCAGCTGAGGCAGGCAGGCCAATGTTGAGGTGCAGAGAGTTTTTTTTTTTTTTTTTATATTTGGAAACGAGCAGAAGGTTCAGCAGATTAAAGGGCGTCGAACTGGGGGGGAGAGTGGGAAGTATAGGGCCCCAATGGAGGAGAGGGTCCTTGAAAAGTGGAATACGGGGGTACAACATTTTCACCAGACATTAGTAATAACTCAGGTAATCCACACATAAAAAATCCAAACAACTCCATAAGTAGAGTCATGTAATGAAGTGGAATAACACAGGGAAAAAGTATTGAACAAGCTAAGAAAAAGCAATAAGGCAAGGAAAGGGAAGGGACGAGCTGGAATCTATAGTTAGAATAGTTATCCTTTCTATCTGTGCAAATTAATATAAGCTTGGTTAGTATATTCATGGGCTATAAAAAGATTTTTCATTACCAAGGTGTCACACAAACATTTCATGATGGATAAAAGCAAAAAGCTCTCCCAAGACCTTTGCAACCTTATTGTTGCAAAACATATCAATGAAACTGGTTACAGATGCATTTCAAAACTTCAGAATCTTCAGTAAGCAGCATGGGAGCCATTATCTGCAAGTGGAAGAAACATCACTGCCATGCAGGATCACCTCGCAATATTTCTGACCAGGGAGTCAGAAGGATAGTCAATTCCAAGAGCCAAGGACCACTCGGAGAAAGCTCCAGAAAGACTTGAAGGCAGCCAATTCAATTAAATTCTATTAAACAATTCTGGAAGTAACTAAAGATCAGGATTCCACAAAGTATTTTCCACAAAGTATTGAAGAAATTTCAGTAGACAATACACATAACTCTTATGTTTGGATTTTTTATATGTGTGTTAATATAATGTGTGGTGAAAATTTCGAATAGACTCACTGGACGTTTAAGCTAATTACTGAAAATATATATAGGCTATATGTCCACCATATATTTATTTTACCTGAATATTTTAACTTCCAAATTGAAATGTCAAAATGAATGTCAGACGAAATTTAAAGTTTGACTGACTGGATTTTGTATACAAAACATAGTGAAAACTGTCTAAGGTCACTCTCACTCTCCCTTGTTAAAGAGCTAAATGGTTTAGTCTGCCTGCACGATTCATAAGGTAGTCTATCTTTTGTTTATTTAGTTGAGCATCGCTAGTAGTGGACCGCTAATTGTTGTGATGCTGGTGCAATGTTTTCTCCAAGAAAGCCAAGTCAGGTTACTAAAAAGAGAGACATCAAAATGAGGGGAAACAACTGCTAATAAACTTCTTTCCAAAGAAAGGTGAGCACAAACGTCAAAATACGAAATCCCATGGTGTTTGCTTGAATATCTCCGCTATCATTAGTGCTAAAACGAACTGAGACAACCCATTGAAATAGCGGAAAATACACTTTCATAGGTTAGGCTACACATGTAATCTGATGCATCTCGTGATCCAGCTCCATCTCCATCACTTTCAGAAAGACTGCATGGCGCCAGCTTGATTCATGTCCTGTTGTAGGCTACATGCTGATCATTATCACTATAGTGGTTTAGGGCGATTTCTTTTCTCTCCCTTTCTGTTTTCGTTAGTCTTAACTTTTTTTTTTTTTTTACTCAAGTAACGGATGGGATTTTTTATGTAGCGAAGTACAATACTTCACTCAAAATGTAATCAAGTAAAAATTTAAATACCGATTTTATAAACTACTTAAAAAATACAAAATACACAGAAAAACTACTCAATACAGTAACGTGAGTAAATGTATCTTGTTACTTTCCACCTCTGTTCATTGTAGTGCAGTGACATAGAATGACATGTGGTCAGTGTGAAGGGTTGTGCTGGGTTTTACAATAACGTCATTGAATGCAATTCATTCAGCCAATCATAATCAAGCATGTAAGGTTTGGGGACTCACCATTCGCAGTGCTCAGTCCGAGGGGCGGGATAATCGGATGTCTTTCAAATTCCCTCTGCACGCAATAGGATAGCGCTACAACTCATGAGTCCCATGCGTTTTCCCACCAGCAGAGCTAGTTGGCTAGTTCAAACTTTTGCTAACTTAAAAAAAGCTTAACTCGTGTTATGCTGTTCACCAACAGCAACATCCATCTTCTTTGTTTTCTAGTAGCAGGGAATTCACGCCAAACCGTTGCAACTCTGCCATCAATCATTATGTTAAGCCCACCTACCAACTCTATACACAATGTGATTAGCCTTATCGAAGTTTAATTTTTCCAGCTCGCAAGCCAACGGAGAGTTACTAGACTACCCTGGCAGCAAATTACTTTGCTGCTGTTAGAATGCGCCTAGATGTCTAGGCTACTGATTAATGATATTCTATAATGTTTCCAGTTTAACATCCTAGAGTGTCTATTTGCACCCAGCTACTATTAATAGCACTTGCCACACAGAGAGTCCATCTGCACTCATTATAATAATACAAAATGACAACAATCACAACTCTCCCAACCACTGCAAATCAACATAAAACATGCAATTTCAGAAATTCTGCAATGGTCATAGGGAAACCGCATAGGTAAGGGCTAATGTCCACTGATCATTATCAGAGAATAAATCCCAACAGGGCAAACTGTTGCAGCAGACAGATAGACTAATGCTGTTTCTAAAACATAGATACAGTGTGTCCAGGTGTAAATAGCATTGCTGGCTACAGACACCCATACATGTCTCTTCTATGCTATGCTATGTTATGCTATGCTATGTACACCCAGATATAAATAGCCATGTAGGCTATTCCCTCCAGGTACAAATACCATTTATTGCTATTAACACCTGGGTGCAAATAGCATTTGCTTTAACACCCTCTTTGCAAATCCATATTATGCTGTACTGTTCTACACATAGTTTCACCATGAACACCATGTATAAAGTGATTTCAAAATGTTTCAATTATTTGATCCTTGTTTTGATTCTTCTTATCAGTAGTTTTGGAAGTAGTGAAAATTAATCAAAAATAAAATTAGAATTTACAAACGTTCATGTATTTTGTTTAGGTGTTTTAGGAAATACGTATGGTGTGGAATACAGCTTAACAGAGATCTGTGCACCAGCTGGGTCTGCAGTGGATATTCCCTGCACATACACCTATCCAACAAAGGACAGAGTTAAGAAAGCATTCTGGTTTACGAAATGGGAGGAAGGCAAGGATCCTGAAGACTTGTTTCAGAGTGAAGACTATCGAGATCGAGCTGAATATCGGGGGAATAAAGAGCATGATTGTACTCTCAGGATTAAAAATCTGAGAGACACAGACCATGGGCTGAAATATAGATTTAGGTTTATAACAGATGATCCGGTTGGAAAATATGCTGGCAAAGAGGTGACTCTTTATATGACAGGTAATTATTTAAATCCAACAGTCAGCATATTGATCTGATTATACATTGAATGTCATGGTATGCAATGTCATGGTTAAATTCCATTATAAACACTCATTTGACCACTTATGACGGTTCACCAAGGGATATTGATTTTTTACCAGGATAAGAAGGTGACACTTGTTTATGTTATCCTTGACTACCTTACATTTTTTTTGGGCCGATAGAATAGGCTATATATATAATTTAATCATTTTGGCCAACAATCGGCCCAAAGGAAGGACAATCAGCGGCCCATTGGTTACATTTACATATTGACACTCGACTGATCCAATAACAGCTCACGTCAGGCCCCACCCCTCCCATTTTGGCTCAGAGCCAGGATTCTGTGAGCACATCAAAAGTTAATCGAAGTTGCCTACACAAAATTGCGGCGGGTGCCGGTAGTGACAATTATGCAAAAGTAACACCAATGTAGAAACTTCAAAACTACAATATTGCAAGTAGGCTAGCATATGTCAGCAACATGTTGAAGTTCGTTGAGTTTGAACGAGGATGTAAGCAAGCATACCAGAGGGACAGTGAGCAGGTGGTGGAGAGTGTAGAGCCTAGTTGAGGCTACATGATAATAACTCAGTGGTGGAGCAGGTAGGCTATGTGTGATATGCCATGCTGACGATGATGATTATGATGACTTATTAATTGCGATAATGTAATGAAATGGTTATGATAACATAGTAAGGCCGTGCTGTCATTATAATAACAAATAGCGCAACTTAAATGTTCTAAATGAATGATTTGCAAACCCGGACAGCTAAAGAGTGTCAAATCGATGTTAATTGTTGGTCAGATTGATCAGTTTCCGTCAGACGCCCAAACTTGGAAAATTCAACATCGATGGCATGAGTGGTGGTTGGTCTCTCAAAGTAGAGCGTCGAAAGGGTTCTATCATGGTAAATGTAACAAGGTGATACATAGGAAGGGCCAAGGGGCCAATCACAGTAGCCGGACTACGCCACCCTAAAGCCTAATGCGTCAGGGAATCTTTAAGAGCTTGTACCACTTTCAGGTTCGTAACTACACGGTGGATACATGAATTCCAGAAAAACAATATTTATTAAGACAAAGGGTTGGGCAGTGGGGATCTGAGGGTGGCAACTATGGACGTCCACACAAATATTTTACATGCAAGCATAAAGAAAAGCTCACCTGTTACACAGCAAAGGCACACCGCAAAGCGATAAGCAATACACAAAACCACACCACACGTATGCTTAGAGTAGCCCCCCTCAGAGCCACCTCCCTACTAAATAAACATAAAAGTTACAAACAGAAGGACAAGACGGGCAGCACAGCACAACGCAACGCAACGCAACGCAACGCAGCGCAGCGCAGCGCAGCGCAGCAGCAGCAGCAGCAGCAGCAGCAGCAGCAGCAGCACGACCCATGTTCCCCATCAGCATGACCGTGCTGCCTGACGGTAGCAGACAGGGGCTACACCAGTGGAGTCTACATTGCTACTGGCTGCTGCCCCTCTTAAGTAGCACTCCACTGGTGCCAGATTGATTAAATGCCTATGCCCCGCCCCCTTCATTAGTACTTGCAGGTGCTATGGGGAAATAGCAGGCAGAGAAGGTCTACCTGCTACATAAAGATGGGCTAAAAGACTGTAGACTGACGGAAATGTAGGCTACAAAACGTCCAGCCATATTCATGCACAAGCCACCTAAGCTACAGTATATATAAACTATACGATAGGCTACTGGAAGACATTAAAGATAATTAGTTCATGTATCTATACTGTTTCAAAATGTACCAGCAATGTAGGTAGGTAGAAGGCTATAGCCTACAGGAATAAAATATTTCCAGCAACAGCCCTGTTTATTTTGTGTTGTTTCAGTTGTCCACAGTGATAACTGGTATAAATTACATTAATATATACGGCAATCTAGGTAATTATCTATTTTTATTCCACTGCTTGGTTGAATTTCCCATTGTCCTACGTAATTTAGAACGACCATTAACCGTATGTTATCTGCACACCTATGAAGTAGATCCATTTTTTTGGCCGTATCACACTTGTATATTAATTTGCCTAACTCGTTGTGAAGTTTAAATGAACTGTCACATTGCATCCGAGCTGTAAATGCAGATGTTCAGAACATTGCAACATTGTAGCATATGACGGAGGTGGCTTTTAGCTAGATGGATGTTTCAAAGCTAAAGTTCATCAGAATCTTGGGATACGCCCGCTTGACAACGATAGAGAGATAGAACTAACGACTGGCCTTTGGCTGTAGCAACCATCCATTTAGAACTAGTAACGGCAGTTTGTCCTGTGAGTTGAGTAATTAGTTGATATGTGTCGGAAGAAATTAGTTCTACAAACAAGACAGTTTTAGCGATTAAAACGTTTAAATTGTAATAGGAAATGAACCTCCGCTTCGCGTCGGGGCCGTTTTACAACCTCGCCCGTGCATTAACTTCTGTGAACAGACCACCATGTCATCCATTATCCCTTACACATATAGGCTTAAGTAATTGTTTGGTGCTGCTGTCAATTGAACATTGTATAGTTTAAATGTAGCCTATTGAATAATTTGAAATGATACTTTGAATTCAAGCAAAAACTCTTCTTTAAATATAGCTTCAAGCAGCAATGAGGGGGCCAAGCAGATAGGCCGGAGTAACCATGGCAACGAAATGCTGTTAGCTCAATGCTGCAATCAGACGTATGGCCATAAGCTGTCAAAGCAAGTTTCACGTCTAGCACGTCAAAAGTTACAAGGCAAAATGCATTTTTGCTAATTGCAGTGACCCTAGAGGTCAAAGGTCACAAAATTTATTTGGCATTCACCTGATGGAGTCATGAGTCCATGTACCAAGTTTGGTTTTGATACATGCAACGATTGCTGAGATATGAGCTCACTTCCTGTTTGGCGGCTTCGCCACAAATTTCGATTGGATGTGACGGGCGAACGCTTCTATCAATTGTTACAGAAATAAATGAAGTGACAAGGCATGTTCTGAAGATGGTCTGTGCCAATTTTGGTGAAGATCAGATGAAATTTGTGAACTGTGCGAAATTGTTGGTGTTTTTGATCAAATCAAATATGGCGGCCGAATAAATTATATTGATGTGACAAGTTGCCCTCAGTTGACCTAAGGACCTTTCACAGTATTACCAGACACCACTAGTACAATTTAATTCTAAGCACAGCAGCAGCTACAGGCCAAAAGGCATGTTTGTGAATTACAGCGCCCCCTAGAGGTCAAAGGTCACCAAATTCCTTGAGGGTCCTCCTGATGGGGTCATGAGTCAATGTACCAAGTTTGGTTTTGATACATGCAAGGGTTGCTGAGATATGAGCTCACTTCCTGTTTGGCGGCTTCGCCGCAAATTTTGATTGGCTTTTACGGGCGAACGGTAATACTTCCGTAGACAAAAAGTGACAACTTTTGTGAGGCTTGGTCTGAAGATGATCTGTGTCAAATTTGGTGGGAATCAGAGAAAGTATGTGACCCCTGATACATTTTAAGTGTTTTTGATGAAATCCAAAATGGCGGAAAATCCATCATGGCGGAAAATGACGTCACTCGGCTTGGTCCAAGGATTCCAACAATACCTGACTTTTGAAAATCGGCATGAACGCACGTCCAACTTTGGCCTGTTGGTGGCGCTAGAGGGTTCGAGTTGCCGACATGAAACTTGGTGACATGAATCATGGGACCGTCCCCAATCAGTGTGCCAAATTTCCCAACTTTTTACCATACGGTTCTATGGGCTGCCATAGACTCCCATTGCATATAATAATAATAATAATAGGAAAACGTAGAAACACAATGAGGTCCTCGCAGCTTCGCTGCTTGGCCCCCAATAATTGCTTGTATAGCCTACTTGAATATGGAGATCATGTGCTCTATGGCTATCTCTCATCGGTCAGTGTGATAGCCAATGAGGCCTACATCACTTTCAGTGCTCCATGACAGTTAAATATATGCATATTTAACTGTCATGGAGACATCCAGAAAATATATGCATATTTAAGGGAAATGCAAGGATTTTGTATTTAATTAGGTGTGCCCGACCGATTTGAGGGCTGCTTGGGCCAAATATTCCAGGGCCGATTTTCGTTGCATTACATCAGCTAATTAGTGGTCACTCTTAGATAACCTTCTCTCTGAAAACCTCTCCAGAGGGTATACCACAAGCAGTCAGTCTGCTGACCTCTCTCTAACTATTGAAAATATCAGCATTCATTTAACCATCCATATTAGAACTAAGATATGAGATATTTAGTAGTATATGGAGTGTATACAGTAAGCTCTCTGATTCTCATAGGTCCACTAAAGGTGGATAAATGGGAACTGAATCAGAGAGTGACACTGACCTGCACCTCCACCTGCCCTCCGAACTTCAGACCCACCTACATCTGGTACAGGAACAGACAACCTGTTGGTGCCAAATACACGACCAGCGGCAACACTCTGGTGATAAACGTGGTCAAAAAAAATGCTGACAGTGGACATTACTCCTGTGCTCTCAGAGGACATGAGGACCATCTCTCTCCACCAGTGTGTGAGTGCAATTACACTGATTTAGATTCAGATGACCAAAGTGCTTGGAATATTTTACACATCTTTCCCATGTGGCATAATTCATGTATTGTTCAAATCACTACATAGTTCAGATTGTGTGTAGATCAGTACATGGACAGATTTAAAAGTGTGTGTATGTGTGTGTGTGTGTGTGTGATGTGTGTGTCCAAGTGCAGTGATGGGGAGGTTACTTTTAAAATGTATTCTACTACAGATAGCAGAATACATTTTATTTTGTTACGTGTTCCAATAGATTACTCAAAGTGAATAATGCATTCTGGATACTTTGGATTACATCAATATATTTTTCATTAGCAGTGAATGAAACAATTATGTGAGGTTATGTGAAGTTGTAAGACCCATAGTTAATGTCAACAACCACCCACAACCTGCTTTACAGTGAGGAGGATGGATTGATAAATAAGCCTATGTGCTATGAAACACTGTTAATGTCACTGTGTCAAAGAACCTACGTAAGAGATGTGTTGTCTGCGTATAGGCTAAAAGACAACCAAATCCTAAACAAGGTAGGAAATAGATTAAGATTAATTTTAACAGCACAAGGGGAGTTATATGCCTTTTTACAGAACACTGTCAAGAAAAAAGAACCTTAAAACATGCTGGCTGGGTATAGGAGTTATTGGCCTATACAACAAAACTCATTTTACATTTAAAGGGGAACTTGGCAACTATTTCAACTTAATAAACCCGTTTAGAAATCATTTGGATGGTTAAATGACCTGTTCCGGTGAAAATGGTGACTTTCCCCGCTGCGCCTAGCGTCCCCAGGCGGAAAACCAACCTTGCAACATTGAGACTACCGTCCCGGAAAGAGAAGTGAGAAACAAGAAACTCGTTTTAAATCGTGTTTCTTACCTTGTAACATCCACATAGTTCTGCCAAACTTATGCTAACAGTTTGCTAGCTTGTAAACAAATCCATGTGCTTTATCATTACCTTTTCACACAGTTTGAAATAGCATAATGTGCAATTTCTCCAGCAGAGGGGGAAATCCTGCCAAGTTTCCCTTTAACATTCCCTGCAAGGTTTTTCACTTAGACTGTCAATATAAACAGAGAGAGAAAGAGAATGGAGCCACCTGAGAGATATAGGCCTATACATGAAATCCCTTGGCCTATACATGTTCTAACAATTTCAAATGCAATCCCTTAAATAGTGTGACTGTATTCTGAATGCCAATTCTAAGTATTTCAACATAATAAGTACACACGCATGCCATATTACAGAAGAATATTCTTTTTAAATATTTTTAATATTAAAAATATTACTGCAGAAAACATTCTACGCTCAGAATGCCCGGTAAACAGGAAATGACAATAACAGAGTTCTGTTACAATGTTTAAATAACGTTACTCATATTTAGTATTTTAAATATGTAATTTCTGTTACATATTCCGTTACTTCCCAACACTGTCCAGGTGTATCACATTGCTGGAGCGTGACATATACCCACCAGGAGATCTGTGCTGTGGAAGGTTCCTCTGTGGACATAACATGCTACTATTCTTACCCCAGTGGCTATGCTGTCACAACACCACTCTGGTTTTCCAATTTGGGTTCTGGTGAGAGGATGGATTTTAGTGTGAAAAATACATATGGCAACCATGTGGAATATCTTGGAAATAAAAATAATGACTGCAGCCTAAGGATAAAGGAACTTAGTTTGAATCACAAAGGAAAATATTACTTCAGATTTGAAACAAATGACACAACTGGGACCTGGAACGGAAAACCTGATGTCTCTCTCAGTGTGGCAGGTATTTTAGTGTTTATATCTATATTTAAAAATGTATTTACAGAAACAATGAAACAAATGTTTCTCTACAATGTTGGCTTAATAACCATAGACATGATTCTGACTGCTCTAAATGTTTTTTGAAGGTTTTCTGGTAAATATGGATCATGATAAAGTGAAAGAAGGGGAGAGTGTCACACTGACCTGCAGCACCGCCTGCACTTTGAGTGACCCCCCCTCTTACATCTGGTACAAGAACTCCCACCCTATTGCAGACAGTCAGACATCAATGGAATACCTGTACCTAACCCCAGTACGCATTGATGATTCAGGCAGTTACTCCTGTGCTGTGAGAGGACATGAGGACCATCCCTCACCTGTACGAACTCTCAGTGTCAGGTGTAAGTGAACCACATTCTTATATTTTATTAGGTGCTGTTTAAGCAATATGTTAAGTGTGATCTTGGCATTGGTAAAGGATATGCCCATGACTATGGTTTGGCCATAATATACAATATTGTTTTAGGTGCATAATTGTGTACATATGTTTAAATAAAATAAAAAAATAAGTCTGCTAAATAATTTTTAGAAATGTCTACTTATTTCATGCAGATGCTCCTAGAAATATGTCAGCATCACCAAGTTTCTCTGGTCATATACTGGAGGGAAGCTCAGTGACTCTGACCTGCAGCAGTGATGCCAACCCACCAGCAACCTACACCTGGTTTAAGGTGAAAAGGGGTCAAACCTTTCCTATGGGATCAGGACAGCAGTTGAACATCAGCAATATCAGCTCGGAGTTTAGCGGGCAGTTCTACTGCAGAGCTGAGAACAGTGCAGGAACCAATGATTCTGAACCATTTCTGGTGGATGTTCATTGTGGGTATTATTTACTTTGAAAATAAATATTTTTATAGTAGTTACCCAATATATTTTTGAGTAAGCTGATATAATAACATCAATCTTATTTCTAACTCTCCAATCCAACTAGACGGCCCAAAGAACACGTCTGCATCAATCACTCCTTCTGGTAACATAGTGGAGGGGGATTCAGTGACTCTGACCTGCAGCAGTGATGCCAACCCACCAGTGCACAACTACACCTGGTACAAGATCAACAGAGTTAACACTTCATTAGGATCAGAGCAGAATCTCAGCTTCACTAACATCAGCTCTGGGGACATGGGGCAGTACTATTGTGAAGTGGCAAACACAGTTGCATCCAGTTACTCTGCAGTGCTACATGTGAATGTTTACTGTGAGTAATGCTAAATTATTTATCCTTACATTGAATATATTCACACCAAAATACATTTGGTTACACTTTACTTGACAGTATTGACATAAGAGTGACATGACACTGTCATGAATGTGTCATAAAAAAGTCATAAACGTTTATGACATAACGCTTCTGTCATTAAGTGTCATTTGCTTTTTGTCATAACAAGTTAGGGTTAGGGCTAGGATTAGGATTAGGGTTAGAGATTAGGATTAGGATTAGGTTTCATGTGTCATGACAGTGTCACTTATTCATGACAGTGTCATGTCACTCTTATGTTGTAAAGTGAAGTAAAGTGTTACCATACAAAAATACATTTAAACATGTGTCCTAATCCACCAAAATGTGTCACCCTGTATGCTTTTTTCTTAACTAGATTCCCCCAGGAACACAGAAGTGATCATTAGTTCCTCTGGAGAGGGAAGTTTAGTGACTCTCACCTGCAACACTGACTCCAATCCCCCAGTGCACACATACTCCTGGTACAGGAAGAATAGTAGTGGCTCTGTTCTTACAGCCACAGGGAATAGCAGCAGCTTTACTGTTGTCTCAGATGGTGACATTTACTATTGTGTAGCACACAATGAATATGGCTCTCATAACTCCTTTGAAATTGAAGTGACTTCCGCAGGTAATATTTTCACATTGTTCCCTGCTGGCATTTCAACATTGATTCAACGGTTAATAACCGTTATAAACATTTTTAAAAAAACGTCAACATTTTACAATTAGCATTAAAACAGTGTTTCAACATTGACACAACAACTGACATTATTTCACCTATAATTCAACATTGATTTTCTTGACCTTTTTACAACCAACGTTGTTTCAATGTTTGTCTACATACCCTTTTACAACCATTTAGCATTAAACATTGTTTCAACATGGTTTCAACATTGACACAACAACTGACGTTATTTCCCCTATATTTCAACGTTGAAGGTCGGTCGTGTGCCGGCTGGGTTGTAATACTACATTTACCATTTCTACAACATCTAGGTCAAGTCAGGTCAAACTTTTTTAGTAGCTGCTATTTCTTAGTAATTTTAACATATACATATAGGTCTGTGTAAATTAATCTAGGTTGATTTGTTTTTATTCTCATTGTAATTTATGAAATGAAAGAAATCACTGAAATATACAGTATGTGCTTATTTGTATGTATGCATGTGTGTGTGTGTGTGTGTGTGTGTGTGGACTAATGGACCGATGTTTCTTGCTTTGCAGCCATAATTCATCAGACAGGTATGCCAGCAGGGCTGTTTGCTGCTTTGGGAATCATACCAGCTGTAGCTATAATAGTGGTCCTTGTGTTTGTGTGCAGGTGGGTGTCTACGTGTTGGATTTGTTGTTTTAAATATACCCAATTTGTGAACTAAACCCTTATTTGTGTGTTTTTGTTTTTCTACAGAAGAGGGAAACGTATATCCACCACCGAGAACAGAAGTACAATGGTGGACAATAGACAGGTGTGTATATTGGTTAATGTCACTCCACCAGCGTATGCATCCATACTGTAGTCCACTGATAACATTATCTGTCTTTATTGCTGTGTCTGTAAACCCCTAGCCGGAAGACCCCAGTCCTGTGTATGAACAAGTTTCTGCAGTGCTGTTGACATCTGACCAAGAAGACAGAGTGGACTCACAAGGAGATCAAGAGGTCTCAGGAGGAGACAGAGTGGTCTCAGGAGAAGATCAAGAGGTCTCAGGAGGAGACAGAGTGGACTCAGGAGGTGATGAAAATGACGTCCAGTATGCCAGTGTCCAGTTCAAGGTCAAAAATAAGGACGCGGCTCAAGACTCTCCAGCTGTGCAGCCTCAAGAGAAGAAGGAAGAGGAAGAGGATGTTACGTATGCCTTGGTGAAGTTCCGTTCTCCCTCCCGTGAAGTCATCCAGTGAGTAAATGAGCATGGAGGTTAATATTCCGTTTTTCATCATGACCTCACCAGGCTGTTCACTGTGTAGTTATGTGCTCCAGCCACTGCCTGGTGTTACCAAATGTGTGTCACCAAAATACAGCAGGTAGTTCGCTATAGCTTTCATTGGTGAATGATGGCTGTGCTGGTGTTGGTGATTTTAAGGCTAGCCTGCAAGCTACTTGTTCTCTTTATGTTACAACCGCCATTGTTGATGGACTCTAAGCTAAAGATACTGTTAGCCAGCTAGATAACTAATGAAAATAACAATTATGCTTTCAGAGACGAGGATGATACTGCAATCTACAGCAATGTCAACAAACCCAGAAGCTGAACACAAAAGACTAAAGCGTGCCTGACCCCAAAAGGCTTGTAGCATCCTAAGATTTCAAGAAAAATTAAATTTTCTTGCTGTATTGAAAATCTGTTTTTGCATTATTATTATTATTATTATTATTAGTAGTAGTAGTTGTAGTAGTAGTAGTAGTATTTAGCTGTATGAAACCATTAGTCTTGAGTTTGTGGTTTACACAGTTTTCAACATTTTAATTTAATTCATTTTACCTTGTGCCTGAGTTGTATTTTACAAACTTGCTATGCTTCTTGTTGGCTATATATTGTTCAACTGACATACACAAAATACATGTGGTATTATATTTTTATAATGATGACATGTCGCCTGTGTGTGTGTGTGTGTGTGTGTGTGTGTGTGTGTGTGTGTGTGTCTGTGTGGTGTGTGTGTGTGTGTGTGTGTTTTGTTTGTTTATGTCATTATTTTGGTGTCCGACAAATTAATATATTGCATCATGGTCATGTGTGTAGAAGAGTTTTACTAAAAAGTACACAATAAACACAATATTTATATATATATTGTTTGATTGTTGTTTGTCTATTTATTTGCCCACAAAACTTATTTGCAATAAATGTATAAAAATACATTTTGCAACTTATTCTTATCTTTGAACGAGGTTATTTGCTGCCAACCCCAGAGTTAGATAAGAGCAGGGACGGACTGAGACTAAAAAAAGGCCCTGAACTTTCTTCTAAAAAGGCCCACTACCATTCACACACACACACACACACACACACACATTAGGTGTCTATCATGATACACTCTCACAATATAAATGCCAGTAAAAGTATCATATTCAAAATAGTCAGTCAGATTTTACAAAAATTATCATTATTGATTAAGGCTGGCGCACAGTATCACCAAGATGTGTATGGACCCAGGGTTAGAGCTATTGCAAATATGCGGTAGTTGTGGTAGCAAACGTCTAGACAAGTAGACAATGCAACTCTTTCTGTAATGTTTCCTCATCTATATCTATGAGACATATGGGCATGGCAATGTTATGAAACATGCAACATGCCACAAAGAATGCTGCAACTTTCTGAGGACTGTACTGTAATGTGCCACCTGACTTTAATATCCAAACATCTGAAGTGCATTTTCAGCAACCCAAATGTTCTTTCAACGACGGCGCATGCATTTGCGTGTTTTTGATTGAACGACAATTCCCACACTGTTGTTGGCATGATATAACATGTAATCAGCCATGCCTTTAATGGGTAGCCATTGTCCACTAACAGCCACCCCTCCAGAGGAGGTTCCCATCTGGAAGACTGCAGGAATTACAGAATTGGCCAGTATGATGTATAAAGAGGATATTTCATAGGATAGTCAGGCGCTTGCACTTTACATGCTGCATCACAAATCACCTGTATGTTTATTGAGTGGGTTCCCTTGCGGTTGATGTAGATCAGAGCATTCTGTGATGGGGCACGTAGTTGCACATGAGTCTATCTAATCTATTGCACCCAGCACACCAGGGAAGCCACTCTTCGCCTAGAACTCCTGTCTAACACGCTCCTGTCTGTCAGGTGTCATGGGAAATTGAATGTATTCACTAGCATGTCGGACTAGACCTGATGTAACTGCATGTATAGCTGAATTTATGGCAGATTGTGATATGCCTCCAGTTAAGTTTAGGGGATGTTGGAATGATCCACTAGCATAGAACTGCAGCATAGCAACAAGGAGAGCATATAGGGACAGGGTGCATTGGATCCCACAGCAACAGTGATGGCATAGGGACAGGGTGCATTGGTTCCCACAGCAACAGGGATGGTGTAAAGGGTTGCCTTAGCACACAACACTCTGGTCTTACATACATGCACGTCACACGCACAACACAACACAAAGATTCACAAACAGTTAATTAAATTAATTTATTTTCTTAGTATTTACATTTTATAAAATGTTACAAAGTAATAGCAAAGTTGTTTAAAAAGAAACGAATTGTTTTAAAACATTTTACCTTTCATTAGTTAATTTTCTTTCTGTCATTGTGAATACAATAAACCGAGATGTATCCAGACCACTAGAGGGCGCTCCCAGAGTGATGGGATTACGACGTGGGTAATGGCGTGATTGTAGAATAAACAGTCGTGAGAAGCCATTGACACGCGTTTTGTTGTACACTTTTCAATCCCATCACAGGTTGGTAAAAATGCAAGTTTTATGTCAAATAACTTGTAGGTTAAGGTACAAAAGATGTGTTTAGGAGTTTGTTTAAGTATGTGTTAGAAAAGATATGATGTAATGCACTTTCACACGGAGTTTGTTATTAAAGCCTTTACAGTGTCAATGCTGGATACTAGAGAGATGATTAGCTCTATACACGAGTGCACATAGGCTACACAAAACGTGCGTGCATATCGTGACAAAATTGATGTAATTATGAGATGCATGTTCAGTTGTGTTTATAAAGTGGTGACTGAATTGTAAAATACCTGATAGTGTTAAGAGATAATGGTCATTAGAAAGTATTTGGTTAACGTGAATGGGTTTATGTTATGAGATGCATTTAAGAACATTCTCTTACAGTAGAACAGGTTAAATATGAGTTCATGAAAGCTTCTAAGCTTCATAGTTAATGCTATGTGGATACTTCTTTATAGTTTAATGCTATGTGGATACTTATTCATAGTTTAATGCTAGGTGAATACAAATCTAATGTAATTTCTTTATTTTTTTTACTAAATCTGAAATGCAGTTCAAGTGTACGTAAAAGTTAATGACCCATGGTGCTATGGTTAATGATTTCATGTAGCTGAATGAATACGTCTGGAACAATGTGTGCATTTGAAAATCCACATGTCTTTGTAGAATAAACAGTCGTGAGAAGCCATTGACACGCGTTTTGTTGTACACTTTTCAATCCCATCACAGATTGGGATAAATGCTACAGAGCCACGCTCGCACCCGGGCGTGGTGGTAACATTTTGGGGGCTCGTCCGGGATCGGCGCCACCTGGTGGACGACGCTGATCAACAAAGAACTACAGGATCGTGACTTCTAGATGCAACGAGTTGAGCTGTAATATCCAGGTTCCAGACATGACAGAGCTACAGCAGCTGCTCGTCGACATCAAACGGCTGCTGTACCGACTGGCTGGTGCTGCTAACGTCGAGGTGCTCACCCGGCTGGCTAAAGAATGCCATGGGCTAGCGACAGGTGACTTGCCAGGTGCTGACGCGTCAGAGGTGGAACTCCTTGAATTCATGATCGACTTTGTGGGAAGTGATGCATTGAAGGACATGGAGGACCAGGGACTGTCTCACTTGTTGTCTCTTCGCGACCTCATCAACGAACTGCAGAAACCTGCCACGCCTGTGACTCCTGTGAACACGAACATTGTCACTCCGGTAACCACTGCACCAGTGCTACAGTCAAGGACTCCTACACCAGCACCGACCGCTGTTGTAGCGGACCAGGTATCGGGTTATGTGAAGTTGTCAGATGTTGCCACATTTCTGCCTCGCAGAGAGTTTAAAATTCATGGCGGTCAGCTATCTGACTCCGATTCAGACCTAAGTTTTAACAACATCTGTAAGCAGATAGATGAGGGTATTGCCCAAAGGTTCACTGAATCAGAGGTTATTAGAGCTGTGTTAAAGATCATTAAGCCAGGCACATTCAAGAACATGCTGATCACTAAAGATACATTGAGTGTAGCTGAATTGAAGCGTTTTTTACGAACACACTTAAAAGACCAAAGCAGTGCAGAACTGTTTCAGGAACTGAGCAGTACTAGACAGTTAGATAAAGAGACTCCCCAGCAGTTTGTCTATAGGTTAATGGGGTTGAGGGAGAGAGTGCTGCTTGCTACTCAGCAAACTGAGTCAGAATTTCAGTATGACAGTAAGCTTGTGCAGGGAGTATTCATTCACTCTCTCTATCAGGGATTTAATGAGAAGTGCACATATATTCGTACTGATATTCGTACCATGCTCTCAAGACCACATGTTACAGATGACACTATCTTAGAGATGATTACAAAATCTGTTAATGCTGAAACTGAGAGACAGAAACGTTTAGGGGGTACAACTAAGTCCAAAGTTGCTAGTGTTAGTGCCACATCAGCAGATAACAATGATGGACAGAGCAACAAATTCCAAGCCGAGGTGAAAGCAAACCGTGATGCCATCCATGACCTTACCGCTCAGGTGTCCGCTTTAGCCAGAAATTTAGAACGAATGGTGACACCTAGGGAAACGGTAGTGCAAAACCAACAACCCGAAACCTCACCCAGTCCAAAACCAGTTGTCAAGCTTGAAGCTAAGGGGAAATGCAAGCTCTGTTTGTCTCAGGGAAATGACCGCTGCACCCATTGTTTTAAGTGTGGACAGTCAGGCCACCGTGCTGTGGGTTGTCTTTCTCAAAACACTTGGACGGGAAACGACGTGAGGTCACAGGGACAGGGACCACCAGTGGCCAATAAATACAGTGGGTCCCAGGTTACAATGAACTGTCTCCAGAGTGAAAATGTGGGAACACCTGTCCAGACAAGTGGTAAAAAGGGACGAGTAGCTGGTTTGATTGGTAGCAAGTGTTTGTTCAATTGTCATCTCAATGGTGTTCAAGCTCAGGTGTTGCTAGACAGTGGAGCACAGGTTAGTGTCGTGGGAAGGTCTTGGGTTCAACAGATGCTACCAAGTGTTAACGTTCAATCCATAGAGAGCCTATTGACTGATCGTGAGCTTCATGTTACAGCAGCTAATGGAACAGAGATACCTTTTGACGGATGGGTTGACATTCTATTGGAGATTCGGAGTGGTAATGGGGTTAAAGTAGCAATTAATGTGCCAATGCTTGTAAGCCAGAGTTATGTGGATCATCCCCTGCTCGGTTTTAATGTAATTGAGGAAATTATCAAAGAAAGTGCAGAGACAGCAAACAGTGTCAGTTTATGTGATCTCCTGTCTGAGGCAATGAATGTACAGAGGAAAACTGCTGAATGTCTAGTCTCGACTGTCAAACAAGTACAGACAGTGCCAAGCATCGGTGTCGTAAGACTAGGTAAGATCGGAGTGAAGATTAACCGTGGTCAGCTAAAAGATGTGCGGTGTCGCATGAGGTCATTGCCTGAGGGAGGAACTGTAATGTTTGAACCATGTCTTGAAAGTACGATGCCTGAAGGTTTAGAGTTGTTTCCTGCATTGTTGAATGTTCCTCACGGTGCCTCCAAGATTGTGCCAGTGCCAGTATACAATGTTACACAGCACGATATCTACTTACCTCAGCGAACAGTATTGGGCACACTTGAGTCAGTAGCACATAGCAGGCCAGTAGACACTGGGCCAATGTTCCAGCAACATGTTAAGCAAAAGCAAGAACACAGTCAGTACTCAGCCAATGTATGTGCTACCAATACAGAGAGTGTGTTGAAGAACAATACAAAGAAATGGCACCCACCCGTAGATGTAAGTCACCTGCCAAGGCCTCAACAAGATATAGTCAGGCGCATGCTCTTTGAGGAATCCGATGTCTTCACCGAAGAGGATGGTGACATTGGTTGCATTCCAAGCTTGAGATTGAAAATCAACTTGTCAGACAATCACCCGGTGCAGAGGAGCTACAATTCAATCCCCAAACCTTTGCTTCGAGAAGTGAAGGATTATGTGCAAAAGTTATTGGCTAGGGGTTGGATAAGAAAGTCTGTGTCTGCATACTCATCCCCAGTAGTGTGTGTCCGCAAGAAAGACAGTAGTCTACGCTTGTGTGTTGATTTTAGAGATCTGAATCGCAAGACCATACCTGACAGACATCCATTACCTCGAATACAGGACCTTTTAGACAGCTTAGGAGGCAACTCATGGTTCTCTATTTTAGACCAGGGGAGCGCATACCACCAGGGGTTTGTCAGTGAGGAGTCTAGGCACTTAACAGCATTTAGTACACCCTGGGGGTTGTATGAATGGGTCCGCATCCCATTTGGTTTAACAAACGCTCCAGCTGCTTTTCAAAGGTGCATGGAGGAGGTGTTAGAAGGCATTAGAGACGAAACCTGCGTGCCGTACTTAGACGATGTACTTTGCTACTCAAAGACTTTTGAAGAACATGTGAATGACTTGAGACAGGTGTTGAGTCGCATGAGGGAACATGGCATTAAGCTGCGTCCAAAGAAGTGTGAGATCGAAAAACAGGTCAGGTACATTGGACGTCTAGTGTCAGGAGAAGGAATTCAGATGGATCCCAAGGATGTGGAGGCTGTGAGGGCATTAAAAGAAAGAAAACCATGCACTGTCGGAGACGTGCGGAAACTTCTTGGCTTTTTGAGCTACTACAGGTCCTTCATTCAAGACTTTTCTCGACTTGCTAGACCTTTGTTTGAATTGCTCAGCTCAACTCAAACCAGTGTACAAGGCACACCACTACAGGCTAGAAGAGCTAATAGTCAGTCAAAACAAAAACAAAATGGTCAACTTCACTCCAGAACACCCATTACCTGGACTGCAGCGCATCAGGAAGTAGTTTCAAAGTTCATTGACCTGCTCACAAATCCACCTATTCTTGGTTTTCCCAACTTTGACTTACCATTTGTGTTACACACGGATGCGTCAAATGAAGGATTAGGAGCTGTGCTTTACCAGCGTCAGAACAATAAGCTGCGTGTTATTGGGTATGGGTCCCGCACATTAAGTCCAGCTGAACGAAATTACCATCTGCATTCTGGCAAACTGGAATTTTTGGCTCTTAAGTGGGCGATCTGTGACAAGTTTCGTGATTACCTTTACTACGCGCCAACATTCACAGTCTACACGGATAACAATCCGTTAACGTATGTCCTCAGTACTGCGCGACTGAATGCTGTGGGACACAGATGGGTTGGTGAATTAGCCGATTTTCATTTCGACCTCAAATACCGGCCGGGAAAGCTGAACACAGATGCAGATACCCTGTCTAGATATCCAGTGAAGTTGCAAGATCATCTAGATGAGCACACAGAGACAGTGTCCCCAGAGACTGTGTCAGCAGTTTGGCAGGGGAGCAAGGCTGTTATGAACAATGATGTGGCCTGGGTAGCGGCACTTCAGCTTAACAGTAAGGACCATGATGTAGATGTGTCAATAGAGAATGTTGCCACGATCACACCGCAAGATATTAAAGCAGCACAACAAGAAGACCCAGCAATTAAAGATGTGATACTGCGGAAACAGAGGGGATGGATTCCGAATGACAAGGACAAAGAACAAATGACACCAGAAGTAAGAAGGCTGTTATATGAGTGGAATAAATTGAGTGTGGAAGATGGGATACTTTACCGGACTAGTGGACAATACAAGCAGTTGGTTCTCCCTGGAAAGCTGAAGGCAGAGGTGCTAAAGAATCTGCATAATGAGATGGGACATGTAGGTGCAGATAAGGTCATCCATCTGGCACGTGAGCGATTCTACTGGCCCTTTATGCAGAGGGAAATAGAGGACTACGTGACCAAGAGGTGCACCTGCATACAGCAAAAGCATCCTGCTGCTCATCAGAAAGCTCCCATGGGCTCGATCACCTCCAGTGCTCCATTCGAGTTAGTCTGTGTAGATTATATGCACTTAGAGACAAGTAAGGGGGGTTATGAGTATATCCTTGTCCTCGTCGACCACTTCACACGCTTTGTCCAAGCATACCCAACGAAGAATAAATCTGGGAAAACAGCAGCAGAAAAGATCTTTCAAGATTTCATTCCTCGTTTTGGCTATCCGGAGAAGCTCCACCACGACCAAGGTCGTGAGTTTGAAAATAACCTTTTCCGAAGATTACAACAACTATCCGGAATTTCTCACTCACGAACCACCCCATATCACCCGCAGGGGAATCCGGTGGAAAGGGTGAATAGGACGCTTCTTCAGATGTTGCGAACTCTGCATGAAGAAAAAAAGAATGACTGGAAGGAACACCTGCCTCAAATCGTGCACGCCTACAACTGCACTAGGCATGAAGCCACTGGCTATTCCCCATTTTTTCTTCTTTATGGGAGAGCACCGAGACTGCCAATTGACTTGTTGTTCGGCCGCAAAGCTGATACAGAGGCATCTGACCGCAAGAGTTTTGCTGAAAAGTGGGCTACCCGAATGCGAGAAGCTTACCAAATCGCAGCTCAAAACAGTCAGAAGTCTTCAGCCAAGGGTAAGAAGCACTACGACAAGACATTGAGAGGCTCTACACTCCAAGCAGGCGACAGAGTTCTCGTAAGGAACCTCTCTGAAAGAGGAGGTCCAGGGAAACTACGCGCTTATTGGGAGAAGATGGTGCACCGTGTTGTGGAACGGATTGGAGATGGACCAGTTTATAAAGTGCAGCCAGAAACAGGAAGCAAGTCTCTCCGGGTACTGCATCGCAATCTCCTGTTACCAGTCAATGATCTGCCCCTTGAGAGTGAACTTTCTGAACAAAGATTGCCTGCAAAAGAAAGACACAAGAGACAGCCAGTTCGAGACACTGCAGAACCTGGGACAGACAGTTCAGATGAGGAAGATCTCACTTACGGTCCAGGCCCCTTGGATGAAGTGCCATATTACAGTCTCAGAAGAGGGCCATTCCACGGTGACAGATTGCCTCAAGCTCCAGTTGTTCGACCAGTGCTTCGCCCAACTGCCAGTGAGTTTTGTCCCACTACGACTTCCCAAGAACAGCCAACATCAGAGAGTGATGAACTTGACAGACCAGATCATGAAGTAGTGCCTGCTGTAAAGGACTTGGAGATAGATGAAGCGGAAAAAGCATCCAATAAAGGAAGACAAGAAGAGACTGATGGAGACGATGATGTAGATCAAAGAGAGAGAGTGAGAAGATCAAGTAGGGTCGTGCGACCAAAGGAAATGTTGACATACGACAACCTAGGCCAACCAGTATACAGACCATGTAGGGCTGAAGCCAATGCTCTTATGTCCGCTCCTGACTACCCTTTCCCTGTGGTACATGGTTGCACACCATACTATATCCCGCCAATGTATTGTGCTTATAGTGTACCGCCCCAGCATCCCGGTAATAACTACAGTTACTATAGTTATTGAGGGTAAGAGTAGGGAAGCATGTCGAATTTAGAAACCAGTAGACAAAAAGTAGCGGAATAGAGAGAAAACTGTCGGGAGACAGCTTTTAAGTGGGGGAGAGTGTAAAGGGTTGCCTTAGCACACAACACTCTGGTCTTACATACATGCACGTCACACGCACAACACAACACAAAGATTCACAAACAGTTAATTAAATTAATTTATTTTCTTAGTATTTACATTTTATAAAATGTTACAAAGTAATAGCAAAGTTGTTTAAAAAGAAACGAATTGTTTTAAAACATTTTACCTTTCATTAGTTAATTTTCTTTCTGTCATTGTGAATACAATAAACCGAAATGTATCCAGACCACTAGAGGGCGCTCCCAGAGTGATGGGATTACGACGTGGGTAATGGCGTGATTGTAGAATAAACAGTCGTGAGAAGCCATTGACACGCGTTTTGTTGTACACTTTTCAATCCCATCACAGGTTGGTAAAAATGCAAGTTTTATGTCAAATAACTTGTAGGTTAAGGTACAAAAGATGTGTTTAGGAGTTTGTTTAAGTATGTGTTAGAAAAGATATGATGTAATGCACTTTCACACGGAGTTTGTTATTAAAGCCTTTACAGTGTCAATGCTGGATACTAGAGAGATGATTAGCTCTATACACGAGTGCACATAGGCTACACAAAACGTGCGTGCATATCGTGACAAAATTGATGTAATTATGAGATGCATGTTCAGTTGTGTTTATAAAGTGGTGACTGAATTGTAAAATACCTGATAGTGTTAAGAGATAATGGTCATTAGAAAGTATTTGGTTAACGTGAATGGGTTTATGTTATGAGATGCATTTAAGAACATTCTCTTAGAACAGGTTAAATATGAGTTCATGAAAGCTTCTAAGCTTCATAGTTAATGCTATGTAGATACTTCTTTATAGTTTAATGCTATGTGGATACTTATTCATAGTTTAATGCTAGGTGAATACAAATCTAATGTAATTTCTTTATTTTTTTTACTAAATCTGAAATGCAGTTCAAGTGTACGTAAAAGTTAATGACCCATGGTGCTATGGTTAATGATTTCATGTAGCTGAATGAATACGTCTGGAACAATGTGTGCATTTGAAAATCCACATGTCTTTGTAGAATAAACAGTCGTGAGAAGCCATTGACACGCGTTTTGTTGTACACTTTTCAATCCCATCACAGATTGGGATAAATGCTACAGAGCCACGCTCGCACCCGGGCGTGGTGGTAACAATGGCATAGGGACAGGGTGAAATGCATTGGTTCCCACAGCAACAGGGATGGCATAGGGACAGGGTGAAATGCATTGGTTAAAAAATACAAAAAACGTGCACATCCAGATCCAAACTGGACCCAGGTGCTGGACCCAAAAATTTCAGTAATAAAAAATGATGTTAGTCCGCACACTGAAAACTCCTTATAAAAAAGATTTAATCACCACATGTGACGTTTCGGGCTGAATGCCCTTCTTCAGACATGAAGACAGCAAGAAGACAAGGCACATATATACACACACCAATCAACAAATCACCTGTTACAGGTTATTATCTTAAAGTGCAAAGCGTCCATTAAAGTGCAAAGTGTCCATTAAAGTGCAAGTGCAAACAAAGTTGTGGCGATCAAACCTGACCCCCTATGATAAAGTAATGTAATGAAAACATGGCAGCTACATACGGAAGATGGTCAGCGTCTATAAATAACAGCCCAGGTAGCGCTGTCTCCGCCTCTCTCGTTTCCCTCTACCGGTGTTTCGTCTGCTGTGTGTTTGGTTCGCTGGTGTTGCCCTGCGTAGGCTGAACGTGACGACAGGTAGAGTGTTTTGCCTTGTGAGAGCGGCCTGGTTGGTCCTTGTCTCGGACGCTCCGTGAGTATTGCCTAGCCTCAAAGAACTGTCTTTCCATTGTTCGGCAGGTTGATAACTCCACCGAGTAGTTCAGAGTTTTGTGTGTGTTTGGTCTAGTCCAAACCGAGCTCCGTGATCACTTTGCAATAACGAACTGTTTTATCATTGTTCAGCAAGCGATCACGGCAGCAAAGTTGTTGTTCCTGGCCTGTCGGCCTGTCTTGCCCCATTCGTTCCGTGATCTCCTTGCGCTGTAACTGTCTTATCATTGTTTGCAGGAGTCACGCAACGTGGGTAAGCTAGTTTTGTGCGAGTTGTTTGGTCCTTTGGTGTGCACTCCATTCGCTCCGTGATCTCCTTGCATTAGAACTGTTTTACCATTGTTTGCAGGAGACACGCGACAGTAGCGAGGTTGTAGCAGCTGGCCCACTTCTCTGTGTTGTCCTGTGCTCTTTAAAAGCGCTCTTGTTGTTTAGTCGTGAGCGGCGCGACTTTAAGTTGAATATAGATTACATAGGCTACTGGGGAGGGTTTCCTTAGGGGTTTTCCTGGGGATTATTATTTTGTCTTTTGGGGATATTTTTATTTCTACATTTTCCTTTCCTCCGGCGCCGGCCTGCCTTTATTGTAATCTAATCTAAACTGTAAACTGAAAGCAATCACGTTTGTGCTCTAGTTTTGGAGAGCTCTTCTTTTGTTAAGTGATTTTGCTATTTAATGTTATTTTGTTTATTGGTTTATCCACACTGGGAGCTTTGAAGCAGTCGGCTATGTTGTAGTAGCCAATTAGTTATAGCCTGTTTAACCTGTTTGAATTTATTGTGGCCTTAGGCCGAAGAGGTCTTTTTTGACCGAAGATACTTTTCGTTTTTGGACCTTTTTGCGTCTTGCCTTTTTGCATTTTTTGTCGAGGCTACCGCCTACCGCCTCCTAGTGGCCTGACCTAAAAATAGGCTGAATGGACTGCTGCTGCTGTTGTGATTTGTTTGCTTGTGTGGTGTTCATGTGTGTCCTGAACAATATATTCCACTTTTGAACACACCTGTTTGCATTTCTTGAAGTCTTTTAGTTAGAGTTAAAATCATTTAATGTTTGTGGTGCTTTATAAAGCCATTTAGTTATTATTTCTTAACTTTCGTTTATCTTCACTCTGTCTGAGTGGTGGTGGATAAATCCACCTGGCGCCCAACCGTTACGCTACCCCACTACCGCCACAAAGTCACATGACAATACTGTGTACTGTACATAGTGCCCCAGACAATCTTAAAGTGGTGATAAACTGCAGGCACAGTTAAGCAAAAAATCCACAGCTTATATCACAGTAACATGACCTAGTTTCAGAAGTCACAGTAACATGGCATCTTAACAGAGTAATGATAAAATACAAGTCCAGAAGAGCAAAAAACAAGCAAACAGGCCACAGCTTATACATCACAGTGATGTGACCTAACTTAGGAAATCACAGTAACATGGTCTAGCTTGAGAGAGCAATGATCTGATACAGTTAGACACAATCAATGACATACAAACAATAAAGTACAGAGAGCCTCTAATAAATATTAGGCCTGGTTGAGCCTACAAAAAAGGTTGCAGATCAAATTCCTCATTCATTCCTTTGGGGGCTAGAGTGTCAAGCGTATATCTCCAGAAGGCCTCCCTCTTTAGTAGTAACGTATTGATGTCACCCCCCCTAGTGGGTGATTTGACTACTTCGATCCCCCAGTAGCGAAGTGTGGACAGATTGTGGGAGTTGAGGCTGAAATGAACTGCTACAGGGCTTTTGGAGTCATGATTTCTTATGTTGGATCTATGTTCAGATATTCTGATTTTCAATGGCCGAGTGGTCTTGCCAATATAGGCAAGACCACACAGACATTTGAGCATGTAAATGACATTCCGTGTGGTGCAAGTGATGATGTCTTTGATAGCAAAAGACTTCCCTGTATGAGGATGGCTGAAACAGTTCATTTTGTGTGTGAAATTGCATTGTGTGCATCAGCCACATCTATAATTCCCGGGGGGCGCTGCTTGTAAGAAGTTGGTTGGAGTTACTGGTGGAAGATGGGCCCTCACCAGAGAATTACGCAAGTTGGGTGGTCTTTTGAAAACTACCCGCGGGGCAGAAGTGAAAACTTTTAATCCTGGATCAGATTCAATGATATGCCAGTACCTGTTGATGATGGATTGAATCTCTTTTTCAATGGGGGAATATTGCACAATACAATTTACTTGAGGTCTTGTTTTTTGTTCTCTACTACGTTGAAGACATTCTGCTTGAGAAACAGAATCAAAACGACTGCGTGCGTCTTTGATCCAGTCTAATTTGTATAGTCTCTGTGCAAACCGCTTCTCCAACTCCGCAGCTTGTGTCATATAGTCCTCATCAGTACTACAGATGCGGCGAATACGATTAAATTGAGAAATCGGAAGGGCCCTCTTAAGAGCAGTCGGGTGGAAAGACTGGCTGTGTAGAATAGAGTTTCTGTCTGTACTCTTCCTATACAAATTAGAGCCAAGTGTGGTCCCATCTCTGTATATTAAAATATCCAAGAAATTCATTTTTTGTGTGCTGTGTTCCATGGTAAATCGAAGTTGTTGGGTATTTGTGTTAATGAACTGATGAAATTGTCCTAGTTCAACTTCCGACCCTTTCCACACAAAGAATATGTCATCGATGTACCTCTTCCAATGTGAGATGTTATGCAAAAATGGATTACGTTGTTCGTTGAAGACTGTTTGGTGTTCAAAAAATCCACAGTAGAGGGAAGAGAAACTGGGGGCCATTTTGGCACCCATACTTGTGCCCGATACCTGGAGGTAATAATCAGAACCAAAGAGAAAAAAATTAGATGTCAACACAATCTCAAGCAGGTCCAATATGCATTTTGTGCTAGGGGTACAGTCTGTTCATTGATTGAGAAAGTGTTCTGATGCCTGTAGGCCCCCCTCAAACGGTACATTGGTATACAATGATTCTATGTCCATGGTAACCAACTGACATGGCTCATCTGTTAATTCTATTGTTTTTATCAATTTGAGAAATTCCATGGAGTCTTTCACATAGGAAGGTAAGTGCATTACTAATGGCTGAAGGAAGTGGTCCACAAAAGCTGATACATTTTCTGTCAAAGATCCGATCGCTGCGACAATGGGTCGACCAGGCAGTACATCTGTGAACTTCTTATGAATCTTTGGTAAAGTATACAGAACAGGTGTGACTGGGGAGTTGACAGTCATAAAGTCAAATTCAGATTTTGAAATTTCCCCTGACTCCAGGAAGCCCTCTAGTTTATTTCTTATCCGTTGTTTAAATTCCTGTGTGGGATTATGATTCAGCTGTCTGTAAAAGGTAGTATTGCTCAATTGTCTTTGGATTTCGCCATCATAAGCTGAGCGGTCCATTACAACTATAGCGCCCCCTTTGTCCGCGCTTTGAATCACTAGACTCTTATCTTTTTTAAGCGTATCAAGTTCTGTTCTTTGCTCTTTGGTTAGGTTATTAGCCACTTTATATTCGCGTTGTTATTAGCACTGAAAAATTCTTTAAGTCGAAGATTTCGAAAGAATTTATGTAAATCCACAATAGTGTCAAAGTCTCGACATTGTGTCGTAGGCACAAAAGAGAGGCCTTTGCTTAAAGCGCTCAGACAGACTTCGGACAGTGGTTTAGTGGAAAGATTAATCACATTGTGTACCTGGTCGGTGTCCGACGGGTCCAATATGGGTCTCTGGGAATGGGAGCTCTTCACTCGGCCATTGAAAATCAGAATATATGATCATAGATCCAACATAAGAAATCATGACTCCAAAAGCCCTGTAGCAGTTCATTTCACCCTCAACTCCCACAATCTGTCCACACTTCGCTACTGGGGGATCGAAGTAGTCAAATCACCCACTAGGGGGGGTGACATCAATACGTTACTACTAAAGAGGGAGGCCTTCTGGAGATATACGCTTGACACTCTAGCCCCCAAAGGAATGAATGAGGAATTTGATCTGCGACCTTTTTTGAAGGCTCAACCAGGCCTAATATTTATTAGAGGCTCTCTGTACTTTATTGTTTGTATGTCATTGATTGTGTCTAACTGTATCAGATCATTGCTCTCTCAAGCTAGACCATGTTACTGTGATTTCCTAAGCTAGGTCACATCACTGTGATGTATAAGCTGTGGCCTGTTTGCTTGTTTTTTGCTCTTCTGGACTTGTATTTTATCATTACTCTGTTAAGATGCCATGTTACTGTGACTTCTGAAACTAGGTCATGTTACTGTGATATAAGCTGTGGATTTTTTGCTTAACTGTGCCTGCAGTTTATCACCACTTTAAGATTGTCTGGGGCACTATGTACAGTACACAGTATTGTCATGTGACTTTGTTTGCACTTGCAGTTTAATGGACACTTTGCACTTTAATGGACGCTTTGCACTTTAAGATAATAACCTGTAACAGGTGATTTGTCAGGTGATTTGTTGATTGGTGTGTGTATATATGTGCCTTGTCTTCTTGCTGTCTTCATGTCTGAAGAAGGGCATTCAGCCCGAAACGTCACATGTGGTGATGAAATGCATTGGTTCCCAGCTCATCAGCCAGGAGATCTTCACTTAGGGACAGCTAAGTGGGACAGATAAGTGTTTCTCGGCCATTTGGCTGCGCAATCGAGCAAACACAGCAATATTTAACAGAAGAGTTCAATAGTGATGTTTTTATGAACTTACACTGTCTTGTCTGGTGTAGCCTAAAGTCAGTCCGTCAGTGTTGATTCCTGAATTTCTGTATTTCCTGGTTCTTGACAGACACCCCCGACATGGGCAGGTTGATTTTAAGACCTACGCGTCTTGCTTCTATTGGTGAAGTGCCTACTCAATTTGATCCGTCGTTACCAATTTGCAAATGATGGCGAATAACTCATTGTGAGATGTATTTCCTAATATCTTTATTATAATTATGTTTCCCATTGTAATTGTGTAATTTGTAATGTTTTGCATGGATGTGCGGTGCACTGGTGCGAGTTCCTGTGGATGAGAGAAGCAGGATATATGCTGTCGGGCACCCGCCCATATCACTGTTGATCATAATTAAAATAACATAAACAACTCAGCGCACATTTCTGAGGTATCTCTTGGTCAGTGGCGTAATGATTTTTAGAGGGTGTATGATAGTGATTTTTGGATCATGTGCCAGACTACACCTTTTGCAACACCCCTGGGTGCAAGGTTTAACAAAAGTGCAGCGCATGGCACCAAATCCGCCACTGACTGGATGTAAGATAAGAATACGTTTTGTGTTGCGCCACTTTGTGCCGGTGCACGATAGAGCCCTTGTGGTTTCTGACAGAAATTACGTTTTGTGCAACATGTTTGAGCACAACCACACAGTCTTTTTTGGTGACACTGAACAGACACTGCGACCTTTCCATTGTCCCTTGTGCCTGTGTGACACAGAGCTACTTGGCTGATAAAGTAGGCCTAGGCTATTTTGAGCCAGGCCGACGGCCGTTGGATGGACGGCCGTTCTGGCCTTTTCCAGAATGTCCAGATTAAAAGGATACATACCCTTCTTTTGTCACTGCCATAATGCCTAAAGTTACCCTTTGTCATGATGAATTGACATGAAATGGAAGTATCAGCTGCTTAGTAAATAGCTGGCTGCATCTAATATAAAAGGGGATGAACTCAAAAAAATGTTAAAGTGAAAGTCTTACTGTGAGACAGACTGCAACCAGAATTAACTCAAGTCACACTCTGACTCATATCAAGAGAGGAACAACCCAAGTTTCAGTGCAAATTCACATTTTCAGCTCAGTCTATTCAAGGGTTGATGAACCCATTGAGCATTACAGTAATAGCACACAAGTTTCCGAAGCACCAAAAACAGTTGATATTTCCAGGTCAGCAAGTATCTTATATGCATGTATGTGCAGTATGTAGACATGCATGTATTTATGTATGTGCAGTATGTAGAAATGTATGTATTTATGTATGTATGTATGTATGTGCAGTATGTAGACATGCATGTATTTATGTATGTGCAGTATGTAGAAATGTATGTATTTATGTATGTGTGCAGTATGTAGAAATGTACTGTATTTATGTATGTGCAGTATGTAGAAATGTATGTATTTATGTATGTGCAGTATGTAGAAATGTATGTATTTACGTATGTGTAGTATATATGTTTGATGTATGTACATACTGTATGTGTGCACACTTTCCTCATATCCATTGGTCTCTATGTATGTATGTATGTATGTATGTATGTATGTACTGAATGTGTGCAGGAAAACACCCTTTTTCCATTAGAAAAACAGCTACAGTAAAGTATGATCTGATGGCAGGGGTGCTGTTAAAAATGTTGGGTTTTATGAAAGAAAATAAATTTGGGCCCTCGTAAATGCTAGGGCGGTCTGGGGGCATGTCCCACTCAGCAGAAAAAAAAAGAAAAAGCACCCCTTAAATGATGATTAGCGTAACACCACACACGTTTCTAAAGTGCTAAGAAGTGCTCTGCATGTCTTCTTGCTAAGTAGCTGACATTTCTATTTCAGTAAGTGTCTGTGGGGTCTGCCCTGACACTCTCACTGCCCTGATACTCTCACTATGTGATTATGCCCTGCGCTTAGCAAGGCGTGTGTGAACAGCTTATAAGTGTACTTCATATGTACATTGTATGCATGCATGTACATATGTGCAGTATGTATGTATGCATGTATGTATGTATGTATGTATGTATGTTTGTATATGTATGTACAAAGTATATACTGTATGCTTAATTTATGTAGTGGGGTGAATAGTGCTAGACAGAGACAGAACAGACCCCTACTGAGACTGCAATGCAGGGAGGGCTCTGCCATTTACGCACACTGTATGTGTGCACACTGTTTCATGTGTCTTGGCCTCTATGTATGTATGTATGTACTGTATGTATGTATATTTTGTTGGTTGTCTAGTGGTTAGGATTCTAGGCTTCCAAACGGAACACCAGAACATTACGAGTTCAATCCCAGCGGCTACCACCATTGTGGCTTTGAGGTGCTTAACCCGGAGTTGCTCCTTGTCCCTGTAATTAGTTCACTGTAAGTTGCTCTAAATAAGTACATCATCTAAATCAGGGGTTCTCAATGTTTTTGGTTCCATGGACCCATTTTGGGGGAGAAAAGTTTCCGAGGACCCCCTCATAACCGTAACAATTAAGCATGCCATTTGTATTCTCTGCAGTTGTGGCCAGGTCCACTATCCCATGTTTTTTGGCAGATGTGCAACTTCGTCTTTTGTCAGTTTTGGTTTTTCTGTCACTTGACAACATGGACTGACTCAAACATTTCTACATATTCATCAGCTAGCTGGCTGATGCCAGCTAAGCCAAGCTAAGCAGTAGTAGGAATGGTTCTTCATGACCTAAGTGAAGTTAATTGTGGGTAAGAGCAAATAGACACAATTTGCTTGTTTTATGGGTGAAAAGGGGCATCATCTGTAGACATCATCTGTTTTAAAATGATAAAACTCAACTTTATAATTTCAAGTAAATTATTTTGCGGACCCCCTGGCTATGTGTTGCGGACCCCAAGTTCTCCCACTGATCTAAATAACAGTTAACGAAATGTAAATAAATAACAGTTAACGAAATGTAAATAATGTATATATGTATGTCACCCCTGAATGGCTGGCCTGCAGAACTGAGGAGGCTGTTGTATGTCTGGGCTCTGTGCACAATGTGTAAAGCCCCCACCCTCGTCGCGTTACGAGTCGATGGCAGCGCACCAGGCACAGCTGAGAAAAAGAGGAAACACTTTAGATTCGGCCCTTTTTAAACACCTCCCTTCGCTGGCCTCGACCACAACTTTAAATCTTCACACCCAACAGCATCAACCCCAGCCGTGCACGTGTGTTCCCTCTGGGAAAGCAGAAGTGGCTCCTCTAGTGCTGGTAAGTACACACTTCAACATACATGCATTTGGATAATAGTCAGCTTTTTTGGTGTGTTTTTTTTTGTGCTTTTTTGTTGTTGAGACACAATGAACTACTTTAACATCAGCTATCACATGACGTGACACATGATGGTAAAAGAGGGAAAGAAATAGTGATCTTAGTGTAGTTTTTATCTACACAGATCTACACTTTTTACTCTGAGTGTTCACACAGCTGTTTATTTCCATTCCCTTCTCTCATTGTCTTTCTCTATATTTGATTTTTTTTTCATATACAGTACATTTATTAGGTTCTATAATCATGCAGGGATCTGTCATCATGCACGTCGTCTACCTGGTATCCATGATATTCTTTTCAGGTATGAAAGCTGTCATCCTAATTATATGTAATGCATGACCTATCAGAAGTGCACTCCGTTGATTTAAAAATTTCCCTCGAGAAAAAAAATGAAATTGCTGTCCTCTTGCTTTGAATGATTGAGTGAAAAACATATCCAGTGAAGAGAAATTAATAGTTTGACCAGACCTAACTGTTGCATTAAACGCTACTACAAGCAACAATAGAAAGTTACATGTGTCATGAGTTTCCTTCCTTTGATGTTGTTTCTGATATTAAATATTTACTCTGATGACCCCAGGCGTTTGGAGTCAGGCCCTTTACAAGGTGACCTACCCCTCCAAGAGTGTCTGTGCTTTAAAGGACTCCTCAGTAGTCCTTCCCTGCTCTTACTACCCCGGACCTTACGGCATCCACACAGGCCACTGGTACAGAGAGAAGGTCCTTAATGGGGACCCAAAGGATCTGAGAGAAGAGCCAGAGAACAGAAACAGGGTGTGGATCCTTTATTCTGAGAATGTCTGTAATCTTTACATATATCCTCTGAAAGAGAGTGACTCCGGGGTTTACTACTATGGATTTAAAGCAAGGACATCATCATATAGCCAGATAACATCATGGATTCATGGCTCGCCTGGAATTAATGTCACTGTCTTGAAAGGTGAGAAAAAAACATCTTTTTGAATGAGACGGCATTTGTCCAAGGAATTAATTATTCACAGCTGTGCATGCTTTCCCCTCAGATGTTCAGCTGAAGGTGGATCCTACCTCAGTCACGCAAAGGTGGATTAAGTTAACCTGTGCCACCTCCTGTAGGCTGGACACTGCTATCTACCAATGGTACAGGAATGAAAAATATCTATATGCCACTCAGGAGACTTCCATAGACTCAACCAGTGGCTCTAAGAGTGAGGGTAGTTACCGGTGTGTGGTCCGAGCTGGTGGCTATAGCCTGACATCTTCTGATGTGTGTGAGTGTTGCTTTTTCTTGCTGTTTAGTCTTGAACATTTGTAATAGAGCAGTTTTGAAATATGTACAATAGCCTACATACCAAGGGGAAGATTTGTATGATAATACATTTTCATAACAGAATAAGGGATTTGTCTCAAGTCTCTTAGTACTGACATCTATAGTATCACAGATGTGAAAAAGCCATTCCGTCTTGCAAATATGATCAGTCTAAAGTACACTGTCTATGGTAGATTGAACCTTTGCATTAGTCTCTATATTTATCTGATGGTGCTTCAGGTGTTTCTGGTCCAGACTGCTGGGGTGTGACCTACCGCAGTGGGTCAGTCTGTGGCTTAAAGGGCTCATCAGTGGTCATGTCCTGCTCTTACAAATATCCTGGAGGGCATCAGTTCGAACGAGGACACTGGCACCGAAAAGTCAGTCGTTCGGGCGGAGAGCCAGGTGACCTGAGCCTGAATCCCCTCTTCAGAGATCGAGTCGAGATCAGTGCAGATCGAGGTAACTGCAGCCTGGCGATACAGGATCTGAAAGAGAGCGACTCAGGGGAGTACTTGTACACTTTTAGAACCGCCTCCTCAGAATGGATAGCAGCCAAAACTGGAGTCTGGTTATCAGTCACAGGTGATCATACATGTCTCACATAGAGCCGGAGTGTGTACAGGCTTGTTGTCATGAATTTGTGAGAAAAAAAACAAATATGTTATTCAATCTGTTTTCTTTTCTCGTTGTAGACCTGCAGTTGACGGTTAATCCAGATACAGTAAGAAGATATTGGATACAAGTGACGTGTAACACCTCATGCAGAGGGAGCTCTCAGCTTTATTACTACTGGTACAGAAATGGCCAACTTTTAGAGGATAACCATAGACAGGACATCTATCTTTCCCAAAATTCTAAACATTGGGAGGGACATTACTCTTGTTCAATACAAGGCTATGCAAATCATCGTTCCCCAGATGTGTGTAAGTTTAAAACAAACAAACAAACAAACAAATAAACAAATAAATAAATAAAAAATGAACACTACTGCACAAAACATAGGCCTATGCTTATTTCTTAGTTAAGATTAGGCATAGTAAAATGTGAAATGTTTTGTGTAGGCCTACATACAGAAACTGAAATACTTTATGTATGGATTTGCCTAATGTGTCAGAACAACTTATGAAGTGAATTGCAAGTTCATTAAACTTAGCAAAAAAAGTATATTTTACAAACAATGTGTTATAATGATTGTTATGAGTATTGTCATTAGTTCTATTATAAGAGTAGAGTCTGCACTCACATGAAGTGGAATTTAGATTTGGAATTTGAGATTTTTACTGTCCAAAGATTTTTCTGTAAATATCTCTTTCAGGCATCCTTGATCAGGCGTGCTGGGATGTCACTTATGCTTCTGAGGCCATCTGTGCCTTAAAGGGGTCCACAGTGGATATCACCTGCCATTACAAATACCCAGCTGGCCACATCCCTACGAGTCTATTTTGGTTTTATGATCAAGAGCCAAACTCTGAGCCTGCGGACCTGAGTCTGACCCACATGTATGAGCGCCGTGTGGGGTACTGGGGGAACAACAGCGTCCACATGCTGAGACTGGCCAATCTGACCGAGGCAGACGCTAGAGAATACTTCTTCAGATTTGTGACCGAAAAAGGAGAGAAGTTAAGTGGAAGACCTGGTGTCATGCTTTCAGTCACAAGTAATGTATAGCATATATCTCATAACATTTTTAAAATTAACCCTTTAACATTTTGTAAAATTAACTCTCTAAAAGCATATTGACATAGTATGACATTATTATTGACAGTGTTGACATTATAGTGTGTGGAATTAAAAGGCTTTGTTTGTCAAATAATCGGAATCTAATTAAGTGATCTAGATTTCAGCGACAGGAAACATCCAGTTTACAGCTTGTTCATTTCTAAAATGGTGACCCATGCCAGACTGGGTGACGGTGAGGTGAGATTACTCAGATCTACTCTCACTTCCTCAGGCCTGCGAGTCAACGTGACTCCAGCTATGGTGACGGAGGGTGACACGGTGACACTGACCTGCAGCACCACCTGCACTCTGACTAACGACTTCACCTTCACCTGGTTCAAGAACTCACGACCGGTGCCCACCAAATACTACACCAACAAAAATTACATGTACCTGAATCCAGTGAACAGTAGTGACTCCGGCCTCTACACCTGTGCAGTTAGAGGAGAAGAGAGTTCTCCTTCCACAGCTGAGACGCTCAATGTCAGATGTAAGTAGACCTGTCTCAACTGATCTATACTCTAGAAATAGAATTGGTTCTTCAGAGTGATGCAATAGAACCTTTTGGAGTGTTTCAAAGAACCCTCAAGGCTGTAGTGACATGGCGACTTTGACACATAATACTTAGACATCAATTTTACTTTATATGATGCATAAATTGATTTTGGTCACTACACTCACCACAACCTGGTGCCTACACACACACTCACACGCGTGTGCACACACACACACACATGCACACAGACACACACACACACACACACACACACACATGCATACAGACACACACACACACGCATGTGCACATACGCACACACGCACGCACGCACACACACACGCACACACACACACATGCACAAACACACAGAGACAAGTACGCTACATGTTCCCATGAGCTATGATGAGACACTCTCAGCCACAAGAGGCCTGGCAAAGGTGGACTGAGTTTTTAGATCAAGACCACGCCTATGTTCGTTCACTGACACATCCGTGGGTACAATGTTTGATGGAAGTGGAGCGCATGGCGAAAAATTCATGACTGACTGGGTGTAGGATATGAATAAGACTTGTGTTGCGCTTTGCGCCACGTTGCGCCGGGTGCAGGATAGAGCCCTATGTCTCTGACCAGGCATTTCAGATAGCTGAAATATATCCCTTAATGTTTTTGTTGTTTATTTTCTTTCTTTTTCAACAAATGTTTATTTTGAATACATGTGTTTTTGGAAGACCCTCCAAGACAAACCTCAGTGTCCGTGAATTCCTCTGGTGAGATAGAAGAGGGCCATACAGTGGTTCTGTCCTGCAGCTGCCAAGCCAACCCACCGCCACACACATACACCTGGTACAGGAGAAGTGGACCTGAGACTGTTCTAGAAAAGGTGACCGAGGGAGTGAATGTGAACTTCACCTCAAGTGACGAGGGGTTGTACCACTGTGAGGCACACAATGAAATCGGTTCTCAGAACTCATCTGTCGCTGAGGTCCGTTTTACAGGTATTTATGTTCTTTTTTACATGCTTGTTTGCATGCGGTGTTAGGTGCAGTCCACAGTTCTGACAAAAGCTTGTTGATGATGTAGCTCAACAAAGCCAGTCGAATCACACTGGTTCCCATGCGGCTGAAGAAGTGTGTCAATTAACAGGAATATAGTATGGCTTGGTCCCGGGCTTGGTGCAAGCAAATTAGTTTATTTCACATGTACAGTGCCAAGACAATTTATGAATCAGTACACACACAAAGTACACACACACACAGGCACAAGCACACACAGGTACAGGCACACACACACACACACACATGACAGAGGACCACAAGGAGCAATGAACTGGTTTTGGAAATAAGTGTAATTGTATATTAGTGTAGTGTAGTTTATCCTAACTTATCACCCGGAGAGAAGAAATACTCTTTTCTGATTGGCTGGCGGGGTGGCTTTTTTAATTCTGAATAACGGGACACCTATGAAGTAGAGTAAAAAAAGTTTAATCGCTGTTCCATATCAATGCTTATGAATGGTAACTATAACAAAGATAATAGGACGACGGTTGAGCCTGGAGGCAGCTTCTTTTTAAACGGAACCGCGTGTTTCCTTTGCTTTACAGTCGCAACCGGGTGATAAGCGGGATAACGGCCTTCGAGGTGTGTCCAGTTATACGGAATTAATGGACTCAGGCGGAGGCAACTTCCCTCCGCTGTGCATCGGAGAGTCCTTTGCCCCTCGCCCTCGTCCATTAATTCTGTATAACAGGACACCTCGGCGGCCGTTATCCCTTACCTAACATATACATTCTCCACCTTATGCCAACACTTGGACCTGACTTGTTTCTATTTTCTCCCTCTCTCTCTTCACACACTAAGGAAGCCTACAGGGAAAGAGACTTGTAGGTATTGGAGCCATCATCCTGGCTGTCATCTTGGTTTTTGGAATTTTGCTCAGGTAATATTCCCTGTGAACATTCAAGGCTGTCCTGTGGAATAGACTATTGTGCAAAAGTGTTAAATATTGAAACTCCATTTATACTTTTTACAGTATGTTCTGTAGGAGAAATAGATCCTCTGATGACAAGAGCACCGCAAGTAAATCACATGTAAGTGGGCTTTGGCTTGACACTAGAACTGGCAAGAATTTCAAAACTACTAGAACTATCATTGGAATTTAAACTCAAAACTTCACCAGCTGAACTATTTTTCTTTTTTTAAAGCTATTGTGTAATCTCATGGGTTAATTCTTGGGGGAAATTCTTCCATCTAGCGGTGAGATGTTATATTGCAACAGACTCCTGCTGCCCCCCACTGCAAGCATGATTTACTAGCTACGGAAGCTGCACCATAAATGTGCTAGCTGACGTTACCAGATGTCATACACTACTTTATTGAGTAGTCCTTCTCATAATTGCAGGTATGTCCTTCCTTGGTTAATGTATTCTAAAGATGGAGGCCAAAACATGGCTGCCGCCATACAAGCAACTCGCTCGTATGTATTCTGAATGGCAGATTCTACGCTTAAAGGAATTATCCGGAGTAAAATGCACTTTAGATCAATTTAGGATGATTGGGAGTACATACGTTGAGTTGACATCCCAATCATGTCATTCGGATGTGTTTTGAGAAAGTTCGATGTTACCGTTTTAGTCAAAACTCGTTAGCCTGGAAGTGACGCGGACATATAATTTCGCCGCTACAAAACGCTATTTTTATACCTCTTCTACAGTTCCAAACAACATTACACTTACGTGGTAGTGAGTAGAGGGTCCCTAAAGCCAAACCGAAGTATCCCGAGGTCTTTATGTGGTCGGATAGAGAGTCCAGAATGAATTTCATCAAGCCAGTACCTTTCCGGAAATGTTGCCATCTTTGCTGCTACCTTCAGGGGAAAGTCCGTAGGAGTCGATTGCTGAGTGTGGAGTAACACGCTCTGGAAATTCACAATTTCGTCGCCATTTAAAAACATAGTCCAGTCCATACAACTTCACAATTTCGAAAGAAATACTGGACTATGTTTTTTTTAAAAAAAAAAACGGCGACAAAATTGTGAATTTCCAGAGCGTGTTACTCCACACTCAGCAATCGACTTCTACGGACTTTCCCCTGAAGATGGCAGCAAAGATGGCAACATTTCCGGAAAGGTACTGGCTTGATGAAATTCATTCTGGACTCTCTATCCGACCACATAAAGACCTCGGGATACTTCGGTTTGGCTTTAGGGACCCTCTACTCACTACCACGTAAGTGTAATGTTGTTTGGAACTGTAGAAGAGGTATAAAAATAGCGTTTTGTAGCAGCGAAATGATATGCCCACGTCACTTCCAGGCTAACGAGTTTTGACTAAAAACAGTAACATCGAACTTTCTCAAAACACATCCGAATGACATGATTTGGATGTCAACTCAACGTATGTCCTCCCAATCATCCGTAAATTGATCTAAAGTGCATTTTACTCCGGATAATTCCTTTTAAGAGAATACTTTAATTTGTTGGTGGAAGTAATTACACATGAATGAGCACATATTTTTGAAAGAAAAATTGGGTTTTTGCTAAGAATCAAGCCAGAAAATTACACAATGTAGCTTTAAGAAAGTAATTTTTGGAAAAAAAAATGTAGCAGTCAAAATTACACTAGTGTTAAGGCAATATTAGTGACAGTTGTGTTGTAGTTGTATAACTTTAATGCTACATACCAATATTACAATGTTTCCATTAGAATAAAAGTCAGACAGATATTGCAATGGGTTCTGTGCACTAGCTTACTTGAAGTCGGCAAACCAATTTCATGTTTTTTGCCATGGCTGTCAACAAGCACCTGAAGATGAGTGCTTTAGTTGTACCAAAACATAAGAAATACAATGTATGCGAGTCTTAATGTCCGTGGCTGGCTCTAAGGAGCACTGCTGTGCCACTCTGCTCGACGTTATAAAAACGATTTCAGCTTCCACCTTTTTCCTAAAAACGGCAGCCTATACGTGTAGTGGCTGCACAAAATGAGGAGGGAAGGATTTTCGGTGAGCACACGTTTTGGTGCAACTGAAGCACTCCTCTTCAGGTGTTTGTCCTATATTATATCAACTTCTTTACCAAACCACTAGACGGATGCAGCTCCTGTTTATGCCAACGTCGGTGCCATGGCTGTGTCAACTGGCCCAGCCAACACATATAACAGAGAGGACCATGGTATTGATGTTGAGTATGCCAGCCTTAAGTTCAGTGCCTCTAAAGAAAAGGAAGAATATGACCACACAGTCCACATCAAAAGCACACGACTGAGCACAACCAGGCGGTGAGGTGTCCATTACACGATAAAGGATGCATAAATACGATCTATTCTCTTTATATCAATAATTCTCTCTCTATGTATCTGTTTCCACAGGGCTGAAGACTACTCTGTAGTCTACAGTGCAGTCAGTAGATGCAGACTGTCACGATAAAGGACGAATCGACAGCAGAGTGAAGACCACAGAGAATGGGGAAACAGCTTTTGTCCTCAGTCTTGTTTGATTGACTCTTTCCTTAATGTCCTAGATCAGTGGTTCTCAAACTGTGGTACGGGTACCACTGGTGGTCCCCTGACTCTCTATAGTGGTACTCCGGAAGGCTCCGAGATAATGACTTCAAATTATATCAGAATATATATAATAAAAAATCCTTAACCACACAATCACTGAAGTTAAATTTAAACTAGTTTTTGTCTTGACGCAAAACAGTATGTACAATGTAAAATATGTAGTTGGTCAATTCCGCGCAAAACTGCACATATAACAGAGAGAAAACAGAGAAACAGAGAAAACTGTCACATCCATAGCGGCAACACAATGCCATGGCATTTAGTTGGCGTTATGGATGTGACAGTTTTGCGTGGAATTGCTTTTTCTCTCTCAGTTTTGTGTTGTTTGGCCAAAAATAACCTAGACTTGTGATTAGCTGTCCCTAGTCTATGTTGAATATCAGTAGAGCAAGCATTATAGCTAACACTGCAGTTCATTTCTGATCTTATATTGTTACCTACCATGAAGATACAGACTTATCGTAGAGCTACAGACCAGCTCACAAGTATGTGTCAGAAAATAACATTTAATGGATGCTGATTGAGAAATGTTTTTTTTTTTTTTTTATCTTACATTAATTTGACATTTAATGTTGCATCTGTCCAAATATTAGTGTAATGATACTGCATAAGAAGTGTTGTGATGTTGGGCACTTTGCATGATGTGATATGGGTCACAAAGTCCTAATGGCTCACTTTGTAATAATATTCATTGATGTGTAACTTTAAAGGTACAGTCAGCAATTGTACACAATTTCAAGCACATCATTTTTTTTTTGGTCACATTCAGCAATCATGTCCTCACGACCTGCTAGTTGCCCATTGCGTGAATACACTGAAAAAAAAAACACCAGTCTCTATAGGCAGCCCAGGCTCCCAAAACTTGAAAGGGGTGAGCTACCTTTCTGGTGTGTTTCGTTTGATCTTTACTATCTATCTTTGATCCAATAAAATATATTGTATGTTCTTTTGGAAAAAAGGTCTGCTAATACATTTATATAAATATAAACAGAAACAAACGTGACCTGCACAATGGCTGACTTTACCTTTAAACTTATATATAACTTATATATATAGCCATTCTGGTTAATTTTGGCATGTCTACATTTTATTTTTATTAAGGTGCAACACACAGGTTTTGTCACTATATTCTATCAATGACGGAATACCACATTTTCTGAGAATGGGATGAATAGCCACTGAATAATTGCTTTGACTTTCACTTTCAATAATTTGAAATTTGTGAGAAAAGTTAATATGTTTAGACCAGAGAATGCAGACGAATGTAATCATTAAAATGATGCAAGACTTTTAAAGTAAGGTCTCATTGTTCTTGAGATAGGAGCCTATAGGCCCGAGTGAGTTTGGCTACGATATAGGTAGTGGGAAGCTAAGTCAAGGCGGGTCACCCCGTGCGAGTTTGACACATAGATAGCCTAGTAAACAAAATGGACAGAGCCACCCCATAGACTTCAACAGAGACATGTAAAGTCAATTTGAACCCCTTTTCCGGGTGAAGCCTTATTGTACTGCGCATCCTCAGTGTCAGTTGAGTGATAACACGTGACGTTAAGCAATGGACTGAAATAAAATCCTTTTAGGTAAGTCCCTCCACTCGGCGGCCATATTACAATGCTTTTTGGACACTTATCAGGCACCTATTTCGGTAGAAATAATGCGCCGGCGCAAAGCTTCATGACACCAACCTTGCGTGCTCCAGCGGTAAGATCACAACACGATTGGGACAATGTCTTCACAACACACCACATGATTGGCTCAATGTATTCAGAACATACCACATGATTGGCTCAATGTATTCACATGTAGATGTTTTGCCACGGAAGGGGTGTGAAAAGACATGTATTCTAAACACCTGCATCAGTATAAAAACGCACTCTGTGTTGCAAAAACATCATACTATGCAAAGATAATCAGGGAAGGACAAGGAAACACCAGGGCTCTCTTTTCCACACCCACCAGGAACTCTCTGATGAACGCTGCTCAGCCTTCCTGATTTTTTTCAATACTAAAATTGAGGCAATCCACCAGCAATTAGAATGTTCAATTACTCAATTGAAACAACCATACTCACTGAGCACTCTGGGCTCACCTTCCATCAATGAACTCGAATGTGAATTCAGTCTCCCTGCTGAAAGTACCATCTGTGGCCTCATCAAAAAGTGCAATTCCTCCACCTGTCAGCTGGACCCTCTTCCAACAAGCCCAGTCTTTCTAATTCTAACTCTTTCTAAGAGACTTTCTAATGAGGAGACACAGCACTTAAAAAATCCTCCATAGAAATGCATGGGGTTAGTCTGTAACGCCGTTGTCTACACATATCCCACCCCTTCCTCGGCAAAACGTCGACATGTGAATACATTGAGCCAATCATGCGGTGTGAAGTGAATACATTGAGCCAATCATATGTGGTGTTGTGAAGACATCTTCCCAATTATGTGTTGTGAACTCGCCGCAGGAGCAAGATTGGTGTTGTGAAGCCTTGCGCACGCGCATTTCTGCTGAATAGGGTGCCCGATGAGTGCCCAAAAATCGTTGCTATATGGCCGCTGAGTGGAGGGACTTGCCTAAAAGGACTTTGGCCTAGTTAAGAGCTGCCTGCCATCTATTGCTCTGATGATTACATCAATATTTCACACCATTCTTCTCTCTGGCACTGTACCACCATCCTTTAAAACTGCTATTGTCAGACCAACACTGAAAAAACCTGGATTGGATTCTGACAACTTCAACAACTACAGGCCTATTTCCAACTTGCCTTTTCTCTCCAAAGTTCTTGACAAGATAGTGGCAACTCAACTCCAGGATCACCTGAAGGACAATGACCTCTTCGAGCCATTCCAGTCTGGATTTCGTCCTATGCACAGTACTGAAACGGCAATGATTAAGATTACTAATGACCTCCTCTGTGCAGCTGATGATGGACTTATTTCCATTCTGATTCTCTGTGATCTCAGTGCAGCCTTTGACACCATCTCTCACCATCTTCTCCTGGAACGTTTAGCAAATATCGGAGTGCGGGGCAGTGTTAACCAGTGGTTCACCTCCTATCTCTCTGGAAGGACACAGTATGTACAAATGCTGAGTTGCAAGTCTGAGAGCAGTGCTGTGACCTCTGTTGTTTATTATCTACCTCCTCCCTCTTGGCTCTATCCTCAGGCAACATGGTGTTCAATTTCACTGCTAATGCTGACGACACCCAGCTCTACTTATCTACAAAACCCACTGCCACTCTTCCGCCAGCTGCAATTACTGCCTACCTCCATGACATAAACTTGTGGATGACACAAAACTATGCTATGAATAGCAGTAAGACTGAGCTGCTAGTGGTTGGCTCCAAATCAGCTCTTGCTAAGATGGAACATTTCACCCTTTGTATAGATGGCAGCACCATCCCTTGCTCCAACCAGGTCAAGAGCCTTGGTGTCATACTGGACAACACACTTTCATTTAGTGCGCACATAAACAGTATGTCTCAAAGTGCCTTTTTCCATCTAAGGAACATTGCACGGCTTCGCCCAAAGCTCACCCAGCAGAGTGCAGAAGTCCTTGTAAATGCGTATGTGACATCCCGTCTTGACTACTGTAATTCTTTGTCTGGAATCCCTAATAAGCTACTCCATCGGCTCCAACTAATTCAGAATTCTGCAGCAAGGATTATTATAGGCTCCAAATCCACTAGTCATGTAACACCATTACTGATGCAAATGCACTGGCTTCAGTTGCCTATAGAATACATTTCTACTTCAAGTCCTACTCCTGGCATAAAAGGCCCTACACAATTATACAGCCCACCTACCTCACTGACCTCCTGGAAGTCTACAGCCCTGCCCGCTCACAGAGATCCTCTTCAGCAGGCCTACTGCATGTCCCTAGTGTGAACCTCAGCACCCTGGGAGAGAGGGCTTTCAGCTACATCGCCCCCAAGCTGTGGAATTCACTGCCAGACTACATCAGACACTGTGACTCAATTACGGACTTTAAAAACAGACTTAAAACATATCTCTTCAAGATGGCTTATGGACTGACTGACTGACTGACTGACTGACTTTTACTTTTATTTATTTATGTATTTATTTATTGAGATGACTATAATTTTAAAGGTTCAGTATGTAGGAAATGATGGAAAATAAACTGTAACCATTCCAAAAATGATCACCATATGTTGTCAGAGAATAAGGAAACATGATGAATTAAAGTAATGGCTTATTTGACAACATTACTCTAACCCGTAAAACCCCATAAAACCCATGAAAAAAAATTAGTTACGGGGCGGAATCTCTTGGAATTTTCGTTTATGTTTTGAACGATTAATTCTAGAATAGCGTATTAATAATGGGCTAGCGCTTTCTCTTATTTGGGTTGCCAAATTACCAAAGGCCAACTGTCAAAAGCTGTCAGTTGTAGTCATGAACGCCTACTGAGAGGCAGGCAAATTTCCAAAATTAAAACAAGAAACAAATTAAGTGGACATCGGAGGAGCTTCCTGAGATGGTGACGTCTTCGTCAAACGAAGAATATCAAGTCTGACGCAGAGCTGGCCATATTTCTCCACAACAGGTAGCCTAGGCTAAACTTCATCTGCACCGCTAACTTCAGCTAAATATGTTACGTTGGTTAGAGAGGTTTGTTTTCACTGTTTCCGTAATGTGTAGCTGGGTCATGGTTGGAGAAACGTTAAAGGGAAACTTGGCAGGATTTCCCCCTCTGCTGGAGAAATTGCACATTATGCTATTTCAAACTGTGTGAAAAGGTAATGATAAAGCACATGGATTTGTTTACAAGCTAGCGAACTGTTAGCATAAGTTTGGCAGAACTATGTGGATGTTACAAGGTAAGAAACACGATTTAAAACGAGTTTCTTGTTTCTCACTTCTCTTTCCGGGACGGTAGTCTCAATGTTGCAAGGTTGGTTTTCCGCCTGGGGACGCTAGGCGCAGCGGGGAAAGTCACCATTTTCACCGGAACAGGTCATTTAACCATCCAAATGATTTCTAAACGGGTTTATTAAGTTGAAATAGTTGCCAAGTTCTCCTTTAAAGCAGCTGCAGGTCAACTAACGTTAGCTAAGTCTTTATTACATCTGGCAACCCAGAAGAGACTCGCGTCTGGTATTCTTGAGAACGTTCACCAGTGTTTTGATTTTGGCCTACAGAACGTTCGGTAACAATCCTACAAATCACACCTTTAACAACTTTTTGTTTTTTAATTTTGTTTTGTTTTTTAAGCATTAATTTTAAAGCTTTTTGTTTTTGTTTATTTGTGAAGTGACCTTGGGCAAAGTCCTTTTAGGCAAGTCCCTCCACTCGGCGGCCATATAGCAACGCTTTTTGGGCACGCATCGGGCATCCTATTCAACAGAAATGCGCGTGCGCACGGTTTCACGACACCAATCTTGCTCCAGTGGCGAGTTCACAACACATGATTGGGAAGATGTCTTCACAACACAACATATGATTGGCTCAATGTATTCACATGTCGACGTTTTGCCGAGGAAGGTGTAGGATATGTGTAGACAAACTAACCCCATGCATTTCTATGGAGGATTTTTTGAGTGCCGTGTCTCCTCATTAGAAAGTTTCTGCCTTGGGTGACATGAAAAGCGCTCTAAATAAAATGTATTATTATTATTATTATTATTATTATTATTATTATTATTATTATTTGCGTAGACAACTGCTATATTGGCATTACAAACTAACCCCATGCATTTCTATGGAGGACTTTTGGAGTCAGACCAAAAGTCGTTTTAGGCAAGTCCCTCCACTCGGTGGCCATGTTGCAACCTTCTGGGCACTTATCAGGCATCTATTTCGGGTAGAACTGCACGTGCGCAATGCTTCACAAATCACGACACACCAACTTCGCTCCAGCTGTGAGATCACAACACATGATTGGCACAATGTATTCACATGTGAACTTTTCTTTGAGTGCTGTATCTCCATTAGAAAGTCTCTGGTCAGACGCACAAAGTGGGCAGAGTCAAGCCTAAGATTGTTAAAGATTTAATGATAGATAGATAGATAGATAGATAGATAGATAAAAATTTAAAAGTGGTTGCATGTGATTGGTTTATTCAATTTCACTTCTCCGGAGAGGTCTTGCCCACTTCAGAGTCCACGCCTTGATGTAGCTTCCCACTACCTATATCATTACATTACATTACATTACATTTAGCAGACACTTCTTGACCATATATCGCTGCCAAACTTGGGCCTAAGATGTAAAATTTATTGTAAAAGTGCCACCTATGGGTGCAGTACCTCGGGTTTAGGCAAAGTCCTTTTAGGCAAGTCCCTCCACTCAGCAGCTCTATTGCAATGCTTTTTGGGGACATTTCCAGCATCTATTTAGGCAGAAATGCGCGTGCGCAAGGCTTTAGGACACCGACCTTGCTCCAGCTGCGAGATCACAACACAACTAACCCCATGCATTTCTATAGAGGGTTGGTTTAGGCAGAGACTTTCTAATGAGGAGACACAGCACTCAAAACATCCTCCATAGAAATGCATGTGGTTAGTTTGTAACGGCAATATGGCTGTTGTCTACACATATCCCGCCCCTTCCGTGGCAAAATGTCGACATGTGAATACATTGAGCCAATCATGTGGTGTGATGTGAATACATTGAGCCAATCATATTGTGTGTTGTGAAGACATCGTGCCAATCGTGTGTTTTGATCTCGCAGCTGGAGCAAGGTTGGTGTAATGAAGCCTTGCGCACGCGCATTTCTGCCGAATAGGATGCACGATGAGTGCCCAAAAGGCGTTGCTATATGGCTGCCGAGTGAAGTACTACTACTACTACTACTACTAATAATAATAATAACAAGGAAAAACTGTTCCCGCAGCTTCGCTGCCTGTACCCATATAAACGAGGGTCTTTATGGCTATTTGTTTTCCAAATTTCGTTGGACTGATTGGGTTAGGAAGCTGATCAGAAACATTACCCCACAAGAGATAGATAGATAGATACTTTATTGATCCCTAGGGGAAATTCAAGGTCACAGTAGCATACAGACAACATACACACACACACATTCACTAACAGCAGAAAAAGGAATTAAAAGTATATAATATAAAAACACAACTAAGCAATAAGGAATGTAACCCGATTAGAAGAAACCCTTTTAGATATTAAGTTTGCAAAAAACATAATTATATGGATAATCTTTCCAAAGGAAAATTTGCAGTTGGCGTTAATAAGCGCGACTGTCCTTTTAAACATGTAAAATTGTGAAATCAAAAAGAGTTCAATTATCAATGTCGGTCCTACTTAACATTCATACCCTACTTCTCATAGTTACTAAAAAACATGTATTTATGTCAAAGTCTAGCTTATATACAAAACGAACTGCCAGAATGTTGGCCATAATAACGTCGAGTAGTAGTGGAAGTGTGCATAAACCCCACCGGTGAGGTGCAGGGCAAATGCAGAGTGCGGGCATAATAACGTCTCCAATGTATACGTTGGGGCGCTATGAGCGTGCTACTGAATGCCTCCATATTAGCCAAAAACAACAAAACTGGTTCCATCCTGAATACTCCTACCCCATAACACAAATAGGTTTTTCATTCGCTTGACTCATTACAATGATGTATTGTTTTCATAATCTGTCAAGCATATATGTGGTCTTACAGTTAGGAACGTCAGGATGTAGGCTAGAACGATAAATCTGTCTTACAGTTGGTGCACAGCTCTGCCCAAGGGGTGTTTCCTAAATGTTTTACTGTACATTTCTAATTTTTAATGATGTCCTTTGCACAATGCTGCACAAGGCTTTTGTTTCACTTAGTCTGTCAACAAACAGCAGCCTACAGTACAGTATTGGACCGGATTTTGTGCAAACGTCAATGATGATTCAAGAAATCCACCAGAGTGAGAAAAACTTTAATCATGAATTGTAACGCTAATTAAAAGTATTTGCCATACATGTCGGAGGATTTCCTTCCATTAGAAGAAAAGTGCAGTAAAGAAGGTGGCGTAAACTGATGGTCTGTGGGCGGTGCTAACCTTCTCTTACTGACTGTCCCCTTCGACACAAAAAGACCAACCGTGTCTGGGTATTTGGTTTAAGAGGGAAATTACAGGTCATTCTGGTCGTGGGTGTGTGAAATGACGCAGTCCCCTATTTACATATAAATCGGTATAAATATCAGGTGACTCCAACATAGTGAACTTTCGATTCGCGAAATCAACATGCCTGATCCAGCCAAGCCTGCCCCGAAGAAGGGCTCTAAGAAAGCCGTGACAAAGACCGCCGGTAAGGGTGGCAAGAAGCGCAGAAAGACCAGGAAGGAAAGCTACGCCATCTACGTGTACAAAGTTCTGAAGCAGGTCCATCCTGATACTGGTATCTCTTCCAAGGCCATGGGCATTATGAACTCCTTCGTAAACGACATCTTCGAGCGCATCGCTGGAGAGGCCTCTCGTTTGGCTCACTACAACAAGCGTTCCACCATCTCTTCCAGGGAGATCCAGACCGCAGTTCGCCTGCTTCTGCCTGGTGAGCTGGCCAAGCACGCTGTGTCCGAGGGAACCAAGGCTGTCACCAAATACACCAGCTCCAAATAAAGCCACATTTTCAACGCGCTTCAATCCAACGGCTCTTTTAAGAGCCACCCACATTCTCTGAGACGTAATTCCAATATAGACATGGACTGCAGTACATTAAATTACCCACGACAATTCTGTAAAATAAGAGTTTGGGGATATAAAACTAAACTGCTTTTACTCTAGATTTCTAAGAATGTTCCAATCTCGAAGGCACTTAAGTCACCCACGTTCACTTTGAAAAGTGATTGTTGTAATATTATGAAAATGGATATAAAACAGCCAATCTTTGATAAAGGATGTTTTGGGGGATAAACTACCAACTACTGTTACTTTCTGGATTGTGCTTACACATCCCTTCTCAACCTTTATTTGTCCATTTGTAATGACTTGCGTCAATGTAAACCAAACAGCTTGAAATGAGCACTATCAAATGTAAGACCGCACGATATAGTGGGAGAAACGTTGACAAATCTCCAGGCCAGTGTAATTTATGCTAGCAAAAAGCTATTAAACCTAGAGGAATGCTACATCAGGTAGAAATATAACGTATATCTACGGCTGTGCTGGTTTCATTTACCATCGTACCATAACCAAAGGCAGCCTGTCTCTCTCTGGGCAGAATTCCGAAACATACTGACTACACTTATCATTATGTGATTAACATAAGGAATTAATACTAGCATTACGTCTTTCAATTAATAACCTACACCTATTTATCCGACAAGACCAAACCATATGCTTAACAACACGTTTAACAAAGTTTGGAAAACAGCCTTTTTCATGTTTAGGTGGCTCTTAAAAGAGCCTTTGAATTTCCGGATGTTGACTTCAAATCATTTAAGCACGCTCCCCGCGGATACGACGAGCCAGTTGAATGTCCTTGGGCATGATGGTGACTCTCTTGGCGTGGATGGCGCACAAGTTAGTGTCCTCGAACAGGCCAACGAGATAAGCCTCGCTAGCCTCCTGAAGAGCCATGACAGCAGAGCTCTGGAAGCGCAGATCAGTCTTGAAGTCTTGAGCAATTTCTCTGACAAGACGCTGGAAGGGGAGCTTACGGATCAGCAGCTCAGTGGACTTCTGATAACGACGGATCTCTCTCAGAGCTACGGTACCAGGCCTGTAACGATGCGGTTTCTTCACGCCACCGGTCGCAGGTGCACTTTTACGCGCAGCCTTGGTCGCAAGCTGCTTCCTCGGAGCCTTACCTCCGGTGGATTTGCGGGCTGTTTGCTTAGTTCTTGCCATTGCTTCGGGTTTGAAGAGTGAACACACTTGCAGATTGTGGATATATAAGGCCTACAGTCTCACCCTGCCCACTTTTACGTCAGCTTGTTGATCTCCGCTGATTGGTCTTCATCGTTCTTTCTGAGTGGCGCTTGAAATTCAAAATACAAAGCCCACCCCGTAATGGCCTATATCATTGTGTTGATTCAGTACTAGAAATTATAGAAATGCACTTAAAGTATTCCATCAGTCAGCGCTATATGCCTGGTATAGAAACAAACACAACAAATAATAACGTGTTAACTGGCATGCATAAACAGAAATAATAGCATAAGGTAGATTTTCTATTTGCTAAACTAAGGCCTACGAATGTGCGTGATTACAAACAGGAAATTCCATGATTTAAAATTGAAATACTTCGAAAAGACTGCGTCATCACCTCTGACTACAAGGCCCCACTAATACCCCCATAGCATTGCATTGCATGATTAAGAACTAGTCTTGTGTGATCCTTAAAAGAAAAAAAACTTAGATGAAGAACTTATTACTAAATATGCTAGATAGGTGGTCGGGTATTGATTCACAGTGAAGGGGTCGGATTACCAGAGACGTTTTAATGAGAACACAGCACTCAAAACAGTCCTCCATAGAAATGCATGGGGATAGTTTCTAACTCCAATATGGCCGTTGTCTACACATATCCCACCCCTTTCTCAGCAAAACGTCGACATGTGAATACATTGAGCCAATCATATGGTGTGTTTTGAATATATCTTGCCAATCATGTCTTGTGAACTCGCCGCTGGAGCAAGATTGGTGTCGTGAAGCCTTGCGCACGCGAGTGCCCAAAACGCGTTGCTATATGCCCGCCGAGTGGAGGGACTTGCCTAAAAGGACTTTGATTTGGGGATTACTAAACTGATGACATGTGTACGTGCGAGGAAATATGTAACACCATGGAGAAACTGTCAATGACAACATGGAATATGTTTTTATAGGTGTTTGGGTGGCTCTTAAAAGAGCCTTTGTTCTGGAGACTTAGGAAGATGGTTTACTTGGACTTCTCAGTCTTCTTGGGCAGCAGAACAGCCTGAATGTTAGGCAACACACCACCCTGAGCGATGGTCACTCCGCCGAGCAGCTTATTCAACTCCTCGTCGTTACGCACAGCTAGCTGCAGATGGCGGGGAATGATACGGGTCTTCTTATTGTCACGGGCAGCGTTGCCGGCCAACTCCAGGATCTCAGCGGTCAGGTACTCGAGCACAGCAGCCAAGTAGACCGGTGCACCAGCGCCGACACGCTGAGCATAATTGCCTTTGCGTAACAGCCTGTGCACACGGCCCACGGGGAACTGAAGTCCAGCCCTGGATGAACGTGTCTTGGCCTTAGCTCTGGCCTTGCCGCCGGTTTTGCCTCTGCCGCTCATTTTTGTAGTAAATGTTTAGAGTTCGTCTGAATATCCAAATGCTCACTTGTGTCCAGGCATGTCCTATTATGCCACACCAGCGCGGGCTACCTAGTGCCCCAGTGGCTGACACCAGAATGCTGAGAGCCAATCAATGTGTAGCTTGCGGCGGGGCATCAACTTGAGTTCTATTTGGTGCGTATTGCATGCCCACCTCCCTTTCAGTGCTTCAGTAGCACAATCACAAAATGTAAATCAACAAAGCTTCGCGTGGTAACTGTTACAATGTAGCAAACTGTGTTTCAACTTTCGGATACTTTGTGATACACTGTACATTGTTAAAATGTAACAAACTGAAGTGGTTGTTGCAACATTTTGGATACTTTGTATTGTTTGGGAGAAATTGCTTTATGAGCAAGAGGGCATTATGAGTTATAAGTTAATTGATTAGAAGCAACTGTTGCATGAGTAAAGGGGCATGTTTTGTGATAACTTAATAATTCCATTTACAGTTTGTTCTGATTGTTTAAGCACTTTTTTTGTAACTATGGCTTTTTTTTTGCAAAACTCTACACATAAATGGCAAAACCTCTCACCCAATCAGCAAAACATTGTAGTTCTCTTGCAAAAGCTAACACACCTTGCTTAACTCTTCACACAATGTGCCAACAACACACTGATGGTATGAATAAAAAACACATCTGGCTTTTGCTTTCTCTGTGCATAAGGTAGACTATGTCAGTTTGAGGTCATACTTTTGTCATAGTTCTGTAAACATACAGGGATCCAAACTTCAAGTATTAGTGTTTATTTACACACATCAAAACAAACACAAGTGTGTTTTTCCAAGTCAAAACACAAAATAGCATTTCACTGAGACAAAACAAATCAGTCTACATCGGGTCGTCTCTCTCAAAATTCCGTCTACATCACATGCAATGTCCTAGGCCAAGGCACCGGGGAAAATATATTCTGGAATGCCATATCCAGGCCTGGCATGACAATATCCACACATGTAGACTGTTTTTTTTTGCCTAAAGGGCTATTTCTTTCTCTTCTTACCCTTCCTCTTCCCCCTCCCCATCCTCCTCTTGCTCCTTCTTGTCCTCTTCCTCTAACTTCACATCCTTGTCCTTGTCATTCTCTCCCTCTCACTTCTTCACCTCTGCATCCTCTTCTTCCTCCTACTTCTTCACCTCCACGTCCTATTCTTTGCCTCCTCTAATTCTTTCTCTTCTCACTCTTCCTGCTCCCTCCATTGTACCCATTGTACATTACCTGTGGCTTATTTATAGTACTTAGGCTGATTGCAAAGTGAACTAATTATCTAAAACAGTTTTCACATGAGAAAGTGTGCCAGAGAGTTGACAAAATAGTGAAAATAATAGCCATACATGTGTATAGATTTGCTAGAAGTGTGTTGATCCTTTGGAAATTGAGTGTAAAACATGAGTTGTGTTTACAGTTCCGCAAAAAGAGTGCTGTGCAGTGAATTGTGCCTACAGTTGTGCAAAGTGTGTGTTACAAAATTGCAAACTGTGTGCAAAGCAGTGTTTATGCTTTTAGTTTTGCGAACTCAGTGAGTGGTTTTGCTATAAGTATTAATAGTTTTAGGAATTGTGCTATAAGAATCACAGTTGTGTTTAAGCATTCAGAAAAAAACTGTAAGCATTCAGAAAAAACTGTAATGTATTTTAAGTTTGAATTCATAATCCATTAGTTCATTACCCACATACTGTAAAATTACCACCCCCCTCATTGGGTTTCGCTGCCTTGGCTTTCTTGGGGCTCTTTGCTGCCGCCTTGGGTGCAGCGGGCTTCTTTGCCTTCTTCAAGCTCTTCGTTCCTTTTTCAGTGTGGCGGGCTTCTTGGCTGCTTTCTTTGGATACTTTTTGGCGGCTGCCGACTTATGGCTGCTGCCTTCTTGGGCTTCTTAGCCGCGGCAGGTTTCTTTGCTGCTGGCTTTTTGGCTTTAGGAGTTGTTGTATCATAATGAAATTAGACCCAAATGTGTTAAAAATGCCATATTTTACAAATGTCCCAATTGTTTTCGTCATACCTAAACTGTCCTTTCACAGAAAGTGAAATCATTTGACAAAGGTGACAATAATTCTGTAATTTAGTTTTAATAAACAGTTTATTTTTTTTTTATTATTTATTCATCTATAATGTTTTGCATTTCATTTAAGAGGATACGCTAAATAGTCAGGCCCTGATACCCCAGAAAAAAAAAATCTTAAATAGTCTTGGGGGAAGCAGGAGAAAAAGTGTTCCAGTTTTGGGCGATTCTGCCTGAGTATATTCTGTAAAATTAATAAGTTGTGCAATGTCATAAATCAAAGGCTTTGTCCAATGGCTGTTATTCCAACCAATGCATGCTTTCACATAGCAATGTTATCAATCTAAGGCTAAGAATCACCTAAACCCTATACAGAGATAGCCAACTAGACTGTCTATTCATAACGCACAAGCAAAATGCAACTGTGTAATGTTTACTATCAATAATAGCAGGTGGGCTGTCCAAAGAATCCCTAAGCCAGTGTGTTGGGGAAAATGTTTTTTTTTTCTTCAATGTAATGAATTGTTTATATGCCTGCATACAGTTATATAAACAGCCTTCACAAATATTGCCACATAACTTATTTTTCCCCATAACTTGGTCCTGTAATATTTAGACCTATATGGTAGGCCGTATCCGTATGGTGCGTGTTTGCGCTGTGTTTCGCTGTGTCCAAAAAGCCACCGTTTGTAAAGTAGACATTCACATCAACTACACTGTCACTGCTTTTACGCGTTACTGAGGCTCATCTCCTTCTCTGTGGCACTTTTTTTGTTTTGGCATTGCGCGGTTTTACTATCATTATGCGCATGTTTTCCTCGCAATACTTAGACTGACTGCAACCTTTCCACCTAGACGGCCAAAGTTCCCAATTCGTTGCAAAAGGGAAAAGGGGCAACCATAAACCAAAATATATTCACTCTAAAGTGTAATCGGTGCTCTTCACAACAGACATCGTCTTATTGGTAAGTGTCGTATCGCTACTCATATTTGTTACAAAAAGTACGTGGAGAAAACACAAGTGATCTCATCGTCACAGACAACCCGGAGAGCTCTCCGTCTGCTGACTCTAAATGGTTCTCATGTTTATTTTAAATCCAGCCCACCAGCTCCTCTCGTCACACATTCTCTCAGGTCTCAGAAGTAGTTTGAGCGGAAAACTTAAAGAATACAATGGCAGAAGCTGCTCCAGCCCCCGCTACTGCCCCAGCAAAGGCCCCCAAGAAGAAGGCGCCACGACCCAAGAAAACTGGACCAAGTGTAGGCGAGCTCGTCGTCAAGGCTATCTCTGCCTCCAAAGAGAAGAAAGGAGTCTCTCTTGCTGCGCTGAAGAAAGCTTTGGCGGCTGGTGGGTACGATGTGGAAAAGAACAACGCTCGTGTCAAGGTGGCCATCAAGAGTTTGGTCACCAAGGGAACTCTGGTCCAGACCAAGGGAACTGGTGCCTCCGGCTCCTTCAAGCTGAACAAGGCGGTGGAAAAGAAGCCTGCAAAGAAGGCAGCTCCTAAAGCCAAGAAGCCAGCAGCGAAGAAGCCTGCCGCGGCCAAGAAGCCCAAGAAGGCAGCAGCCAAGAAGCCGGCGGCCGCCAAAAAGTCTCCGAAGAAAGCAGCCAAGAAGCCCGCCACGCCGAAAAAGGCAACGAAGAGCCCGAAGAAGGCTAAGAAGCCCGCTGCACCCAAGAAGACAGCAAAGAGCCCCAAGAAAGTCAAGGCAGCGAAACCCAAGGCAGCCAAGCCTAAATCTGCCAAACCCAAAAAGGCTGCACCCAAGAAGAAGTAAATGTTGCGTTTTCAACAGGTTTACAAAAAGGCTCTTTTAAGAGCCACCCAAAAGTTCTTTGATTGCGTTTATTCCAACAGTGCCTGCTCGTATATAAACATACTCGCTTTGAGTGTGTACGTTCACAACGACCGATTAGCTTAATATAACTTTCACAAATTTCCCACTGCATATGATTGACCAAATTAATTAGTCCATTCACTGCCCCTGAGGGGAATTTAAACAGTGACTGGTAATTAACAGTATGGGTAATGGATCATGAATTCAATGCTTCTAACAAAGTCCTTTTAGGCAAGTCCCTCCACTCAGCGGCCATTTGACAACGCTTTTTGGGCACTCGTCTGGCATCCATTTCGGTAGAAATGCGCGTGCGCAAGGCTTCACGACACTAATCTTGCTCCAGCGGCGAGATCACAACACATGATTGGCACGATGTCTTCACAACACGCCATATGATTGACTTTGGTATAACTCATAATGCCCTCTTGCTCATAAAGCATTTGCTCCCAAACAATACAAAGTATCCAAAATGTTGCAACACACAACCACTTCAGTTTGTCACAGTGTATCACAAAGTATCCAAAAGCTGAAACAGACAAACAACAAAGAACATAATTGGCTCAATGTAGTCACAACACAGCACATGATTGGCTCAATGTTCAAATGTCGACGTTTTGCCGTTAGTTTGTAACTGAGTTACAAACTAAGCCCATGTATTTCTATGGAGGATTTTTGAGTGCTGTGTCTCCTCATTAGAAAGTCTCGGAATGTACTACTGATACACTGAAAGGGAGGTGGGGACGCGAATGGGAATACGCGCCAAACAGAACTCAAGTTGATGTCCCGCAGCGAGCTACACGTTGATTGGCTCTCAGCATTTTGGTCTCAGCCACTGGGGCACTAGGTAGCCCGCGCTGGTGTGGCATAATAGGACATGCCTGGACACAAGTGAGCATTTGGATATTCAGACGAACTCTAAACATTTACTACAAAAATGAGCGGCAGAGGCAAAACCGGCGGCAAGGCCAGAGCTAAGGCCAAGACACGTTCATCCAGGGCTGGACTTCAGTTCCCCGTGGGCCGTGTGCACAGGCTGTTACGCAAAGGCAATTATGCTCAGCGTGTCGGCGCTGGTGCACCGGTCTACTTGGCTGCTGTGCTCGAGTACCTGACCGCTGAGATCCTGGAGTTGGCCGGCAACGCTGCCCGTGACAATAAGAAGACCCGTATCATTCCCCGCCATCTGCAGCTGGCTGTGCGTAACGACGAGGAGTTAAACAAGCTGCTCGGCGGAGTCACCATCGCTCAGGGTGGTGTGCTGCCAAACATCCAGGCTGTTTTGCTACCCAAGAAGACTGAGAAGTCCAAGTAAACCATCTTCCTAAGTCTCAAAAATAAAGGCTCTTTTAAGAGCCACCCAAATACCTATAAAAACTTTTTCCATGGTGTTATATATATATATATATATTTTTTTTTTTTGCTCCCACATACACGTCATCTTCCGCGAGCGCTGTTGTTGCAGGCAGCTCACTGCGCCGGGATAAGTGTGTGCTTCATCTCATTTGTGTTCACTGTGTGCTGAGTGTTTCACTTATTCACGGATTGGGATGAATGCAGAGACCAAATTTCCCTCACGGGATCAAGAGTATATATATTTCTACATCAGTTTAGTAATCCGACCCGTTCACTGTGAATCAATACCCGACCACCTACTCCAAAATGTCAGCCACTAAGTAGCAGTACAAATCTAGCAGATTTAGTAATAAGTTCTTCATCTAAGTGTTTTTTTCTTTTAAGGAACACACAAGACTAGTTCTTAACGAAGTCCTTTTAGGCAAGTCCCTCCATTTGGCGGCCATTTGGCAACGCTTTTTGGGCACTCGTGGGGCATCCATTTCAGCAGAAATGCGCGTGCGCAAGGCTTCAAGACACCAATCTTGCTCCAGCGGCCAGATCACAACACATGATTGGCACGATGTCTTCACAACACACCATATGATTGGCTCAATGTATCCACACGTCGACGTTTTGCCGAGGAAGGGGTGTGATATGTGTAGTAACGGCCATATTGGCGTTACAAAATGCATTTCTATGGCGGATTTTTTGAGTGCTGTGTCTCCTCATTAGAAAGGCATAGAAATTAGAAGCATTTCAATTATATATCATGGAATTTCCTGTTTGTAATCACGCACATTCGTAGGCCTTAGTTTAGCAAATAGAAAATCTACCTTATGCTATTATTTCTTTTTATGCATGCCAGTTAACAAGTTATTATTTGTTGTGTTTGTTTCTATACCAATCATATAGCGCTGACTGATGGAATGCTTTAAGTGCATTTCTTTAATTTCTAATTTATATTGAAAAGGTTTTGTGAGTACTGAATCAACACAATGATATAAGCCATTAGGGGGTGGGCTTTGTATTTTGAATTTCAAGCGCCACTCAGAAAGAACGATGAAGACCAATCAGCGGAGATCAACAAGTGACGTAAAAGTGGGCAGGGTAAGACTGTAGGCCTTATATATCCACAATCTGGAGGTGTGTTCACTCTTCAAACCCGAAGAATCCGTAGCAATGGCAAGAACTAAGCAAACAGCCCGCAAATCTACCGGAGGCAAGGCTCCGAGGAAGCAGCTTGCGACCAAGGCGGCGCGTAAAAGTGCACCTGCGACCGGTGGCGTGAAGAAGCCTCATCGTTACAGGCCTGGTACCGTAGCTCTGAGAGAGATCCGTCGTTACCAGAAGTCCACTGAGCTGCTGATCCGTAAGCTCCCCTTCCAGCGTCTCGTCAGAGAAATCGCTCAGGACTTCAAGACTGATCTGCGCTTCCAGAGCTCTGCTGTCATGGCTCTTCAGGAGGCTAGCGAGGCTTATCTCGTTGGCCTGTTCGAGGACACTAACTTGTGCGCCATCCACGCCAAGAGAGTCACCATCATGCCCAAGGACATCCAGCTGGCTCGTCGTATCCGTGGGGAGCGTGCTTAAATGATTTGAAGTCAACATCCGGAAATTCAAAGGCTCTTTTAAGAGCCACCTAAACATGAAAAAGGCTGTTTTCCAAACTTATTGGATACATGTGCATATGGTCTGGTCTTATCGGATAAATATGTGTAGCTTATTAATTGCAAAACATAATGCTAGCATTAATTAATTATCAAGTTAATCACACAATGATGGTGAGTATGTTTCGGAATTCTGCCCAGTTAGACAGGCTGCCTTTGGTTATGGTAAGATGGTAAATGAAACCAGCACAGCCGAAGATTGCATCAGGTCTACATATACGTATACGTATACGGTCTCTAGGTTTCATAGCGTTCTGCTTGCATAAATTACCCTGGTCTGTAGATTTGTCAACGTTTCTCCCACTACATCGTGCTGTCTCTTCCATCATTTGTTTTGGCGGAAGACTTAATACAGAAAAACCTGTGCTCATTTCTAGCCGCTTGGATTACAATGACGCAAGACATTACAAATATGGACAAATAAAGGTTGAAAGTGATGTGTAACCACAATCCAGAAAGTAACAGTAGTTGGTAGTTTATCCCCCAAATTATGCTTTATCAGAGAGACTGTTTTACATCCATTTTCATAATGATATTGCAACTACTTTTCAAAGTGAACGTGGGTGACTCAAAGTGCCTTCGAGATTGGAACATTCTTAGAAATCAAGGGAGTAAAAGCTTACAGAATTTGTGGGTAAATTAATGTACTGCAATCCATGTCTAAATTGGAATTACTTCTCAAAGAGAATGTGGGTGGCTCTTAAAAGAGCCGTTGGATTGAAGCGCGTTTACAATTTGGCTTTATTTGGAGCTGGTGTATTTGGTGACGGCCTTAGTACCCTCGGACACAGCGTGCTTGGCCAGCTCACCGGGCAGAAGCAGGCGTACTGCAGTCTGGATCTCCCTTGAAGAAATGGTGGAACGCTTGTTGTAGTGAGCCAAGCGAGAGGCCTCTCCAGCGATGCGTTCGAAAATGTCGTTCACGAAGGAGTTCATGATACCCATCGCCTTGGAAGAGATACCGGTATCAGGGTGGACTTGCTTCAGGACTTTGTACACGTAGATGGCGTAGCTCTCCTTCCTGGTCTTTCTGCGTTTCTTGCCACCCTTGCTGGCGGTCTTTGTCACGGCTTTCTTGGAGCCCTTCTTTGGGGCAGGCTTAGCTGGATCAGGCATGTTGCTTTCTCGATTATGGCAAATCGAAAGTTTGACTTTTTGTTGAAGTCACCTGAGATTTATACCGATTTCTATGTAAATAGGGGACTGCGTCACTTCATACACCCACGACCAGAATGCCCTGTAAATTCCCTCCGAAACCAAATACCCAGACAGGGTTGGTGAATTTGAATGGAACCAGACAGTTAGTGAGAGAAGGTTAGCACCACCCACAGACCATCGGTTGACAGGACACCATCTCATTGTGTGTCCTTTCCCGCACTTTTTTTCTGAATGAACGGAATCCTTCCAAATGTATGGTAAATACCAAATGCCCAAAACATATAGCATCACAATTCATGAGTAGGCTACAGTTTTCATTTTGGTGTATTTCTCGAATCATGATGACGCTTGCACAGCAAAACTATAGTGGAAACGGTCCTGTACTGTGCTGTTTTTACTTCCATTTGTTGACAGACATTTTGCAGTGGTTTATTTATTTAGCAGACGATTTTCTTTGATAATTTGTGAACCTTAGTTTTGGGCTAATTATGATGCCATTGCGTAGCGCACTCACGGCGTCGCGCCTTATAAATATGACAGGTTAATTATTGCAATTGTTGTGGCACTTCTTTGAATTTATTGGACTTCCATATTACATGGTTTACCCTTTGCTAAAATGGGACGCAGACTATACATGTTACGCGTGTCATATAACCGCAATGCCCCAGTCCTCCAACTCTTCTAGCGACATCAGATATCGCCACTATGGCAACTGCACGTAAATGGTTCACTTATAATTATTATATTTATGAATCAAATTACCCTATACAAACAGTAACACAATACATTCTTTTTTTGTTTTGTGCCAATATACGGGCTTTCAGTAGCACGCTCATTGCGTCCCAACTTATACGTTGGAGATGTTATGGTGGCTTATTGCATTTATTTTATATTAACCTAGAACTTCATTTGTTTTGCAGTCGTGAGAAGTAGACTAGAGTTTTTCAAGATCCCAAATTCCCCGAAACCCAAATTCCCCTGGAGTACAGCATTTTGTAAGATAATGGGTGGCTCTTAAAAGAGCCTTTGGGTTTAGATAGAAATCTGATCTTTAACCACCAAACCCGTACAGAGTACGGCCCTGGCGTTTCAGAGCATAGACAACGTCCATTGCGGTCACGGTCTTTCTCTTTGCATGCTCGGTGTAGGTAACAGCGTCACGGATAACGTTCTCAAGGAACACTTTCAGCACGCCGCGAGTCTCTTCGTAGATGAGACCAGATATGCGCTTTAAGGCTTCTACATACCTGACGCACCCGACCGGTAGCGCGACAATGTGACGTCAAAATGACGTAGATCTCTCTGGCGCGCCAGGGTTTTGGCCGTGTAGCGCGAGGTAGCGCACCACTCATTTTTTTTCAGACGAGCGCGACAAGGCGGAAACAGGAAGATGGACTAGTTCGAGGGCAAGCGAGTTGCAGTGTTTTGTTACAGTCGTGAATTTTTAATAGTTTGCTGGATAAGTTAACAAAGTTACCAGTGAGAGTTGCAACACATGGAATTAGGAGGAAAGAATAGAAACGATTTATTTTCAAACAAAGGATATCTATTAAGGCCTGAACAAAATCTCTTTCCACTTCAGGAAATTACACAAACTCAGCCAGCTGCTAGCTAGCTAGCTAGCTAGCTAACTAAACTGTTTAAATTATTAAAATTTCCCTCGGGATGACTAAAGTACCTATCTATATATCCATCTATCTATCTATCTATCTACCTGTGCACACACCTTGGAAACTACATGATAATGATGATGGTAGTTGTGAATAGTAGCAACCAAAGTCTGAAGTACCATCACAGAGGCTAGCTACTGGTGTTTCTTACTGCAGCTGCTTCTGCTGTGTAAGTAGTTAATGTTAGTCTTTTCACAACAGCGACACCTCTGTTCAGGAGAATATTGCAACTAGTGTTGCGACCACCACGCGCGAGTATAAATGGTTACGGCGCTTCTGTGACGTCACATTGTCGCGCTACTGGTCGGGTGCGTCGAGTATGTGGGACGTTTTACACCACCACGGCGAGCCAGACGCCTGATTGCAGGCTTGGTGATACCCTGGATGTTATCACGAAGAACTTTACGGTGACGCTTAGCGCCTCCCTTTCCAAGACCCTTGCCTCCTTTGCCTCTGCCAGACATCTTCAATTCTTCCTGCGACTAAAAGTTGCACGAATGTGAACACTGTGCTTTGCAACTCGTAATAGTTTCCAAAGAGAGGACGTTGGTGAAAACTACTAAGCACTGCCCCTTCACTGTCACTCCCTTTGGCGGGCATTTTGGCGAAACGTCACCAAAAACGCCCACATCCGAGCTTAACCCAACCTCATAACGAAATAAAGTAGGGCCGACATTGATAGGCTACTTTGCACAACTTTTTAAAATCACAAATTGGACAAAGGATAGGCGCACTTATTACAGTTTTTCAACTGCTTACATACTAAATATTTGCTTGTCACACAATTTTCTAAACATATCTTTCAAACACCATAACCCCACACCAAATCTGCAAAACCATACACTTCCAGTAGGCCTACACAAATTCCATGGCCATGACACATCCATAACGTTGTATAGGAAGTTTATGCTACACATACGGTGTTGATGCAAAAATCTCCAAGAGATTATTAGGGTGATCAAAACCACAGGAAAATCAAAATCCAGAAATTATTAGGCTGATCAAAACCACAGGAAGGCCTATGCGTACCCTCCAGTGATCGACAACCTAATTTCGAGTGGCCTATTAACGAAAATCTGAGCGATTATTTTCCTGTAATTGTCATAGGCTACTGTTGTTGTTGAGTAACTGGATTATCGTGTTAGCTGGTAAGGACGGCTGACTTTGCAGCTGGAGTTAATTTACTGTTGCAGATGTGTTCATCCTGCCGTTCGCGTCTGTTTAACACAGTTCAATTTGAAATGTGACGCTCTACTATTTACATCAGGGACTTTCTAATGAGGAGACACAACACTAAAACAATCCTCCATAGGAATGCACGGGTTTAGTTTGTAACGCCAATATGGCAGTTGTCTGATACATATCCCACCCCTTCCGCGGCAAAACGTTGACCTGTGAATACATTGAGCCAATCATGTGGTGCCGAAATAGATGCCTAATAAGTGCCCAAAAAGAGTTACAATATGGCCGCCGAGTGGAGGGACTTGCCTAAAAGGACTTTGTTCACATTGCCAGTTATTAACTAAGTTACTAAGTAGCTGACTTCCTTAACTAAACTCAAATGGAATGAATCACTCCAGACCAGAATCTGAATACCATTTACCTTTCTTGTCACTGTGGAGGGTAAACTTATCTCAGTTAACCTCAGACTAACCTTAAATAAAAGTTACAATAATAGTAGCCTACTACTACCAGAGACTTTCTAATGAGGAGAAACAGCACTCAAAAAATCGTCCATAGAAATGCATGGGGTTAGTTTGTAGTTGTACCATTGAGCCAATCATTTGGTGTGTTGTGAATACATTGAGCCAATCGTGTGGTGTGTTGTGAAGACATCGTGCCAATCATGTGTTGTGATCTCACCGCTGGAGCAAGATGTCATGAAGCCTTGCACGCATTTCTGCTGAAATAGATGCCCGATAAGTGCCCAAAAAGCGTTGCAATATGGCCGCCGAGTGGAGGGACTTGTCTAAAAGGACTTTGGTACAACATACAACATAGCATTAGTTCACAGCCCCTCAGTATTACTCAGAGGCCCTAAGTGAATAAGAGGTAATAAATAAATAAACACACACACACAAAAAAAAGAAATTATATATCTATGCAAAAACAGTGGCTGGTCTCTCTCTCTCTCTCTCTCTTCAGTTTTTGGGCAGGTGAGGCGAGAACCATGGACATTTTTTTCTTTTTATTGAGGCAGGCAAAGTTGCAGACTGAAAATAAAAGTCAGGATATTGAAATTATAATCTCTGATGGAGACAGGCATCGTGGTGGAGTGCAATTGCTAGGGGACCTGTTGACCGCAAACCTATCGTGAAAAATATGGGCAGTCAACAATTAGGAAAGGGCATGTAGAAATCTGGTGATTTGTTCCCCTTTTTTACATTATTAAAAAATTGTACTCTCGCCCTGTGACTCCAGACCTGTAAAAAATCCTACTCCGGATAGCAGAAAAGCCAAAAGCGGTCTCTTAGCTGGCGACCACAGACTTGTTGTGTCCGTGGTCGCCTTCAAGTGAATTTCTAGTCTCTGTGTGTGTGTGTGTGTGTATGTTCTGCTGCAGATGATGATGAGTGTGTGGCGATTCCCCCTGTGTGTGGCACACCTGCACAAACACCCCAGGCAGCTACACCTGCACCTGTCCCGAGGGCTTCAGGAACCCCAATAATAACAGCACCAGAGCCCCTTGCGAAGGTGAGACTGTGGCTCAGGGGAAGAGGACTCAGCTCTGGGTGGCTTAAGGCAAAGTCCTTTTAGGCAAGTCCCTCCACTCGGCGGCCATATTGCAATGCTTTTTGGGCACTCATCGGGCATCCTATTCAGCAGAAATGCGCGTGTGCAAGGCTTCACGACACCAATCTTGCAATCTTGAGTTCACAACACATGATTGGGAAGATGTCTTCACAACACACCATATGATTGGCTCAATGTATTCACATCACACCACATGATTGGCTCAATGTATTCACATGTCAACGTTTTGCAGAGGAAGGGGTGTGATATGTGTAGACAACGGCCATATTGGCGTTACAAACTAGCCCCATGCATTTCTATGGAGGATTTTTTGAGTGCTGTGTCTCCTCATTAGAAAGTCTCTGCTTAAGGTGATATGGGAACTTTTCTCATATCTAGGCAAAAGCCATGTAGTCAAGGTCAAATCCAGTGCCTGTTGCCTTCTTTCTTCTTCTTCTTCTTCTTCTTCGGCAGTTAGTCAACTGGACATACTTTTAGTGGTGTTTGAAATCATGTGATTTTGAGCAATATGGCAATACCCTACTTTGACTACTAGCCTACCTACTTTCCAATAACTTTGTCCAAGTTTGTGGTATAACTAGATTTTGAATCATCTTCAAATTCATTCGGATAGTTAGAAGGATATATATATATTACAAGATCATTATTTTATTTGAGACGGGTAAGTTCTGCCATCTAGAGGACTATGGGAAATTCAGCCCCACACTCCTTGAACTGGATTATGAGATGTGGACAGACATGAATGACCAGGAGAGAAAACAGCACATGGAGAATATCTTTGAAGAACTCATAGGATCAGTAGATGAGTGGGGCCAGGAGTTGAACAATCTTAATAACAAACTAACTGATGGTAAGAACTCAGTCCAGTATCAACTATTAGCGCTAGTAGGCAACTTCTTTGAGATACAAGGATTTATTTGGCTGTGAATGGTGTGTGTTAATTTTGAAAGAAAAAAAAAAATCTCTTTTGAAAGGTAAAGAGATATAAGGACACTGCCAACACTGACCCTGATTAAATATTTCCTTTTCAGTGTGGTGGGTCATTAAACACATCTTGCCATTATTCTATGAATGGCAATTGGAAACGTAGCCAATTTCCTCTACCAAATCAACAGTAATAGTCCTCTGCACTAAATCATATCAGTGAAAAGTTTTTCGAAAGAGGTCATGTAAACATCTTTCTGTATCAACATTGGTGTCCTTACTGCAATGTATTTTGGTTATATGTAGAGCCCAAGGTTCCTGAGGAAATGTGCAAGGAGGACACAACCCAGATAGCAAAATGGCATTGATTCAACGTTGAAAGGATTCGTTGAATCTGCATTGAACTCCGATGTTGTTTCCACGTTGAATGCGCTCGATGAGATTGCCGTTGAAACAACGTCACCATTTCAATCACCCAAAACGTGGATTCAACGTTGATTCAACCAGATGTGATTGCCGTTGAAATTACATTGAAATTTTAATGATAATCAAACGTTGATCCAACACTGATTCAGTCATCATTCAATGGTATTATTATTGAAATTTGGTTGATTCAACATTGAAAACGTCTCCTAAACATTACATGCTTTCTCTAGCATTAGCCCTTCCAGGGTGGCCAGAGGGCCGCCTATTAAGCTGTTTCCATCGACTTGAAACAGGGGGCAGCCGTGGCCTACTGGTTAGCGCTTCGGACTTGTGACCGGAGGGTTGCCGGTTCGAACCCCGACCAGTAGAAAGCGGCTGAAGTGCCCTTGAGCAAGGCACCCAACTGCTCCGTGAGCGCTGCTATTGTTGCAGGCAGCTCACTGCGCTGGGATTAGTGTGCTTCACCTCGCTGTGTGTGTGTGCTGAGTGTGTTTCACTAATTCACGGATTGGGATAAATGCAGAGACCAAATTTCCCTCAAGGGATCAAAAGAGTATATATACTTATACTTGAATCAGCATATGCCTTATGGCCACCTTACACCAAACAACTTTGACAAGATTTGGGAAAGATTCTTGAAAGATTGTAGTCTTTTAACTAATGCCCCTCATTTAAGCTTTACTCAAAAGACTCCAATCTTTCAAGAATCTTTCCCAAATCTTGTCAAAGTTGTTTGGTGTAAGGAGGCCATTAGTCGCATCAAAAGTTAAACCACCTCCCTGGAGCCAATCGCATTTGTAGTCGCATTAATGGACTGATGCGAGTGTTTCCATCAAAGGATTTCTTAATCGCATAACTTAAAAGCGCATTAACAAGCTGGATGGAAACCCACTGTATGACTCAAGAGCCCTGCTGTCTGTTGTTAACCTGCCCATCCTGCATGATGTAACCTGCTGCTATTTCACACGTGTGCGGGAGTGTGTGGTTTTTCAGGGAAGGATGAAAAACATGCTCAAGTCTCACATTGTCCATCCTGTGTGAGTGTGTGAGAGGGGGGTATAAGTAGGGGCAGGGGGGTTATATTATTAGTACACTGTATTCAATGCAATCACGATTAAATTTGTATTCTGTACTTATTAAAAAATATATATGCTTCATTGGACAACACATTCATTACTTTATTAGTGCTCAACATGCACAAAATTAGGCATTTAAATGAAACCTTTTAGCATTTCAGAAAAAACAGCCAAAACAGGCAGCAAACAAGACAACAAATGAATGTGTGTGTGTGTATGAGTGTGAGAGTGAGAAAGAGAGAGTGTGAAAGAGAGAGTGCGAGAGTGTGAGAGAGTGAGTGTGTGAGCGAGTGTGAGTGTGTGTGAGTGAGAGAGAGAGAGTGAGTGTGAAAGAGCGAGTGTGTGTGAGAGAGTGTGAGTGAGTGTGAGTGAGAGAGTGAGTGTGAAAGAGTGTGTGTGAGTGAGAGAGAGTGTGAGTGTGAAAGAGAGTGTGTGTGAGTGAGAGAGAGTGTGAGTGTGAGAGAGAGAGTGAGAGAGAGTGAGAGAGAGAGTGTGAGTGAGAGTGAGTGAGAGAGAGTGAGTGTGAAAGAGAGAGTGTGTGTGTGAGAGAGAGTGTGAGAGTGAGTGTGAGAGTGAGAGAGTGAGTGTGAGAGTGAGAGAGTGAGTGTGAGAGAGTGTGTGAGAGTGAGTGAGAGAGAGAGAGTGAGTGTGAAAGAGAGAGTGTGTGTGAGTGAGAGAGAGTGTGAGAGTGAGTGTGAGAGAGTGAGAGTGAGTGAGTGAGAGAGTGTGTGTGAGTGAGAGAGAGTGTGAGAGTGAGTGTGAGAGAGTGTGAGTGTGTGAGAGAGAGTGTGAGTGAGAGAGAGTGTGAGTGAGAGAGAGTGTGAGTGTGTGAGTGAGTAAGTGAGTGAGAGATGGAGTGTGTGTGTGTGTGAATGATTCCAACATCAAGCAAACACCACAAAAACTGATCCATAAAGAAGAAATAAAATCAAAAAATCAATTCTCTGCTCCTCTCTTCACTCCACCCTGACGCTCGTGTGCATAACGCAGCCACTTCTTGGTACCATCACCAAAACACCAAACTGTATTCAGTTATCCTTTTGTCGTATCGGCGAGCTGCCACTGTATGGAGATAAAACACATTGAAGAGAAAATAAATAAGCTTACACCTTAAAATGATTTTACATTTTCAAATGTGGAATAAATCAATGAAGTTTGCTATCTGGGAATGCACCTGATAGATGCAGGGCTCTTCCTGAACTCTCCGTATCCATCCGTGCTGAGAGAGGCGAGGGATGTGGACATCACAGTGTCTTCAGTGTCTTTGACTTCAGTAGGATTTCTCCTTTTAAGGTACAACATTTGCTGCCTAATACATGTAACTCCAAGCAAGCATCTAACACAGAGAGACACACCAGATCTGCTATTGGCTTTCTGTCTGAATTGGGCATTTGTGATCGAAGTCTAAGGCAGGTGGTTAGTAACATGTCCTTGGCAGCAGAACGAGCAAGCAAATGGTTGTGGGTAAGAAGAAGTTACCCTTCCTGGGGCGCAAGCTAAGGTAAGCTAACTAGCTCATTTGTTTTGTGTTTGTGATGGACTGTGCCTAGGTTGATGGTGTTTTTTTATGGTTATGGTTCAGTCCGCATCAACGGGACGGACCAACCCTAGCCAACCTAGACATGCCTAGGTTGGTTAAGGGTATTTGGATGTTTATTGTGGTAATATGGTGGCAACACGGGGCGTAATCTAACTGTCTAATTTGTTTTGTGTTTGTGATAGACTGTGCCTAAGTTGATGGTGGTCAGCTAGGGTTTTTATGGTTATGGTTCAATCCACATCAACGGGACGGACCAACCTAGCCAACCTAGACCATGCCTAGGCTGGTTAAGAGTATTTTGGGTTTTGGATATTTCAATGTGGTAATATGGTGGCAGCATGGAGGGGAGTGTCCCCAGGACGCTGGTTTCACTGTTAAGCCTTCATGAGGTGTCGTAATTTAACGAAACATCGGTGAATGAGGCTGCCCACTTGATAACCCCAATGACATGCCGCATACTGCTGTTGGATGGGCCATTTGTCTTGTGTTTGTGAACATTTGTTGGCAGATTTGTGGGTAGCGTGCTTTTGAGTAGGGGCTTCTGAATGTGTTTATACCATGGATTTTGGCACAAGGGATTTTAATCCTGTGTATTAATGTAAAGACACACACACAACACACACACACACACACACACACACACACACACATATATATATATATATATATATATATATATATATATATATATAACCTAGTGGCATATGTATATGCTGAAATCTGTAGTTGGGAACTTCTCCACAATATAACATGTCTTAATGAATTTAGAATATAGAATATCTTCCCTTTTTCTTTACAATAGATGTGGAGCTGCATCAAAGTCCTTTTAGGCAAGTCCCTCCACTCGGCGGCCATATTGCAACGCTTTTTGGGCACTCATCGGGCATCCTATTTTAGCAGAAATGTGCGTGCGCAAGGCTTCACCACACCAAACTTGTTCCAGCGGCGAGTTCACAACACATGATTGGCACGATGTCTTCACAACACACAATTTGATTGGCCCAATGTATTCACATCACACCACATGATTGGCTCAATGTATTCACATGTCAACGTTTTGCCGAGGAAGGAGTGGGATATGTGTAGACAACGGCCATATTGGCGTTACAAACTAACTCCATGCATTTCTATGGAGGATTTTTTTAGTGCTGTGTCTCTGCTGTAACCCATTATTAAACTAATTTGGTTAGTTTCCATTCTAGGAAAATGTATCAATACAGTGTTTATTCATATTTTTCGAAAAGACCTACACACATCATCAAAATGTATTCCTGGTGTCATGATAATAATGCAAACACTGCAAGTAAATCCCAAGAAATATTAATTCCTATGCTTTTTCACTGAAACTTTTCAGCAGACTGGCTTTCAACATCAAATGCTAGATTGGGATGATTCTGAAATATTTTTGCTGTTCTAGGCTGGTTATCAAAATAAACAAGCCAATGGGTCTAAATCAGGACCCATGCAGCAGCAGCTACGCTGAGCCCCAAGATCCGTGCAACGATGGCTCTGTCGAGCCCCAGGCAACAACGGCTTCACCGAGTCCCAGGACCCAGGCAACGACGGCTCCACCGAGCCCCAAGAACCACACAGTAACAACTATGCTGAGGCTCAAGACCCATGCAACAGCAGCTACGCTGAGCCCCAAGAACCATGCAGCAAAACTACGCCGAGCCCCAAGACCCATGCAACGACTGCTTCGCTGAGACCCAAGACCCATGCAGCAACAACTATGCCCAGCTCCAGGACCCATGCAACGTTGGCTCCGCTAAGACCCATGCAACAACCCAGCTACGCTGAACCCCAAGACCCATGCAACGTCGGCTCCGCCGAGCCCCATGACCCATGCAACAGCAGATACGCTGAGCCCCAAGACCCACGCAGCAGCAGCTACGCTGAGCCCCAAAATCTGTGCAACGGCGGCTCTGCCGAGCCCAAAGGCCCATGCAGCAACAGCTCCACTGAGTCCCAGGACCCATGCAACGATGGCTCCGCTGAGCCCCAAGACCCATGCAGCAACAACTACTCCGAGCTCCAGGACCCATGCAGCAACAGCTCCACTGAGTCCCAGGACCCATGCAACAACTGCTCCGCCGAGCCCATAGGACCATTTAGGAAGAGCTCAGCCAAGGTTCAGGACCCATCTAATGACTGCTCCACTGAGCCCCAAGAACATACAGCAACGTCTCGGCTGAACTCCAAGACCCTTGCGGCAGCAGCTCTGCTGAACCCTGACACCCATCGTTCCCACGGTTATGCAATACACGAATGTCCGCCACTGCGCTGAGCGCAACGAAGATCTGTATCATGCTGAATATTATATGTTTTATCAGGTAATGGTATTCTAAAAGTTTTCTTTCCGCCCAGGTTGAATTATTTAAGGCCACAGATAGTACGGAATGAGCTTGGATCCAATGCAACAACAGCTTCAGGGAGACCCATGCACCAACTGCTCCGCTGAGCTCCTGCAACCCTGCTACAACGGCTCCGCTGAGCCCCAAGACCCATGCAGCAAAAGCTACACCGAGCTCCAGGACCCATGCAATGACTGCTTTGCTGAGCCACAAGAACCATGCAGCAACAACTACTCTGAGCCCCAAGACCCATAGTAAATAATATGATTAAATTGAATCATAAATTATAGGTTCTGCGCCTATCTCCCTAACCACTCATCTCGGTGGAATACTTCACAAACCCTTTGTTCAACACATGACAAACCATATATCAAAATAAACAGCAGACCTTACCGAACACAAAGGTGTAAAGCAGTCCCCTGTACAGTTAGCTGTTCCAGAGTAATCCGGTTTTGAATTGGCAGCAAATTTCGACATGCATGTCTCCAAATTTGGGCTTTAAGTTTCACAATGTGTTTAAGTTTTTCTACATGATTTCATAACAGGCCAAATACAAAATAAATGTTACAAATATCACCTAGATATCGGTAAATATTAAAATCAGAGGATATACAGCTGACTAAGAGTTTGTGAAAGTAGCCTTAATGATCTTAAAATGCTAAGCATGCATCTAGGCTATTTGAGTTTCTTAAAGCTGAGCTATGCTTAAATTGTTAAATACATGATTTCCCAATAGGCCAAATATAAAATAAATGTTAAATATAGCCTAGATATCTGTAAATATTAGATGATCTGGGGCCGTATTCACAAATAATTTTAAGGCTAAAAGTAGCTCCTAAGTGGCAAATTTAGCGTCACTCCTAACTTTAGGACTCCTAATTTTTTCAGTAAAAGTAATTCACAAAGCATTTTAGACCTAAAAGTAGCACCTATAAGTCTGGGAGAGCTTAAAAGAAGTCGAGAGGACTCCTAACTCCCTAAGACCTATTCACAAAGGATCTTAGGCAGCGCGACGTAATGTGTTGGAGACCCTCAACGACACGGAGTTATTACAAAGATACCGGCTTAACCGTGAGGGAATACGGATTGTTGTGGATCTTGTGAGGGATGCAATAACAGCTCCAACTAATCACAACAACCCAATCAGTGCCGAATTGAAATGTTTGATAACACTGCGCTTCCTAGCAACGGGGAAAATGCAATTATGTAACGCTGACGATTTAGCGATATGAAGGACATACAATATCATTGTGTGGCGTGTCACTCCTAACTTTAGGACTCCTATTTTTTTTCACTAAAAGTAATTCACGAAGCATTTTAGACCTAAAAGTAGCACCTAAGTCTGGGACAGCTTAAAAGAAGCCGAGAGGACTCCTAACTCACTAAGACCTATTCACAAACGCTTTTTGTGGCATTTCGCGTTTGAAATCCTATGCGGCTACAGGAGCTTCTAATCGCGAGGGAACAATTTTGCATTGTAGGCATAACTAAGGGATGCAATAACACCACCAACAACCAAAACTACTCATTGTCAACATGTAAATTAAATGTAATGTCTCATTGTGAATCAAATTAAAATGTTCTCATCTTTGCAAACGTAGGCATAGGCATATGGTGACAGATTAATTTAATAATGTTGCAAAGATACTGCATCAACATGGAAGCACATGAGTAGCTTTATTCAAATGAGAATGCAATCTGCAATATGCAATTCAAAAATACATTACATTATGCAATTGCCAATTCATTATGCAATTTAATTATTATGCAATTTAATATTGCAATTTGCAATAATTTCCAACAAATTGTATTTTAATCTGCAAAGTGACAATGAAATCCTAAAATCAATTTCAATAATTTTGGTTAAAAAATAGAATAAACATGGATTGAATTGCATTCCATTTTGCCATGGTACTTCAGTCTCAAAATTCAAATGGCAATTAATTTTGCATTTCAATTTTCAATATTCAGTTTCATCATTTAAATGTCAATTCGTTTTGCAATTTAATATTTAAAGTGCAATGTAGGATTGCATTTTGAAAACATATTTGGCAAAACTGTCAATGTCAGCCTGAAAACATTTTGGGTCCGTGTAACGCTTTGCAGTGCAATGTTCTATTTGCAGAATTCACATGAAAAAATATAAAAATAGGCTTAAAAATCCGTTATCCATTCTTTAGGACGGCACAGTAAATGGGTTATTGTTGCTTATTTTGATTTTCAATTGAGCACAGTTACGGTTTTCTGTTCAGAAGTTAAAAATTTAAATGATGCGTCAATTTTCTAATTTTCCTTTTTTGCCCTTGTGATTGGACTGAACCACGAACACCGGGGGGAGAACACCATCTAGCTGGGCCAGGCTAGATGGTGGAAGGGAGCGCCGCCTGAAGTTGTTTGTGATTTTGACTCATTACTTTAGAGATTAATGACAAACTTTTTGGGAGAAGGCACGTTAAACATAACTTTCAGCCTATGTTGAACATATCTACAGTAGCCTATATTTGAATACCATAGCCATGCCATAGCAGATAATTCCCCAAAGCAGAATGTCATCGACGTCAGTCTTGGCTATACCGGGCTATACAGGCTACCCCGAGCACTGTTTGACATGGTATTTTTGCTTATTTAACGCTTTACGCTAGACTAGGTTTCATTAGGCTAAACGAAGACACAACGGTGAGCCTAATTTATCCGTTTATCCATTTATTAATTTCAACAGCAAATAGCCTACATTGGCCTGTAGGCTACTAGGGCTCACGTAGGCCTACTCATAAGTGTCAGGACGCAGCAATGTCTCCCTCTGCATCTGAAGTTCTGATCTCGAGCTGACATTATCAATCGCTTGGCACCTTGATGCAAGCGGAACTGTGTTTGATAGCCCTCCATCTCTACATCTATTTTTTACAGTCTATGCTCTACATCCGCTGATAAAATGTGATCACCAACACCGCGCGCCAATATCTATCAGGTCACCCACCCCTACGCGTGGTTCAGCCCAACAAAAACAGTAAAAAAAAAAAAGGGGCCAAAATCCAATATTAACTGAATTTTACTTTTGTTTCCAATCCAGTTTCTGTTTTCTTTATCTTGCGTGACTAATGACACATTTAGAAAATAGCAGCAATTATCTATTTGCTGACCAGTTAAAACAAATTGAAAATTGGATTATTGAACACATTTTTTATTTGGACCCGATGGATGGAACAAATAGAACAAAGCACTGCAAAGCGTTACACGGACCATTTTGGATTATTTTGGGCAAAACGTTTTGCCCTATCGTTTTGAGGCATTTTATTAAAATGGAAAAGAAATAGCGTCCCCCGTGATTGCATTGCACTTTGGTCACGCTCTTTGTGTTGCAAAATTCAAATGGAAATTCGATCTGTAATCTGTCAAGTCGGGAACTAGGCTACGTCACTTCCGTGCTTATGTCTTACCCAGTTAGCGCTTGCAATGGAGGAGTTTGCACTTTGCAGCTGCACTAAGGTCTCTGGCTGATTATGTAGAACACCACCGTGTCAACGAGTCTGACTCAATGGACAGATTACTGAAAATAGATGACAGAGTGGGCTATCTAGCCCCTGTCCGATTTGATGTCAACCTGGTCCGTTCAAAGATTTCTGAGGCCTTACAGCTAATGGGCGCTAGCCGGTGGGGAGACCTTCTGTGGATATACCACTGGAGGGAATAGAGGGTTACCTCTCCTATGAGGGAGATTGCGGAGCTCTTTGGAGTTCACAGGACTAGTAGGGCTAGATCGCCCACTCTGTCGTCGTTAGTTAG